>NW_021144778.1:4419968-4762337 GCF_900634625.1 Parambassis ranga | reverse complement strand
GCCTCAGGGTGAAACTGGGTTTGAAATGTGCTGGGACGTTTTATCCTTTGCCTCCTCACTGCACACCAGTTGCTCTCGGTCCAGCGTTTTTAAAATGATAGTTTTTGGAAGTGTCAGATGGACTGTGCCAGGGTTTGGTCCTCAGACAGTCAATATAAATGGCAGCACTCTGACTGGTCAAGATGACCTTTTTCATAGAGCTTGTTGTTAACACATCAGACTTGTTAAGTGTAAACGATGGAGGGGCATAAAGTGATCTTGGAGATGAAAAGAACCGTTGTTGGCAGGATTTGAACCTGCGCGGGGAAACCCCAATGGATTTCTAGTCCATCGCCTTAACCACTCGGCCACAACAACCGGCAAAAGGTAACGATGAAGAGTCTGACGACCCAGGTTGGTTCTGTCCATGAGTGCATGGTCTTGTCCAGTTTGTCCTGTCCAGTTTGGTGTTGGTGCTCCTTTACTTGTTTTCCATTTCATTCGCAGGTAAATCTGTGCCGACCCAAGTCTCCGTTTGACAGACAGCTATCACAGAAAGTTGCCGACAGCTGAGCAAGTACTCACGTGCCAACATGGCACAAGTTGAATTGCTTCCAAGCCGGCTGTGTTCACGATCACATGGTCGTTTGAGACTACAAGCCTTCACTGTCCATTCTACGCTGTTTACTTTATTAGGAAGGTGCTCTACAATTGTCCCAACAAGCAGGGGCAGCACTGAACATAAAACTCTCTTTCTCACATGTTATTGTCATGTGTTTTTGTGAAAGATAAGGCTGACTTGTTTTCTTGCTTCTCTATTTAAACAATCTGAAATCTTCACTGACACTGATGTGGACAGACTGAGAGTGTCTCTGTGCTATCTCAACAAGTCTTGAGCCAGAGATGAGAGTTTTCATCTGCATTCATGGTCACCACATAATGAATCATTCTGACTATTGTGATGCCCTGAGATGAGGTCCAGTATTCTGGAATGGAAGTTACCATTCCAGAATGGAAGGCAACATTCCGGGACAAACATCGGCATAACAGAATTCCCGAATAACAGTCAGTATTCTGGAACAGAGGTCAGTATTCCGTAACAGAAGTCAGCAAGACAGCATTCTGGAATGAAAAGTATTCCAGAATAAAAGAAAGTATTCCCAAATGAAAGGCAGAAATCTAGAATGAGTGGCAGCATACCATAATAGACATCCACCCACTCCAGAATAATAGGCAGGATTCCGGAATGGTAGACAAAATTCCGGAATTAAACCCCTAACCCGACAGCGGCCTGTGACGTCATGGAAGTCAGCATTCCGACATGGAAGGCAACATTCCGGGACAAAAGTCAGCAAGACAGCATTCTGGAATGAAAAGCATTCCAGATTGAAAGAAATCATTCCAGATTGAAAGGCAGAAATCTAGAACGAGCGGCAGCATACCAGAATAGACATCCATCCATGCCAGAATGGTAGACAGGATTCCAGAATGGTAGACAAAATTCCGGACTTAAATCCCTAACCTGACAGCAGCCTGTGACGTCATCCAATCAGAGCCAGAGACTGAACCTCCTTAAGGGCAACAGTGGCAAAAAAAAACAGGAAGAACCCCTGTAGGTTTGATTTAATGTCTCATCATATCAGATGAAATCATCCAATTGGCTTCTGTGGTCTGGGTTAGAATCTAAGTCAGTCAATGTCTTAAATGATTAGTTATTTCCCCTCCAGAGGATAAATTATTTAAATGATTACTTATTTTTCCCTCCAGATGAAATGAACAGAACTGTCAGGAGTGGGATTTGAACCCACGCCTCCAGTGGAGACTGCGACCTGAACACAGCGCCTTGGACCGCTCGGCCATCCTGACACGAAAAGTGTGCTGTCCACAACAAGTTTGGAAAAGCTCAAGGATGAACACTTAATAAACGATCTGAAATCTTCACTGACACTGATGTGGACAGACTCAGAGTGTGTCTGTCTATGCTATCTCAACAAGTCTTGAGCCAGAGATGAGACTTTT
Source organism: Parambassis ranga (assembly GCF_900634625.1). Classification (NCBI taxonomy): domain Eukaryota; kingdom Metazoa; phylum Chordata; class Actinopteri; family Ambassidae; genus Parambassis; species Parambassis ranga. The sequence goes on along the minus strand of NW_021144778.1, from coordinate 4,760,339 downwards.
CATCTGGTCACCACATGATGAATCATTCTGACTATTGTAGTACCTTGAGATCTGCCTTTCCCAGGTGTTTTGTCCTTAAGGTGAAGCAGTCTCTGCCTCAGGGTGAAACTGGGTTTGAAATGTGCTGGGACGTTTTATCCTTTGCCTCCTCAGAAGAAAGCGGTCTTGGAGACCTGCTTAATATGAGAGACAAACGACATGTCTTGATCAAAGATAACTCCAAGGTTCCTCACAGTCGTACTGGAGGCCAGAGTAATTCCATCCGAGAGAAAGTATTATCTGATAAACTAGTTCTGAGATGTTTCGGTCCAAAAACAATGACCTCAGTCTTGTCCGAGTTTAATAGTAAAAGTAGTAAAAATAGGACCAGTGCAGCCTTTGCAGTGCGGACTTTGCAGTGCACAGTGCGGACCAGTGCAGCCTTTGCAGTGTGCAGTGCGGACTTTGCAGTGCGCAGTGCGGACTCAGTAAATAAGTGCGTGTGAGAAAAATGTGCGGGCCGCACTAACTCCACCACAAAATATCGGCTCGTGCAGTGCGGACCAGTGCAGCCTTTGCAGTGTGCAGTGCGGCCTTTGCAGTGCGCAGTGCGTGTTATGTGACGTGTGGGGTAGGACCCAGGCGCAGACAAAAATAATGTTCAACAAAAGGAGCTTTATTCAAAGCTAAATAACAAAAGCAGTCCAGAGGAGCAGGTAAACGAAAGGAGGGCTACTGGAAACAGTGCCAGACAAAAGGTAAAAAGTACAAAATAAACACAAAAGAATAAACCAAACCAAACCTGAGGATGATCGGGGAAACATGAGGAAACACGGAGGAAGAAGAAGGACGAAGAGGTGGATCACGAGGTGGATCACAAGGGAGTACACACAGGGGTGCACACGGGGAATCACAAGGGAAAACTGACAAAGACCAAGGGAAGGCACAGGGCTTAAAAAGAGGAGAGACGACACAGGTGAACACAATTAGGGAGGAGCTGATAATCAGGGAGGAGGCTAGAGGAGAGAGAGGGAAGGACTGAGGAGCAGAGAACAGGAGGGAGGAGGAACAGAAGGAGAGGGAAGGACTGAGGAGGAGTAGAGAAAGAGGAGGGAGGAAGAGAAGGAGAGAGGGAAGGACTGAGGAGGAGCAGAGAAAGAGGACAAACACTGAAAACTAAATAACAAAATAAACAATATAATAAACAATGAGCCAAGACCCTGGCTCATGACAGTGCGGACTTTGCATGTGCAGTGCACCCTTTGCAGTCTGCACTGCAAAGGGTGCACTGCAAAGTCCGCACTGCGCACTGCAAAGGGTACACTGCAAAGTCCGCACTGCGCACTGCAAAGGCCGCACTGCACACTGCAGAGTCCGCACTGCAAAGGCCGCACTGCACACTGCAAAGGCTGCACTGGTCCGCACTGTGCACTGCAAAGTCCGCACTGCAAAGTCTGCACTGCGCACTGCAAAGGGTTTGATTGTTGTCACCTGTGTCTTGTTAACTCTTGAACAGAGCCATTGCTTGACACTATAGGGGCCCTAGGCGAGAAGGTAACACTGGGGCCCTACGGGCTACTAGATTCTATAGAAATGCCGCCCCAAACACAAAGACATGTACAGTGATGATTAATAAGCAACCTTTATTTAAATAATGTGGAACACACATATGAAAATATTATCTTAAGGAAATATAAAAAACCTGTACAACACAATCAAATTCATCATAGAAATATGTACTCTCTAAAGACTGTCCACAGTGGTGGAAAGTAACTAAGTATTTGTACTTTGTTACTGTACTTGGGTAATTTTTCACGTATATGTAAAAAACAATCCTTGAGTCCAATTGTCTCGATTTAAACTCTTGGAAATTGAAAGTAAGTACTTGAGACTTTGGTTAAGTAGGCTCATTGATGTAGCACATCTACAGTACAGCATGCACTAAATTGTGACGATTAAACTAAAGAAATGATGCTGTTATCGAACCGTTTTTCCCCACTCGGCGACACACCCGCTGAGAAGCCGACCCTGGTTATTGGCGACTCTGTTCTGCGGCATGTAAAGCCGACACCAGCGGCTATAGGTAAGTGCATCCCGGGGGCCAGAGCGGGCGACATAGAGGGTAGCCTGAAGCTGCTGGCGAGAGATAAGCATAAATACAGTAGGATTATAATTCACGTCGGTGTTAATGACACCCGGCTTCGCCAGTCAGAGGTCACTAAAGTTAATATTGAGTCGGTGTGTAATTTAGCTAAAACCATGTCGGACTCCGTAGCGTTCTCTGGTCCCCTCCCGAATCTGACCAGTGATGACATGTTTAGCCGCATGTCCTCGCTCCGTCGCTGGCTGTCATGGTGGTGTCCAGAAAATAACGTGGCCTTTATAGATAACTGGGAAACTTTCTGGGGGAAACCTGGCCTTATTAGGAGAGACGGCATCCATCCCACCCAGGGTGGTGCAGCTCTGATTTCTAGCAACATAGCCAAGTTTATTAGACCAACCTGACAACCCAGGGTCGAGGCCAGGCAGAGTCGCTGTCCTACACACCTCTCTGCTGCTTCTGGAGGACTGCCGCCCTCAGTTAGAAACACATTAAACACAATACACATAGAAACACTAAGCTTAATAATGTTATTGAAGTGGTGACGGTCACACGTCCTCCCACAGTTCATCAAGCACACAAGTTAAGATATATTAATCATAATAACCTCATAAAAATACACACTAACACACAAACACATAGAACAAGGTAACAGAACACTCAGGTGTGGATTGTTTAACATACGATCCCTCCACTCTAAGTCGCTCTTAGTTAATGATTTAATTGTTGATCATCACACTGATATACTTTGTCTCACTGAGACTTGGTTACAGGATGAAGAATATGTTGCTTTAAATGAATCAACTCCGTCCTGTTATATTAACTGTCATGTTCCTAGAGTTACAGGTCGCGGAGGAGGAGTGGCAGCAATCTACCGCTCCAGTCTTCAGATGAATCCTAAACCTAAGTCTACTCATACTTCTTTTGAGAGTCTCACTCTCAGCCTGTCTCACGGAAGCTGGAAGAAGTCAGAATTTGTTTTACTCGTCGTAGTGTATCGTCCACCTGCTGCTGCTTATTCAGAGTTCCTGCCGGAGTTTTCAGACTTCTTATCAAGTTTAGTGCTTAGCACAGATAAAGTCATTATAGTGGGTGACTTTAACATTCATATGGACGTCGACTCCGACAGTCTGAAGATTGCCTTCAACTCACTCTTGGATTCAGTTGGGTTCTCTCAGTTAGTAAATGAACCCACACTGTCACAGTCACACCCTCGACCTGGTTCTCACCTACGGCCTGGAAGCTGAGAACCTGCTAGTGTGGTCTCAAAATCCTGTTCTTTCAGATCACTCATTAATAACTTTTGACTTCTCTCTTTCAGACCTACCAGCACCTGAGGAAAAGGTCTACTACAGCAGATGTCTGTCTGAAGACGCCGTAAAGCAGTTTAGGACAGCAATCCTACCAGTACTCCCCAGTCCCAAGTACTGATGGGGGTACCAACTTAAATGTTACTCCTGCAGAGCTGGACCGCTTTGTCAACAACACTGCAGACACACTACACTCAGTCTTAAACAGGATTGCTCCACTGAAGAAGAAGAAAACTACAAACCAGAAGAGGCTAGCTCCGTGGTACAACTCAAACATCCGATCACTGAAACGGATTACACGTAGGATGGAGAGGATGTGGCAGTCCTCTAAATCAGATGACTCCCGGAGGATCTGGAGAGACAGTCTGCTGACGTATAAGAAGGCCCTTCGTAAAGCCAGGACAGCCTACTATTCATCACTAATAGAAGAAAACAAGAACAACCCGCGCTTTCTCTTTAACGCCGTGGCCAGGCTGACAAAGAGCCACAGCTCTGTGGAGCCTCGCATTCCTGCAGCTCTTAGTAGTGAAGACTTCATGAGCTTCTTCACTGATAAAATCACCACTATTAGAGGACAAATCAACCACAATCTCTCTGTGACCGCTGAGGATACACCGCCACTTCTGGAAATGGATCCTGATCTAACTCTGGACTGCTTCGCGCCCATCGGCCTCCCTGAGCTGACCACCAGCATCAGCAAGTCTAAACCTACTACCTGTCTTCTGGATCCGATCCCTTCACAGCTCCTCAAGGATGCTATTCCTCTGATCGGAGACTCTATATTAGGACAGATCAACTTGTCTCTGGAAACAGGATATGTACCACAGGCTTTTAAAACTGCTGTGATCATTCCGATACTTAAAAAACCTTCACTGGACCCGGACGTCCTAGGAAACTACAGACCGATCTCCAACCTCACCTTTATCTCCAAACTACTCGAAAGAGCTGTTGTAAGTCAGCTAAACGACCACCTGTGTAGTAACAGTCTGTTTGATGCTTTCCAGTCTGGTTTCAGAGCCCATCACAGCACAGAAACAGCACTGCTTAAAGTCACCAATGACCTCCTCATGGCATCGGACCGGGGTCTCGTCTCTGTACTCGTTCTACTGGATCTCAGTGCTGCCTTCGACACCGTAGACCATCGCATCCTGCTACACAGATTGGAACACGAGATCAGGATTACAGGAACAGCACTGCGCTGGTTTAAATCATATTTATCTGACAGATTTCATTTTGTTCACACTAACGATGTGTCTTCCACAGGTACAAGGGTTAACCACGGTGTTCCACAGGGTTCTGTGCTCGGACCGATCCTGTTCACCCTCTACATGCTCCCTCTAGGATACATCATCCAGAAGCACGGCATAAACTTTCATTGTTATGCTGATGATACCCAGCTGTATTTATCCATGAAGCCTGAAGAAACGGAGCCGCTAGTCAGACTACAGGCGTGTCTAAAGGACATAAAGGACTGGATGTCCTCCAACTTTTTACTATTAAACTCGGACAAGACTGAGGTCATTGTTTTTGGACCGAAACATCTCAGAACTAGTTTATCAGATAATACTCTCTCCCTGGATGGAATTACTCTGGCCTCCAGTACGACTGTGAGGAACCTTGGAGTTATCTTTGATCAAGACATGTCGTTTGTCTCTCATATTAAGCAGGTCTCCAGGACCGCTTTCTTTCACCTGCGTAATATTACTAAGATCAGGAGCATCCTCTCTCAGAGTGATGCTGAAAAGCTCATCCATGCTTTTGTCACTTCAAGACTGGACTACTGCAACTCTTTATTGTCAGGATGTCCACATTACTCCATCAACAGTCTGCAGCTGATCCAGAACGCAGCAGCTAGAGTTCTGACAGGAAGCAGCCAAAGGGATCATATCTCTCCTGTCCTAGCGTCTCTTCACTGGCTCCCACTGGACTCAAGAATACACTTCAAGATCCTTCTTCTAACCTACAAGGCTCTTCATGGACTTGCTCCGTTGTATCTGCAGGACCGATTGTACCATATGTTCCTAATAGGACACTCAGATCTCTGAGTGCAGGTTTACTAGTAGTTCCTAGGATTCATAAAAGTAGAATGGGAGGACGAGCTTTCAGCTATCAGGCACCGCTATTATGGAACCAGTTACCAATCTGGGTCCGAGAGGCAGACACTGCCTCCACCTTTAAGACTAGACTTAAAACTTTTCTGTTTAGTAAGGCGTACAGTTAGCCTTAGACCTAGTGTGTAGCACAGCTATGCTGCTCTAGGCCTACGTTGTCGGGGGGCACAAACATCCACTGAGCAGTTTCCCTCTCACCCTCTAACCTCTCCTTTTCTCTCCTTAGTCTGGCTCACACTGGTCTCAAGACCTGGATGATGACCTGCAGTCCGGCCCGTGAAGTCTCTCTTGCTCTACGTTGTCGGGGGGCACAAACACGATCCTCTGAACACCCTCTGACCTCTCCTCCACTCTCCTTAGTCTGGATCGCTGGGTAATATCGTCTCATAATCTGTGTTAACTGTCTTCCTTGTAGTTCTGTGCCTCGCTCTCGCTCTCTCTCTTTGCAGGTCTCAAGACCTGCATACTGACCTGCAGTCTCTCCTGTGCTCATCGACTTCACTAGCCCCTGCTGCTCATCTTTACTATCAATTACTATTCCTACTTATGGACCGACGATATATATAGATCCATCCATCCATCCATCTTCCACCGCTTATCCGGGGCCGGGTCGCGGGGGCAGCAGTCTAAGCAGGGACACCCAGACTTCCCTCCCACCAGACACTTCCTCCAGCTCCTCTGGGGGAATCCCGAGGCGTTCCCAGGCCAGCCGAGAGACATAGTCTCTCCACCGCGTCCTGGGTCTTCCCCGGGGCCTCCTCCCAGTGGGACATGCCCGGAACACCTCCCCAGGGAGGCATCCAGGAGGCATCCGAACCAGATGCCCGAGCCACCTCAGCTGGCTCCTCTCGATGTGGAGGAGCAGCGGCTCTACTCCGAGCTCCTCTCGGGTGACTGAGCTTCTCACCCTATCTCTAAGGGAGCGCCCAGCCACCCTTCGAAGGAAACTCATTTCGGCCGCCTGTATTCGCGATCTCATTCTTTCGGTCACTACCCAAAGCTCATGACCATAGGTGAGGGTAGGAACGTAGATTGACCGGTAAATCGAGAGCTTCGCCTTCCGGCTCAGCTCCTTCTTCACCACAACAGACCGGTACAGCGACCGCATTACTGCGGAAGCTGCACCGATCCGTCTGTCAATCTCCCGCTCCATTTTTCCCTCACTCGTGAACGAGACCCCGCGATACACAAACTCCTCCACTTGGGGCAGGAGCTCTCCTCCCCCCAGAGAGGACAAACTACCTTTTTCCGGTCGAGAACCATGGCCTCAGACTTGGAGGTGCTGATTCTCATCCCAGCCGCTTCACACTCGGCTGCAAACCGTCCCAGTGCACACTGGAGGTCCCGGCTCGATGAAGCCAACAGGACAACATCATCCGCAAAAAGCAGAGATGAAATCCTATGGTTCCCGAACCAGATCCCCTCCGGTCCCTCGCTGCGCCTAGAAATTCTGTCCATAAAAATTATGAACAGAACCGGTGACAAAGGGCAGCCCTGCCGGAGTCCAACATGCACTGGGAACAGGTCTGACTTACTGCCGGCAATGCGAACCAGACTCCTGCTCCGGTCATACAGGGACCTAACAGCCCTCAGCAGAGGGCCACGGACCCCATACTCCCAGAGCACCTCCCACAAGATGCCGCGAGGGACACGGTCGAACGCCTTCTCCAAGTCCACAAAACACATGTGGACTGGTTGGGCGAACTCCCATGAACCCTCCAGCACCCTGCGGAGGGTATAGAGCTGGTCCAGCGTTCCACGGCCAGGACGAAAACCACATTGCTCCTCCTTAATCCGAGGTTCGACTATGGGTCTAATTCTCCTCTCCAGTACCCTGGCGTAGACTTTCCCAGGGAGGCTGAGGAGTGTGATCCCCCTGTAGTTGGAGCACACCCTCCGGTCCCCCTTTTTAAAAAGAGGGACCACCACCCCGGTCTGCCAGTCCAGCGGCACTGCCCCCGATTGCCACGCGATGTTGCAGAGGCGTGTCAACCAAGACAGCCCCACAATCCAGAGACTTAAGGTACCCAGGGCGAATCTCATCCACCCCCGGTGCCTTGCCACCGGGGAGCTTTTTGGCTACCTCGGCAACTTCAGCACAGGTGATGAACGAGTCCACCACTGAGTCATCAGCCTCCGCTTCCATAATAGAAGGCGTGTTGGTGGGATTGAGGAGACCCTCAAAGTACTCTTTCCACCGTCCAACCACCCCCTCAGTCGAGGTCAACAGCTCCCCACCCCCACTGAATACAGTGTTGGCAGAGTACTGCTTCCCCCTCCTGAGGCGCCGGACGGTTTGCCAGAATCTCTTTGAGGCTGACCGATAGTCCTCCTCCATGGCCTCCCCAAACTCCTCCCAGGCCCGAGTTTTTGCCTCTACAACTGCCTTCGCTGCAGCACGCTTGGCCTGCCGATACCTATCAGCTGCCTCAGGAGTCCCACAAGCCAACCAGGCCCGATAGGACTCCTTCTTCAGCTTGACGGCATCCCTGACCTCCGGTGTCCACCACCGGGTCCGGGGATTGCCGCCACGACAGGCACCAGAGGCCTTGCGGCCGCAGCTTTGGACAGCTGCATCGACAATGGAGGTGGAAAACATGGTCCACTCCGACTCAATGTCTCCAGCCTCCCTCGGAATCTGGGTGAAGCTCTCCCGGAGGTGGGAGTTGAAGATCTCCTTAGCGGCGGGTTCGGCCAAACGCTCCCAACAGACCCGCACAGTACGTTTGGGCCTGCCGGGCCTGTCCAGCCTCTTCCCCCGCCAACGGATCCAACTCACCACCAGGTAGTGATCAGTTGACAGCTCAGCCCCTCTCTTCACCCGAGTGTCCAAAACACAAGGCCGAAGGTCAGCTGACACGATTACAAAATCGATCATTGACCTCCGGCCTAGGGTGTCCTGGTGCCAGGTGCACCGATGGACAACCTTGTGCTCGAACATGGTGTTCGTTATGGACAAACCATGCCCAGCACAGAAGTCCAATAACAAAACACCACTCGGGTTCAGATCGGGGAGGCCGTTCCTCCCAATCACGCCTCTCCAGGTGTTACTGTCACTGCCCACGTGGGCGTTGAAGTCTCCCAGCAAGATGACAGAGTCCCCGGTTGGGGTGCCATCCAGCACCCCTCCCAGAGACTGTAAGAAGGTCAAGTACTCTACACTGCTGTTCGGCGCATACGCCGAAACCACAGTGAGAGACCTCTCCCCAACCCGAAGGCGCAGGGAGGCGACCCTCTCACATACTGGGGAAAACTCCAACACATGGCAGCTAAGCTGTGGGGCTATAAGCAAGCCCACACCAGCCCGCCGCCTCTCACCATGGGCAACTCCAGAATAGAAGAGAGTCCAACCCCTCTCAAGGAGTTGGGTTCCAGAACCCGAGCTGTGCGTGGAGGCGAGCCCGACTATATCTAGTCGGTACCGCTCAGCCTCCCGCACAAGCTCAGGCTCCTTCCCCCCCAGCGAGGTGACATTCCATGTCCCCAGAGCCAGTTTCTGTGTCCAGTGATCAGGTCGCCGAGGCCCCCGCCTTCGACTGCCACCCAATCCACTCTGCACCGGCCCCTTACGGTTCCTCCCACCGGTGGTGGGCCCATGGGAGGTCGGCCCCACGTCGCTCCTTCGGGCTAAGCCCGGCCGGGCCCCGTGGGGAAAGGCCCGGCCACCAGGCGCTCGCATTCGAGCCCCAACCCCGGGCCTGGCTCCAGGGTGGGGCCCCGGCTGCGCCATACCGGGCGACGTCACGGTCCTTGTTCTTCTTTCCATCATAAGGGGTATTTGGACCGCTCTTAGTCTGGCCCATCACCCAGGACCTGTTTGCCTTGGGAGACCCTGGGGGCATTAAGCCCCCGACAACATAGCTCCTAGGATCATCTGGGCACTCAAACCCTCCACCACAGTAAGGTGGCGGTCCACGGAGGGGATATATATAGATATCTATTACAATATAATCACCGTTTCATCTTGCTGTCATGTTTGCTCTGTACTGTATCATGTTTGTATCATGTTTGCTCCTCTCTCCCTCTCTCTCTTTCTCCTTCATCCTCTCTCTCTCTCTCTCTCTCTCCTCCCCATCCTCTGACTAGCAGCAGGACTGGTTCCCCCTTAAGTTGACGGGTCCTGCTCAAGGTTTCTTCCTCTTAAAGGGAGTTTTTCCTTGCCACAGTGCTCTTAGGGGGGTTCCTGTGAAGCGCTTTGAGACAATGTCTGATTGTAATATGCGCTATATAAATAAAACTGAATTGAATTGAATTGAATTGTTATTCTATATGACCAGCAGGTGGCAGAAGAGACTCAGAAACAAGCAGCCTATAGGCCGACTAGCTTGGCTGCTGACAGTTGGCATGGAGGGAGCCTCTCCATAGGATCCTTTACTTACCTTTGAACCTTGTGCCTGACTTTGTATCAACGTGACATCATTATCTTATTAGTTTGATTGCTGCAAAGCAATACATGGTAACACTGGACTCATTTTATATCTAATAGTCTGAATTATTGGTGTGAGTGTGTCAGACTATTAATAATTTCACCATCATCCTTCCACGATTAATTCGTGGTGGACAACATCCATCTATCCATCATCTGAACCTGCTTCGTCAGGGTCACTGGGGGCTGGAGCCTATCCCTGTATCCATAGGTGAGGTGCTCATGTACACTGGACTGGTTAGAAAACAAAGATGTTTAAATACAAACGTAAGTTTGTCCAAATCTGACATAATATGCCTACTGGGTGTATTGTGTATATGCAGCTTATGTATATAATGTACAACATTTATACAACAAATAGAAACAAATACATAAATACAGTCACAAAAATGTCTTTATTTAGTGTGACATATTGCACAAGTCACAGCTCCAAGGGGACAGAGGAAAAACAGCTACACCCAAATTCTCTGTTGCTGCTCTCTGCTCTGCTTGCTCTTCTCCTGTCCTGTGTTTTATGCTATGATATATAAGCATAGCATAATTGAGCATAGTTTCAATGAGCAGGTTTTCAGAGTTATGATACATGATATGCTCTCTGTATCTTCCCTGTAAGGACCCATACATTATTCTAACAAATGCTGCTGGCCTCAGGCACCTCTGCTTTTCAAAATACAATGTTTAACTATTCCAAACCATCTCTCCACGTGGCAGTTTGTCTCTCTGGTTTTGGTTGTGATTTGTTGTTTGGTCACATGCATCCCTTTTCACACGTCTCAACATGAGACCACTCCAAAGGGGAAATATGCCAAGGCAGTTGTCAAAGAGAACATCAAGCACGGCAGGACAGAAGTAGGGAATGTCTTCAGGAAGTGAGGTCTCTGAATCCTCTTCCATTTCTGTCTGTACTTCCTCCAAGATGCTCTTAAACACATGTGTAAAGGGAGATCCTCCAACAATGGTGTTGACATTTCTTCTTTGTTTGTCATCTTCCAGAGCTAGGGGTGTCAGCATTTCCTGTTTGTTCCATGTCTGGAATGATGTTTGTTTTAATCAAGTCATGCAATGTCTCAAGATGTTTCTGGACACAACTGCGCTGGTTTGGTGGCTTTTAACCACACGGCAGAGGAGACGGAAGATGGTGAGTACCTGCAGCCATTTGAAGTACTGTTTGCAACCTCCAGGAAATGCAAATGTGGCAAACTTTTCAAGTTCTTATCTGCAGTTTTTTTTCCCAATTGCCCTACTGACAGCTTTAATCACATGTGGCAGGATCATATGCACAAGACTGTGAATGTTTGTATGTCCTTCGCTGTCTTCCATTTAGAACACCATTGCAAAAAGCTCTGTCTAAATAGCTGTCCAATGCTCTCCCTCTCTGTTTCAACCTGTTTACTTTCAGGGTGTTGTATTGTGATACTTTCTGAGTGTATTGTGATACCTTTTCACTCCATCCTACTGTAGCCAGAGAAGTAGGATGGAGTGAGTGTCAATTGGTCATCATTCACAGACTGGGAGGGGGGTGCATTTTGACCACAACCTGGAAGGGTTAGGGCATAGTATAGCAGTCGTTTACTTTGATTAGGGACCTTGGATACACATTCCCTGTAGCATCTAGATATACAGCCACATTTTTTTCTCCCACATGAGATGCTTACTCCAGTCTCTGTGTACATATGTACTCCAAATGGATCAACCTGGTAATGCTGTATATATCCAGGCACCTTGTGAAACTTAAATCACATTCCTTCATGAGAGACTGGGGTGAGATACATCTCCATTAAAACATCCTCATGAAGTCTTTCTCTTTTTCCAGCCTCATAATGTGTATTTTTAAGCACATTTTGTTCAGGCTGTGGGTCATGTTTCCTGTTGATGAAGATTCTCAGTCATCCAGGTCATCATACGTAGAGAAGATTGAAGCAAGGCGTCTGGACTTGTAGAGTTTTCGTGAAGACGTTTCGCTGCTCATCCAAGCAGCTTCATCAGTTCTAACTGGTGGGAAACATGGTTTATATGTGGTGGAGGACCTCAGTGGGTGGGTCTGGGTAAAACTTAAAAAAAACAATAGCACTAAATGTTTCCATAGTTACCTGTGATGTTCTGGCTGCCTGGGCCAGGTGTGTCTAACGACTGGCTAACCACTGTGAGACTGCTGGAGGGGGACTGGTTGACAGTCCTTCTTCTGGTTGACACAGTTCTTGCTGTGAGTATGTGCAAACTTCCTGGAATGGATGGAACCACTGCATTGTATGTGGTAGAAAGATGATGTCTGAGGCCACCACCTCCGTTTTTTCCAGCAGGTCTGTAACCACATATAAACCATGTTTCCCCACCAAACAGTATAACAGTATTTCTCACTAAATAAACATACAAGTTTACACAGACTTGGACATTGCACCAAAATAAACCCAATAATATTTGCATTCTTTCATCAAACATTACATATAACACTGAACAAATAATGCAGCTCTATCTTATAATCACACATCAACACATCAGGAGACATACATTCAATTGGAGCGACGTAAGTGTGCTATATACATATACTTGATACAAATTACAGCGGAGCATTTCAGCGCGATAATTACTCGAAGTAGCGCGAGATTACCCACAGCTCGGCTATACCGCTACTACCTTCCAATTAGCTCCATCGTTAGCTTCTACAAACTACTTTAAAGTTACTCAAAGTACCCAAATCATTATGAAATCACTGTCAGCGAATACAGAAACAATACGAAGCTTAAGGCTTTCATTCGTGACACATTTTTAACCAAATACTGACCTGAGAATAATAGAATGTTAGCAAAAGAAACACAGTAGCACTCGCTTCGTTCTCCGGGTTTGCTTCTAACAGGAAACAGGAAGTTGGTCCGCAGGTACACAACTGAGGAGTGACAATCACAATGCCAAAGGTTCCACTTACCATTATAACACTTAATTCACTCATATTCGCACAGGCATACCTTTTATACATGCAAAATATGATCTTATTACTTATTAAGTATTACAGCACTGTTAAAGTATCAACAAAATAAATTTTTACCTGCTTTTTGATTCTCAAAATACCAAATGTGGTTGCACATATTTGGGTGCACCACACAAGGACTGTTCCAGCATGGCTGACAATGTATGACCCAGATTTGGCTCCATATTGCAGCAGGACAAGGCGCAATGTTTGGCATTGGCATGTACCAGCAAGGGGGATTAGCTCAAATGTAGAGCACTCACTTAGCATCAAAGAGCTGCTGGAACACTGACAGCTAATTTAGTTGATGACAACATGTGAGTGTCTGTGACCATGGCTGATCCACAGTTGATTGAGGACACTGCTGAACACAGCTTCTAAACAGACGTTACACAACTAGCTTAACATATTACCCTCATCTCATACACCACAATACTCAATACTGATCATGAATGTCACCTCGGTCTAAAGACTTGTTGAGACAGCACGTGTTGACACAGATTTCAAGATGAGGCACAGAGGGATTTACAGCTGTATCATTCTGCACCAGATGAAGCACATGGTCTGAACCAGGTCGTGTCCTGTGTGTCAGGGAAAGGCTGAAACCCTGCAGCACCTGTTTCTGACTGCTCTGACCACGCTGCCTTCTTCTCCAGTCTGCTCTCCAGTGATGTTGCTCCTTGCGCTCCCCTCTGATTGAGCGCTGTGCTGCAGCCATTGCAACACCTATCGCACCTCAGAGTGATCCAGCAGTGCCTCATGTTCAGCAGCATACAGTGAGCAGCTTTAATCTCTGGATTGACAGACTTTATCTGCGCAATAACTTGCAGAACAGAAAGTCTTCCAAATATCGCCTTTCCAGGGATAGCACACCAAAACTATCAACTGAGCAGCACTGGAGATGCTCTGCTCTGTCGATTCATCCAACTGAAAGGAACATTTCATTTTTTTTCTAGCTCTCAGGACGAGAGCTGCTGCAACAGGTATCCACCCTGAAGGACAGCGCCACAGGAAGTTAAAAAGCACTTCTGGTGGGACTCAAAACCGACAACCTTTGAATCACTTCTCCTGTGTTTAACTAGAAGTCCAATGCGCTATCCATTGTGCACCAAAGCCACAAAGCAGTGGCTTTAAAGTATTTTTTTTTTTTTTTTTTTTAAAAAGTCAGCATAACAGAGGTTACAGCATCACTGAGTTTCCCCTCAGGGAAGCTGCTGTTTTTTTACTGCCACCCCTGGATATATGCAGTCCAGTGCAGTGAGGCATGCTCTGTTCTGTACAATGGCACTGCAAAGTCTGCACTGCAAAGTCCGCACTGCACACTGCAAAGGCCGCACTGCAGAGGCCGCACTGCACACTGCAAAGGCTGCACTGCAGAGGCCGCACTGCACATGCAGAGGCCGCACTGCACACTGCAAAGGCTGCACTGCAGAGGCCGCACTGCACACTGCAAAGGCCGCACTGCACACTGCAAGGCTGAACTGCAGAGGCCGCACTGCACACTGCAAAGTTCCGCACTGCACAATGCAAAGGCTGCACTGCAAAGGCAGCACTGCGCACTGCAGAGGCCGCACCAGGGCCACACAGTGCAGAGCAGCTCAGATGATGTGAAGACACATTTACAGCATAGTCACGTTAGCATTGTTAAAGTGTAGACAGCATGACTGTGTCTCTCCAAGAGTAGATGGGTTGGGAAGATGTTATCGTAATGTGATGAGCCACTCGGCAGAACTGAGGATGCTACTCGGGGGAGTGGCCAAACTCAATGTATTAAAAGAAAAAGTGAAATATGACATGGTCCCAAGTATTCAGAGCCTTTGCTGTGACACTTATATTGTTGTAGCCATTTTTTTGATTAATTTGGCACTGTACAATATTGTTTTTGGTTATTTAGTATATTTGAAAGTTGTGCCATTATTATTATTTTGCAACCCGTAACAAGTCTACATTTAGTGTTTAGTTAGGGTTTTTTACAGGAAGAGGAGGGTGGAAGAAGGTGGCAAACAGTTTCTTGACCACCTTTGGCCAAGCATTATTAATTTTGAGTGATTTTCATTGAGTTAAATTATTTTGTATTTTTTTTTAAGACCTTTGTTCAGCTTTGAATAAACACGAAATGGAATGTAAAAGATGTGGCGGAGGTGTGTGTAAGACGGCCACCATTCACCCAGCCCAAACAAGGGTGTGTAACAACTGCTCTGGATTGGGATGAGTCTGAATAGAACTTTGTTAGCTTTGTAAAGCTATGTAGTAGTTGGAAAGGAACTGAAAAGAGTTCAACAAAAAGGAGTTGGTCTCCAATGGAATAAAGTTAAACATCAGGGCTCGTCCGGGATTTGAACCCGGGACCTCTTGCACCCTAAGCGAGAATCATACCCCTAGACCAACGAGCCATGTGTGACCTCTTATTTTTCATGTCTCAGTGGGTGGGAGAACAACACAAAGCACATGTTCTTCTTAGTTTGACATTGGTAAAGATATGAACAAAGATTTCTTCTAACTGTGTCAACAAAGATTGAACACTTTGCATATCACTGTCCTCCATGAGGAGACTGTCCTCCATGAGGAGAGGAGACTGTCCTCCATGAGGAGACTGTTGTCCTCCATGAGGAGAGGAGACTGTCCTCCATGAGGAGAGGAGACTGTCCTCCATGTCTAGATAAGGCTTGCTGTCTAGCAGCTGGGAGAAATGTCTTTTTGTGGCTGTGGCATTAGCTCAACATTGAATCATAAAGTGTATTTGTTGCATAACAGGAAGTGGTCTTGTATTAGGGTGTGACCCTCCTGAGAAGCAGAACCTCTCCTTTATAGGGGCTGTCTTGATAACTGCCTCTCATTTCCACCTGTTGTCTGTTCCATTTGCACAACAGCAGCTGAAACTGATCCACAATCAGTGTTGATCCTAACTGGACAGGCTGGTTTCACACAAGTGTGGCCAGATCAACCTGTCTCTGGCAACAGAGTAAGTACCACAGGCTTCTGAACTGCTGTGATCTCCAACCTCACCTTTATTTCTAAGATATTTCAAAGGGTGGCTGCAAGTCAGTCCACCTACAGCACGGTCTGTTTGAAGTGTTCCAGGATTCAACAATAATCTGTTAAATATCACAGACCAGAGTGAAATCAAGTCCTTTTGAGGCAGAAATAAGCCCCTGGACTTACTGTGGGGCCACAGTCACTTTTTGATGAAAACACCAGTTTTTGAGGTTTATTATTTTAAAGGGGTCTTCATGTGCTGGCTGCATCATAAGTTCTTGTTATTTAATGATAGTTAATTATAACTTCCTGGACCTGCAGACTCTTTGTCTTCATATGGCCTGAATGAAGGGAGGCTAGCACAGATTTGACATGTGTGACTTCCACATGCTTTCCTACCATGAATGGAACCAGTCAAGCAGCACATGATGTGTTTGTGTAACACTGGAGATGTTAGCTGTACATGTGCAGAACAAAGACATGACCCACAGCAGACATCATGTTTAAGGAGCAGCAGGACGTCCTCTTCTTAGTAACATTTAGGTGAATGGGACGGCACATTTGATGTTTGACTTCATCTATGAACACATGTCTGCAGCATGTTTACTGCATTTGAACTGTTACTAATGTCATGATGCCAGCTGTGTCAGCTTTGTTTCCCTTTAAGTCCTCCATCTTCCTGCTTCATGTACTTTGTTGTTTTGTTGGATATCCTGTTTTATTGTGAAAGGACTCTTTCCTTCCTCTTGTGTTTCCCTCCTTGTTGGTCAGCTGCTCCGCCATGATTGTTGTCACCTGTGTCTTGTTAACTCTTGAACACTATGCTCAGGGCTCTTGGTACTTGCTGCTTCTTCTCCTGTGCTCCTCCAGACACTCCCAGTCCTCCTCTCTGACTGAGCTCACCTGCTTCCACTTGCTGATCAGGAGACAAAGTACAAAGGACATTTGTAGAGGGACATTTGTCCTTTTGTTAGTAGGGCTGCTGCTTGTTGTTGCTCCTTTAGAAAACCTGCTGTGTTTTCTTGTTCCTTTAGTAGAAAATAATGAGTCTCTGCTTTTGCTTCTTTGTCTCCTAGTTCAGCTTTTGTTCCTCTCCTTGTCCTCTGACCTGCTGAGTCTGTTCCATTCTGTGTGTCCTCTTTGTTCCTGTCTTACTCTGCGTGTCTTCATTCATTCTGTTTTCACAGTTTGTTTCTGTTTAATTTCTTTAATTTGTATTTTTTAGTTCAGTTACTCTTTTCGTTTGTTGTAAATGTTTCAGGAGATACAAATGTGATAATCATATTGGCCTCAACAAAACTGCAACAGCAAATAAACAGATTGAAGTCTTAGCTGTGGGTATTTGAAATCAGTAGAGTTCCTTCAGGTGTCCCAGTGTCCTCAGGGGTCCACAGAAACACATGTTGTGAATTAAACCATGTTCCTGGATGGATTGACCTGATGTGACAGTCCACCCAGTGATGTCCAGGATGTCCCTCCATTTTCCAGTCTTGCAGATGAACACCCATCCATCACCTTCAGCTCCAGAGCTGCTCTCCCCACATGCCCTGCACAGCTCAGACAGGTCCTCTGGAAGACAGAAACAATGGGGGCACATAATGCACATGTAAGCATGTTTAATACAGATGCATTCATGGTCTTTAACCCTCAGGCGTCACTTTAATTCACTACCCTTTTGTGTCATTAGGGGACAAAAACGTCCACTTCCAAAAAACTGCTATAAAAAATTAACAGATTAATATTTTTTCTTACTTTTTTTTCTGCATAAATATGTTAAACAACTTCAGCCCTGCTCAAAACTACCAAACATTAAATCATTGTGGGGAATTTAACCCTTTAAATGCCAGTTTGATTACTTGATGTCACAGTAATTTTTTATGAAGATACACAAAAAATGAGTTATTTTCCACAAAACAAAAGTTAGGTGGCTGAGGCATTATATTTATATCTGTCATGGATATGTCAAAGATTAGCCAAAATATTGAGTTCGATGGATTATTGGTTTTTGTGTAGCAGCAGTTTAAAATGGTATTTTCCACTTAGGTCCCATATAACAATATATAACCATGCATTTCTTGATGTAAGGGTTTATATTGCATTATATTGCATTAACGTACTTGTTTTGAGTTGGGGCTACCAGTATTTATTGGATGGAAAACCTCAATTTAATTGAGTTCATCCAATGAGTATAGGTTAAAAAAATGAATGATATTTAATCACAATAATTATACAGCAACGCAGTGATTAATGTGATTAATATTTTAAATCATGTGACGGCACTAGTTCAAACGTTTGAGTTCAAAGAACAGATGACCTACCAGTGGATGTCATGGTCATGGTTTTCTGCAGAAAGTCTCGTTTGTTTTCTAACATGGCAACCTTCTCCTTTAGAGTTTTGATTTCTGTCAACAGGCTCTTGTTCGGACTTTGCAACCCAATGTCTGTGGCTGAAAGAGCCACTCAAGGTCCTGTGAAGTATACAAGGTTATTTACGCAATGACATGATACAGACCACGTATGTATTTGATTATATAAGCTTACACTTAGAGAAAAACACATCTATAACTCTTACAGAGAGTTAGGGAGGAACTCTTTGATGCGGTGAAGACCGAAGCACTAGGAGGCATGGACTAAGATAAATCATCCAACATAGAAGGGACAAAGGGTTTCATAGTCATAAATATGTTAGACCAATTATGATAATTAGTAGGTGGAGATAAAGGGGCAACATGTCCCAATATGGGAATACCAACGAGGGTCTTGAAGAACTGTTTATCTATTATGCAAATGTACCTCAACTTCCAATAAAACAAGCCTGTGTCCAGGGGAGGGGCAGAACACGTATGGACGGGAGTGAAGCAGACTGAAAGGCCTGTGTTCACTGTGTTCTCCCTTTTGCAAAAGGCGAAACTACAAAACCCAGGGTATTCTTCTTTCACTCAATGTTCTGAATACAGGAGACGGAATCTGACAATCCGGGGTGACCAGGGAAGGTCACGACATTTCCCACTGTCTCATGTTTTTATATTTTACTCATTTTCACATTTCACAGCACATTACAGGCAAGTGTCCCTGATCAGATGGCGGGTCCGGGGACATTCCCTTACTGTCCCTAGCTGTCCTGAGGGTAAGCCAGTTCATCATCAGATTAGGGTCACTTCTACAATGGTGGTCCGTCAAATTGGCATGCTAACTGACATGCTAACATTTATTGGCTTGCAGCATGTTCCATCAACTGCACACAAGTGAGTTACCTTGGCTGGGCGCTCCTCTGCCTCAGGAGATGACTCCCTGGCCCTCTTCAGTCCAGAGGTGGATGGGGAGTCATCTCCGTCTTTTAGTTCTTCCACGGAGGCCTGCCTTACGGACAGCCGCACAAATACCTCCCTGAGGGACTTTGCCCGGCTGAGGTTTTTGTGTAAGGCGTAAAAACGCTCCTGTGTATCAATGTTATGACCCATGAAGGAGGACACTGCCTCCTTCATGGTCAGATTGTTGTCCTCAAAGTTCTGTGGAAAAAAGACAAGCAAAAGACAACATCAGTATGGATCATAGGGCATTCAGGGAAACCAGGAGAGTATCTGAAACTTACGTAGGTAGCCACAGCACTGCGGATATCCAGAAGGGTGGGCCAATATTTTGTCATGTTTTTTGCTTCCCCCCTCCCCCTTTTAACTCGTTGAGTTAAAAAACAACGAGTTTGTGGCAACCGCCCGGCCATGGAGCCTCAGCCAGCGCCTGAACCACTGAAATTTGGCAAAAACCTAGGCCTGGCCGAATTTACAGCATGTTTTGTGGTCCAGGACCTGCAAGAAGAGCAGACACACAAAGACAGACCATTAGTTCTTTCTGAGGCTTTAAACTCATGGTAAACTCTTTTGCGGGCATCTTGAATTTACACTGACGAGGTAGCCCGTACTATAATCCCACACTGCCCTTTCCACCTCCCTGACCCGCATATGGGTGAGGACCCCGGTCCTGTGTCCATATATGCAGGTCAGGAAGGCGGCCATGTACCCAAAGAACCGGTATCTTGTCACCGGATCGTTGGGTGCGGCCTTCTCCACATCGTCTGTGAAAAGAAGAGAGAGAGATGCATTAGTAAGGCTAACTTTCAGTTCATACGATTAGACTGATGAAGTATGTGTAGTATGTGAAGCTGGGATTGTGTGTGCGGAGTCTAGCATTACCCAGCAGTGAGGGAATCCTGTCTCTGGCCAGGCGGATGCAGGTCCCGAGCGCCTCCTGGCTCACCAGCTGCTGTTGTTTCCGAGCCTTCACAATCTGGTGCCCCAGGATCGTCCTGTTCAGGTCCCTGTACATTTTTTTGAGGTACCTGAACAGGACGACCACATCCTGTGCCTTGAGCCGGCTGTGCTGCGGAGGGGTGTCTCGCAAGCACTCCACAAAGCCAGTGGCCTGGCCGATGTAGAGTGCCACGGTCACTGGCGACATGGCCATCCTCCGCACCACAGCCGGGTAACTGTGAAAAATATAAGCAAAAGAAAATTGATTTAGCTGGAGTTACACTGCAAAAGTAGTACTATGTTTACACTAGAAGAAATTCAAGCTCACGCAGCAAGGTGCGCCAGGTTGCCCAGAAACTCCCACATCCAGGTGTTCTTGCTCGACCAGCCCAGGGCCATAAATGAGCAGAACGCCCTGGTTCTGCTCATCTTCGATACTGCGTTTTCCTGCATTTTTGGGGTGCCCTCCGGACAGAATATATACATAGAATATGACTCTATGTAGCTCTCTGTGAAGACACACAGGAAAAAAATGTGTAGAGCAGCAGTAAATGTCTCTTATCTTATGCCACAGCCTTTTGCTACTCACCAATTGAGCTCGGGAATGTCAAATGCCGGAGGGCTGACCCCTTGCTGCGGCCTTTAAAGATGCTGGCCAGGCACAAGGTTGAAGCGAGGCATCTGGACGTGTGCCACACCTCCAGATGCCTCGCTTTTTTCCTGTGCTTCGCTTCAACCTTCTGAATGTACACTGTGAGCTGTGCAGTGAGCTCACTCACCCTTTCCTCCCTGTCCTCCACTATGAGCTGGGCCAGGAATGCCGGCAGGCTTGCCCTGTCGTCACCGGCTTTGGGCTTCCTGGCCTGCTCCTATTCCTTGAACTCACCATCATGAAACTCAGGCACCTCCACCTCGACCTCTGCCGGCACCGCCACACCCTCATTAGATGATGGCTGAGGCTGTAAAAGAAACATTAGATCAGAGCCTGGTGTTTTACTGCCGGTGACAGTGAAATTCTTGCTGGGGAACAACTTGCCTCAGTGGCTGGAGCAGAGGGTTGGGTTTTAAGGAGGCATGGCTCCGCCTCCTCACACCCTGCCTCCACCTCCCGCTGCACCTCATCCTGCCACCCCTCCTCTACAATAGAATCCTCACAACAGCTGGATGAAGACTGAGTCTGTAAAAGAAACATTAGATCAGAGCCTGGCATTTTCCTGCCGCTGAAAGTGAAATTCTTGCTTGGGAACAACTTGCCTCAGTGGCTGGAGCAGTAGGTTTATTTTTGGGGCCTACTTTTCCAGCCCCCTGCAGTTTTCTCTGTAGAGAGAGAAGAAGAAGTGCATCGTATGTGAGTACAATTTATGTAGAAGTGAAGCCGTACTGTTACCATTCACTCACCTCCAGCTGTGCCACCTTCTTGCGAAGGGCCCGGTTTTTGGCTGCCATTTCCCGGCAGTTGGTGCAGGTCGTCCCCGCCTCATCCTCTCTGGCCTGCAGGTCCAGCTCTGACACCATAGGCGGTTGTGGGTTGGTCGCCCTCAGTGCCGAGAGCTTCAAATCAAATCAAATTAAACAACTTTATTTATCCGGGGGCGGGGGGGGGGGGGGGGGGGGGGGGATTATACATGGCAGAATAGGCATGAAAAAAACAACTAAGAATAGAATCAAGCATCTCAGTACCTTCTCCACCACCTTCGCCCTCACAAGCCGGTGTATCAGGGCTTCATGCAGTCTACACTTGTCAATGTGCTGCCTGGAAAGGTGTGTTTTTATGTCTTTCACCAGCTGTGTGCAGCCAGCCACGGGACACTGCACACAGCCGATTGATATATGGCCTGTGGCCAGGCCATTAAGCAAGTTTCGCTCCTGTGGGTTTAGTATGTGGTGGGCCTTGATGAGGTGCCTGGACACATACCAAAAGTTCCCACCACATACAGGACAGGTGAGCATTTGCTTTGGCTTTGTCATCTGAAAGAAAAAAGGGGTTCAAGATTCATTCAGCATTAATATATCTATCATCATATATTATCATCATACCATAGCTCATATGTCTGCTTCTACTTGATACCTGTTGACATCAGACAAAAACTGGGAGAAAGGTTGCAATCTGAAATTAATGCAGCAATGCAGGTGGCCTAGATTGAATCATTTGAGTTTGTATGTTTGGCACCAGTGGGCCAAGGGAGCTGGCAAGGACCTGGACTAGGTCGGGGCGACCAAACAAGACAACCTC
This sequence comes from Parambassis ranga, assembly GCF_900634625.1. Classification (NCBI taxonomy): domain Eukaryota; kingdom Metazoa; phylum Chordata; class Actinopteri; family Ambassidae; genus Parambassis; species Parambassis ranga. Next base: position 4,737,991 of record NW_021144778.1, on the reverse strand, counting down.
AGTTTTGTTTTCGTTTAATTTTAGAAGGTTTAGGTCCATCCATTTCTTAATATCACTCATGCAGTTTAGCAGTGATTGGAGGGAATCTTTGGCAGAAACTCTAAGCGGCAAATACACCTGCACATCGTCAGCAAAACAATGGAAGGGGATGCTGTGCTTCCTGAATATGGACCCCAGGGGTAGCATGTAGAGAGAGAACAACAGCGGGCCCAGAACCGACCCCTGGGGCACCCCGCAGGTCAGAGGGGCCACTGAAGAAGAAAACTGCCCTATCTGAACTGAAAAGGATCTGTCTGTTAGATACGATTCAAACCACTTTAGGGCAGTGCCTTTTATGCCAACACGGTGCTCTAAGCGAGCCAAGAGAATGGCACAGTTGCCAGAGTCACGGGTGAGCAAGAGATCATTAAAAACTTTTAAAAGAGCAGTTTCAGTGCTGTGGAGAGGCCTAAAACCAGATTGAAACGGTTCACAGACATTTGCTGTTTTTAAAAATTCTTGGATTTGAGTAAGAACAGCTTTCTCTAAAACCTTTGAGATAAAAGGGAGCTTGGAAATTGGTCTAAAATTGGTTAGACCAAAATTGGCCTTTCTTTTTTTAAAGAGGCTGCACCGTGGCATGTTTAAAAGAGGATGGAACAGATCCAGAGCTCAGACACAGATTTATAAATTGTAAGCTAAAAGTGTCAACTGTGCAGAAGACCTCTTTAAAAAGACGGGATGGAATGCTGTCAGATTGGCAAGTGGCAGGCCGTAAATTTTTAACAATCTCAGTGAGGTGAGATAGTGAGACAGGCTCAAATTTGTCAAAGACAGCGGAGCTGGGAGAAGAGCTGAGGGGTCCTGGGCAGACTGCGAGAGCGGGTGTCTAAATGCTAAAATTTTACCAATACAAAATTCATTAAAAGCCTTGCACAGAGTAGGAGACGGCTCAATACAGACAGCATCACATGGATTCACCAGAGAATCAAACACATTAAAAAGAACCTGAGGCTTATGAGCATTTGCAGACACAAGTGGGGAGAAATATTCTGTCTTTGCAGCTTTAACAGCCTGCTGGTATGATGTGAGATCGTTTTGGAGGAGATCCCACAAAATTTTAGGTTTGTCCTTTTTCCATCTCCTCTCTGCCTGCCTAGATGCGCGTCTGAGCGCACGAGTGGACTCGTTGAGCCAAGGCTCTTTCTGCAGCCTTACAGGCTTGAGAGTCATGGACACGATTGAATCCAAAATCACGTCCCCACTGTCTCATGTTTGTATATTTTACTCTTTTTCACAGCACTTCATTCAGTTTGTTATCGTAATCAGCCACCATGTACAGGTGCATCTCCATAAATGAGAATATTGTGGAAAAGTTCAATATTATAAACTAATGATGTCACACTGTGATCAGATGATGAACTCAAAACACCTGCAAAGCAGACACAATCATGGGGAAGACTGCTGACTGGACAGATGTTGAATAAATAAATAAATAGTCAGGTCTCAGGTGGAAGTGAGTTGCGGATAAACCACAGATAGAAGTTGGCTGGTTTCCTACCTGTATAAAACCTCAACCACAAAGGGACTCGAACCCTCAATCTTCTGATCCGAAGTCAGACGCCTTTTCCAATGCCCACGCGGTCTAGTGTGTTTGTCCCATAGACCATGCCAATAACATTCTTTGTCAGAATGTTATTGGCATAGTGTTTTGATAAGAGTTTTTGTTGGTGCAGTAGCCAATAATTTTGTGTGGTTAAAAATGATGATCTCTTAATTTAACTAGAATGGCAGTTCCTGAAGAAACTGCGAGTGTGATTGCAGAGCTGTTTGCTGCAGCTAGCAGCACATACAGCATGCTGCAGATGAAGCTTTAAAAGAGCTGCAGCACGCTGAGTAGCTGAGAACCAGAAGCACGGGCACATCACAAAGCATGAGGCAGTACAGAGGCTGTAAAGCTTTATAGTGTTGGGTTGGGATATCAGCTATTACAGGCGACCATTTCACACCAGAAAGCTGGGCTGTTGAAGTCATATCAGGTATTTCACAGAAGCATTTGAAAAACAGGATGGATTTATGTTGAGTAATACATATGTTTTCACTATAGCGCCCCCAGTGGCCAAACCGCATGACACTTGGTACACTAAATCTTAGTACTAGCCTACAAATTTGGCAGCTATATGTTACAGTATGCATCAGTTATAGTACATTAAGTACACATGGCCACGCCCACAAAAGTTTATTAGCCAATAGAAATGAAACGCTATTAGATATTCCAAAATAAAAAATCTTACACTATTTAAAGTTGTCCACTACTGTTTTGTCCGATGTTTTTGACACTTTATATCTCACCACATGGTGGCGCTATGACTACAGTTTTAACTATATTTAAGTAAATACATCTTTTAAAATATGTTCAAAGTTTCAGCTGTATAGCATGGCTACTTTCTGAGTTGCACATTTTTAATTACAATGTTGTCAGATTGTCCCAAAGTCACAGCAAGGGTGTCATCACATTTAGACACTTTAGTTTTGAAAGCATGTTTGTAGCTTTAAAGCTGTAGGAGGAGCGTTCTGTCATCATTACGTTTTTTTTCCTGTTTCTTTAAGTAGAATAACATTGATGTGATGCAGTCAGTTGGAACAGTCTGGACAGGTTTGACTGAATGTTTTATAGCGTCCTCTGTAGTAAACAGGGACTGATCGCTGCATTCACTCGCTTAAAATTGTAACCCGGGTGAAAAACTCCAGCTACTGCTCCCATATGTTGTATTGTGGGCCGTGTTGTATTTCTACGTAATGACGTCCGACTCAGACCAATCGCATCACTGTAACCTGGCAGTGCCAGTCTAGATGCGAATTAACAAACCTTTATTAGTCCCACAATGGGGAAATTGCATTTTTGCAACAGCAGATACAGACAGCAAAGGATAAGTTAGGAAAGATATATATATATATATATATATATATATTTATTGTACACTGTGGTGTGTGAATATTGCTCCTATCAGAAGTGGTTATTATACAGTCTGACAGCAGCAGGAAGGAAAGACCTTCTGTATCTCTCCTTCACACACCGAGGGTGGAGCAGTCTGCCACTGAAGCTGCTCTGCAGAGCTGACAGGGCGTCCTGCAGGGGGTGGACTCATTGTCCAGCATCAGAATCAGAATCAGAATCAGAATTACTTTATTTATCACCGAGGGGAAATTATGTTTTGTTACAGACATTAGAAATTAAAGATACATTGAAATATATAATAAATATCTAAATACCTAGATAGCATTTAAATCCCTGAGTTGTATCTAAAGAACATATTCACTACTGTATAAAACCTTCCCATAGTAAAGAGCAGGACATGAATGCACCAGTATGAATGTACAGTGTCTGAGTGACACTTCTACTCTTATACTCTGTACTTAACTGCATTTAATGTAACTTGATACCTCCGGCACAGGAATTTCCTTCAGGATTAATAAAGTCTTGTCTTGTCTTATCTTCCAGTTCAGAGTTCAGTAGTTTGATTGAGACAGGCAGGAATGACTTCCTGTGTCTCAGTGGTGCATCATGGGAGTCAGTTTTGTCAGGACCCTCCTGTCACCCACCTCCTGCACTGAGTCCAGAAAAAAGCCAGGTCTCTCTGACTATCCTTAACTGTGCTACATTGAATCAATGTGAGAGGTCTGTAAAGTATTTCTCTCTGACCTTTAATGTTTGATCATGTTTGATATTGCTACACTAGCAGAATTGATATTATAATATAGCAAACATTTATTTCCCAATTTGACTAATAGAATATCTATATTTGTATGTATATATTTGATGATATGAGAACTCTAATTTAGAACTATGTATGATACGATTTGTACTGTATTATTATTAGATAGATGGACTGTGTGCACATTAATTGGTCCTGTGCTGTGTGCAGGCCAGGGTTGATGGCGAGCTAGGATTGAGCTCTGCTTAGGCTCGAAGAATACGATTCAGCTCAACGTCTGGATCTGGCCCAGATCTCTTCTGGTTGGAGGAGTGGTAGGAGGCTCCTGCAGCCCCCTTTATTTTGAACTTTTGTCCCCTCGCTGCGTGTGGCCCCCCCATTGCTGGGTTTGTTAACTGTGTGTCATTTAAATATATATGGTACTTCAGCAAATCTTCATCGCCCTGTCTCTCTTTTACTCATTCCCAGAGCTGCTCCTACACTTCTGAGCCACTACACTGAAGAAAATGGAAACACTGTGAATCTACAGAAACAATACTAGTATATCCAACACAAATCATTCATATTTCCTCTGTTAACATAACACACAAGTAATCTCCATGTATTTGCACACATTGTTAAATGTGCTAGATTCTCTTGTGTTGACTGAAAGTGATTCAATTAAATAAGAAACGTGATGTATTTAAGTTTCCTCACACACGGAAATGGAATGTATTCAAAAACTGCGCCTGAAACAAAACAGCTGTTATTGGGTAATAAAAGAAGAAGAAGCCCTAATTTCAGCAGCAGCAACAGAGGAAGCCTTTCTGTCAAGAAGATTCAGCAGTCTCCTGTGGCTCTATCAAAGACCTGATTAGTGAAACAGTAAGTTTATTAATGATGATTATTCAATGATATACGCGACATTTGAACTGTATGTAATGCAACAGTCCGCGCATTTATCACGTTCCTGTTTATATAGATTCCAGACTTTTTAGCGTGCTAATCCTTGCTAACAGGCTCACAACCTCTTGCTAGCTACCATATGCTGGGGGTCATGTCGAGTTCACCGTGAGACTTCAACAGAGGTTTACTGTATGTGTATAGTTAGTCTGGGTATGGGATTTGTCTCTTCAAAAACTAAGCGAGCAAATTGATGTGTAGCTGCTTCTGAGTATATTGAATTTAAAACACTTTAGCATGCTCTCTCTCTCTCTCTGTTTCTCTCTCTCTCTCTGTTTCTCTCACTCTCTCTCTCTCTGTTTCTCTCTCTCTCTCTCTGTTTCTCTCTCTCTCTCTCTCTCTCTCTCTCTCTGTCTCTCTCTCTCTCTCTCTCTCTGTTTCTCTCTCTCTCTCTGTTTCTCTCTCTCTCTCTGTCTCTCTCTCTCTCTCTCTGTTTCTCTCTCTGTTTCTCTCTCTCTCTGTCTCTCTCTCTCTCTCTCTGTTTCTCTCTCTGTTCTCTCTCTCTCTCTCTCTCTCTCTGTTTCTCTCACTCTCTCTCTCTCTCTCTGTTTCTCTCTCTCTCTCTCTCTCTGTTTCTCTCTCTCTCTGTCTCTCTCTCTCTCTCTCTGTTTCTCTCTCTCTCTCTCTCTCTCTGTTTCTCTCTCTCTCTCTCTCTCTCTCTGCCAAATAGACTGGATGACAGCGTCACTCCGGTGCGTCGTAGCGTATAAAGTGCTTAATGTCCGGCCGTCAGATTTAATATGTCCCGCGGCTTCTGTCTTAAAATGTGTCAAATCAACAGGTAGTTCTTATTTTTTAACTCATTGTGTGCCGTTTACGGGATGTTCTGAGCAGACCACGGTCAGCTCGCTGTCTGCGTTGCCACTGTGCGTCACAGCGCTGCAGGGCTTGGACGTTACAGCAACACAGAGAGCTGTGAAGCTGCTCAACACCGGTTCAACACTTCGACACAATTCACCACGAGTCTAAACATGCTCATGTATAGAACCTGCTCTCAGAGAGAGTCCGCGTTGTACGAGTGCAGTTCTCTGCCTTCTCACTGGAGGCACTCGCAGTACCACCACCCATTAGTCCTCTTGCCACACATGCTGACACACACACACATACAGATGAGCCCACTCCCAGCAGCAGGTAGAGAGTGCGTGTTGTTTGGCTCTGTTGCTCATGACGTGCTGGGTTGACTTAACTCCATTGACTATGCTCAGATAAGCTATTGTAATAGGCCTACCACTACTCATAATAATAATAATAATATCAACATTATTATTATAATTTGTTATGGTGACAGGCCTAATTACACTATGTTAAACGTGATGTTTTATATGTTGCTCTTTTTATTTTGATGTGTTTCAATGATGGACATGTGGCTATTTGACACATACATAGAGACTTGTAATGGTAAGTGCTGTTATATTGCCTTCTGAGTTGCTGTTAACATTCCTTATTGTGACATTTTTGTTTAGTCTAGTATAGCATGATGTTTTTTCTCTCTGACCAGTTGAACCTAATTCCTTTGTGTATATTACTTTTCACAGATCAACGCTGAATTTAAAAGAATCACCACCATCCCACTACAGTCCAAGTTTATGTCTCAGCTGGACATCTATTCTGACAAACTGACAAATGTCTTTCAAAAAAGAGGCGGTCAACTCGGACCAAGGCTCAAAACAGTAGTTGCAAAAATGGCTGAGGTAAGTGATGCATATTTCAGACTGTAGTTTGTATGTCTGTCTAATTTTGACAATGGTGTATGGACTTTTGGAGAGGTCATGGAAAGTTTAGAATATCTTAGATTATGAATATTTTTGGCAGGAACTTTGTGACAAGTGAGCAGCCTCGAGACTTAAATTTGAGAATTGTGCACCAATTTTATGATTGATTTACATTGTGCTTATAATTGTGTAGTACTAAAATGCCTGAATTTAGATAATGAAGGCTGTTTTGTTTTTTTGTTTAGTGTGACGATGTAGATGCCGGACGAGAGTGCATTATTAAAGGAGTCTGTATCTACATGGGTGAAGATCCACAAAACTTGACCCAGGAATATGTGGTGTGTATACATGTATATATGAATAATTGCTTGCTTCCCTTTATCCTCCATTTTCTTTTGTTTATCTAATTAATTTATGTGGACATAAAAAAGTAGTTCTACTGTCCATCATTTTGTACCCAACTATTAAGGAAAGGAATGAAATATGTGCTTTTGTGTAATTTCTTGTTACTATGAACTGCTGAGAAACATACTGTATTTGTTTGGTACAATTATTATTTTTCCTTACCTCACTTGTCCATCCTGTCACTTTATGTCTTTCGGCACAGGGCATGGATGAAGAGTCCATCAAAGAAGCCATTGAAGACACCACTATGGGGATTTATGTCCAGAAAGAACATGCCAGAGGCAGAGGACATTGGAATCGTTCTGGAGGGCATCAAGGTGTTGCAGGATCTGGACAATGCAGCATTGGCTGTTTCCATGCTGTTTGGCCTAATGTATGCCCTCAACCTCAGCTATCCTCGAAACCTCTGCTACACTTTTGAGGTACTCCAGAAGATCATTATGGAACTGAATGATGAACGTTCTCATAAGGCACTCGCTCTGAAAAACAGACTCTTTCATAGAAAGGGTCAGAGGACCAGAACAGTCAGCAATGTTTCCACAAATCCACTATGGAGGGCATTATGCCATTTGCTTCACATCCTCCTTGAACTGCATCCTTTAATGTTTCATTTACCACTGCTAATTGCATGTTATGACATGTTTTTGTATTTGATCAGATGAGTTTCACAAAAAAAAATCCATGTTGAAACAGTTAGGGGCATTATTGTGTTTCAATGCACTGTTTTTGATACAGGGTAATGTATCAGTTCATGGCCATTGCGTATGTTCTGAATACAGCATTTGTTTGTGAGACTTGTCTCTGTGTGAATGCAAGTTAATATTCAGCACACCTCGATATGGAACCACTGGGTTATGAATACAATTTTGATTGTAAGCTTCAACAAATCTTTTTAAATTCATATGAAGTAATGAAAATACTATAAAGGTACCTAATACCTTTAAATAATGGTTGAATTTAAAATCAAGTTTGAGTTACAGTTAAGAATTGGGTTTCCTGGACATGATGAAATCATTTTAGAATTACACAATAAATTGGGTTTAGATTTTGAACATTTAATACATTGAATCAACATGATTCTTTTAAACAACCTAACATGATTGAAATAAGTTAGTTTAACAAGAAATTATTAATTAAGAGAAAGAAGAAAATTGTGTTGGTTTTACGTATTATGATTGTGTGGGACCGATGTACGACTTTTTTTTCAGTGTAGTGGATGATCAGTCTGTGGGAAAGCGAGACCCCACATCCAGCCTGCCTTCTAGAAAGGCTCTAAAGAAGATGGTGGATGACAAATATGAGAAGGAAGCCGAGGCTCAACTGCAGAGGGTGGAGGGAGGGAGTCTGACTTCAGACATGTGGACCTCCATTAATATGGATGCACATCTTCAGTCACTAGCCGTCTTGTCCTCAACAATGCAAAGCTAACAGATAACGACTGGCTAACGACTACGAGACTGCTGGAGGGGACTGGTTGACAGCCCTGTGTTCTTGCTGTGAGTACGTGCAAACCTCTGTCCTTAACAGAGGAGGTGGCCTCAGACATCATCTTTGTAGTCATTAGCCAATCATTAGAAACAGCAGACTCAGTCAGCCAGACCAACACAGGTAACTATGGAAACATTTAGTGCTATTGTTTGTGAGTTTGACCCAGACCCACCCACTGAGGTCCTCCACCACATATAAACCATGTTTCCCACCAACAGGTAGAACTGATGAAGCTGCTTGGAGGAGCAGAGAAACGTCTTCAAGAAAACTCTACAAGTCCAGACGTCTTGCTTCAGTGGTCTCTATGAACATGACCTGGATGACATGTAAACATACAGTGTGCTCTTTGTAATCTGTATTCTGGCTCTAAAACAAGTGCCCCTTGTGAGGGTTGAAGTCACAATCTTCAGATTATGAGACTGACTCGCTGCCTACTGCACTAACAAGGCTCAGAAAGAGGTGAAACATGGTCTTTTTTCTTTTTCTTTTTTAAATAAAGACATCTACAGTGCTCATGCTGGCTACTGCACCAACAAACATTCTTAATTTAAATCAAATGAATGTGTTCTATAAAAAGGCTCTAAAGGTAAAACATCACAGTAATTCTTCCTGTGACACCTTCACTACCAGTGATGGTAAGTGCTCTTGTTTCAAATGTGATGTGCACTGTACCACTGAAGCTCGTCTGTGAAGTGTAGTGCCTCTGTGTGTATGTCACAGTGATGTTAACAGAAGTCAGATAGGTCTGTTAACACATATAAAAACAACATGCTGAACAACAGCATAGATGTGAAGGTGAATATATGTCCCCTCACATGTTCCTCAGTTAAAAGGGTCATTGCATTGGCCGGGAATCGAACCCGGGCCTCCCGCGTGGCAGGCGAGAATTCTACCACTGAACCACCAATGCTGTGCAAAGCTGACATCTAGTGGTGCCATCGCAGGTTGCAGCCTCCTCATTCTAAAATCAATCCCTCCTCCACATAAAGTCAAAAGTTATAAATTCGCCTCATTACATGAGCGGTTGTGTGTAATGACGCGGCTCACCAGCAGAGGGCGTGTGTAATGACGCGGCTCACCAGCAGAGGGCGTGTGACAGAGCAACAAGCAGGAAACTACAGGGGAGAAGAGACACAAGCATCCACAGATCAGAACAGACACACTCAGCTCTTCTCTCTGACACCATGATGATACCGTCACATATCATCACTGCACATGTTTTTGGCTGCACGTCTGGAAATGAGAGGAGACAGAACATTATCATACATGTTGCATAAGTAAAGTCACATGACACATTATTTTATTTAAGCAGCAGATGGACTAATTGATACTGTTACAAAAACTGCACAAAATCTTTTTTTATCATAATATAATATCTTGGTTGGTTCAAGGATGTAATATCAAACTGACACCGAGGAAACCCTAAAAGGAAACTATGAAAACCCTTTTTTTTTTACAATAAATAAATAATTTAACCACAGGGATTAGTAATTCTTCTTAAGTAATTCTTTGAATATATGAATGTATTGTTTCTATAGTTTTATATGTTTAGTAAATATAGGTTTATCACTGCTTTAGTATATAAGTAAACACATGAACTAACACTAACAAAACAAACCCCAGTGAACCAGGTGGAGCTGTGCAGTGTGCAGCAGCATGATCACAGAGGTCCTGTTTGAACGGGCAGTGAGGATGAGCTCTCTGAGTGGGGGCTCTGGGCTCTTGACGCGGGTTCTTCTCCACATCGTATCCTCCGGCAGCCAGAGCCTTCTGGAGGGCGGCTGCAGACACGCCGCTCCGCTCCTTGGAAGCGGCCACAGCTTTCACGATGAGCTCGCTGACGCTGGGGCCGGACTTGTTCGGCTTGGAGACCTTCTTCTTCTGCGCTTCGGCCGGAGCGGCGGCTGGAGCTGGAGCTTCTTCTGCCATGTTCAGTTCGTAGCTGCAACACAAGCACAGTCAGAGTGTAGTTATGATCAGCTGAGAGCGGGAGGCGGTCCTTGAACACACCATGAGAACCGCAGAGACTCAATCCAAGGCAGCTCCTCTGCAGGCTGAATGTTCCGCTCGTGTTTTCTGTGTGTGGATGAAAGAGTCCAGATGAGTGTGGGAGCAGCGCTGCAGGCCGACAGTGAAGGAGCTGCTAGCGGACTGTGTCTCTTCATGTTCAGCTCATGTGGAGCTCTGATGATCTCTGCACTTTGCTGCTGGAGAGAGTCCGCGCGCTGCGCAGCGGCTTCTCCCTCTTCTTCCTCTCAGAGATGAAGTCAGACTATCAGAGCTCCATCAGAAGCTGTTTTCCAGCTGAGCCGCATGTTGCTTCAGAGACTCAGAGGACAAAGCGGCACCTGCTGACGTCACTTTGTCCCAGAGTCCGGCGGCTAAACAGCTGCTGTACATGGAGCAGATGAGCAGATCTACAAGATCTACAATGAGCAGATCACTGCTGAATAACAGAAGCTCCAGTTCAGCTTCACACTTCAGAGCTGCAGCCTCAGCACTCTGTTGTTTCATCATGTGACTGTTTACAGTCATGATAACCTGCGGCCGCTTTCTGACGTCATGTGATCGTTGTTCCTTCCTGCAGCGTCACACAACGGGGGACTCAACAAAGTCTGCACAGTGACAGAGAGCTGTGCGCACATGTTGTATGAGTCACATGTTCTGATCAACTCAAACATTTCAACCATCTCCAGCAGTTTTTAATTACATTTTATTGATGGAATGCAGGCAGTGAGATTCAGGGTATATAAATACAGTTTATTTTATTTCTTATATTTTATGAGCTCACACAGACATGAATAAACTCCATGAACTCCACAGTCCTCCTGAACAGATGTGTGTTATCTTAAGAATAACATGCAAAGAATATTGGAGAATACAGACCATAAATCCACAATATAGAAGTAATATATATAGTGAAATACAGAAGACTGAGCCATCTGAGGCTGCACTGCAGCGCCACCTGCTGGCAGAGCGCCGTCACAGCAGGGACACAGTTAGTGACATAAAAGCTGTTTTTATGTCACAGTTCTTTACACGTGATGAACACAATAAATGAAACAAGTGTACAAAACAGTTACATCACACTTAAATTGTTCTGATCTATAAACATTGATCATGAATAGGTACAGATCAAACAAACTGTCCGCTCCAATCAGATTCATGTTTCTGTTGTGGCAGATCGTTGACACATTCAAATCCTTCACGATCATTTATTGTCAAATCGCACATCCCTAGTTAGAGAGAGCAGACTCAATCTCATCCTCTCCATACTTGGACCAGAGATTGTGCTGGACTGTCCTTTTGACTTCCTCCAGTCTGGTTTCACAATCTTTCATTGTCTTTCCCAGGTCTGCCTGCAACTGCACGCTCAGCTTAGCTTCTTTATCCACCCCTTCAGCCTCTGTGATGTCCGCCAACAGTCCGGTCCAGTAGTCATCATTACTCCCTGACTTTCCTGGCATGAAGGGTAAGTGTTTTGAACTCCTCTTGTAGCTCAGTCTTTGTCATGTTCCCAGCAGCCCAGCTCAGGTAGTTTGCTTGTTTGGTGAAGGCACTTTTCAACTGACAACTCAAAGCTCTTCTTTTCCTTTTATTGCAAGTTGGTATGATGACATTAAGTTGCAGTGGCAATGGTGATTGCTTGGTTTGGTTTGATTAGAATCACTTAACCGCCTAGAATCGCCTAGGTTGATAACCTTAAAGACAAATTAAACCTGGTGTTAAACACTTTTCAAGATAACACAATAAACTTAACTAAAGCACAACATTGTAGCTATTTTTGCTAACTAAACAGCTTTCATTTCAACTTCAACTTAAATTGTTCATGAACACAAGTAGTACATTTGTCTATTTACAAAGTCCAGTCTTTACCAGTTGTCTTTGTGTCTTGCCTTGAGCTGAGAGTTCCATGGTGCTGAGGCTTACTGACTGTAAGGTGTGTGATCCATGCTGCTTCTGCTCTGCTCCATCCTGTGCTGATCTGCAATTCATTGATTGCTGAGCTCCATCTAGTGGACAGACAGTAGAAGTGAATCAGGAAATGTCTTTCAGACACTTGTTGGACCGGTTTCACAGTCACTGACGTGTTCAGACTGTGAGGCTGTGAGGAAGTGACGGCGTCCTCAGATCAGATTGTGTCAGACAGCAGGACTGAGGAGGACCAGGAGCAGCTTCTTCTCCACACAGGAAGCTGGAAAGTGTCTGTAAGTCCATCTGAACTGATCCAGCAGGTGAGAGTCCTTCCAGAGAAATCTCTCCATGTCTGATCACACTGTGCTGCATCACTGACTGATGGTACAGTACAGATGTTTCTGCTGCTGATTGGCTGCTTTCTCTTTGCTCTTTGATGACTTTTACAGCAGATGAACAGCTGTTTCAGAACAAGTTGTTACTTGTAGTGTTTTTCTGTTCATGTCACAGCAGACTGTAGAACACAGCTCTCAGGTCACATGATCAGTGAGAAATGCAGGGAGTGTCAGAACCGGTCTGACAGCTTTCTGAGTTTTTGTGTTCACTGAGCTGTGTGGAGTTACTGTAATTCAATTCATGTCAGACAGACAAACAACAAGCGTCTCTGTTGATCGTTCTCTCTGTAAAGTTCAGCAGCTTCATTTGCTCTGAAACTCAGATCGACTCGTTCAAAGCTTCAAGCGGAGAAAAGGTCGCTTTATTCTGACTTTATCAGATCAGTCTGTTTCCGGTTTAACACGCCTGTGCTGCATTTTATTTTTCATGAATTCATATCGATGATTGAAACTCATCAGAAGAAACATTTTCTCTTCAAGGGTTCATAAATATGTGAATCTAATATTTGCCATGAGGAGAAGTGTGTCAGTCCTCAGAGCTCAGACAGTAGCTGCTCATGTGTTTGTCCTTTCTATAGAAAACAGTCCACAGACTGTTACAGAGGAAGGTCTCAGTGCTTCACTCAGTCTGTTCACACTGTGACAGAAACACACATGAACACATGTTCATTTATTCACATGTTCACACATGGAGAGAAGTGACAGAATTCTGAAGCAAACACTGAATGTGTGTGTGCACTGTTCCACTTACAGCATGTGACATCAATAATAACAGCATCAGAGATGTTGGTGTGTTTACAGACTCACCAAAATAAAAGCCTGAGAACCAAACCTGGTCTGAGGCTCTGATACTAAGCTAACAGCATGATTAGCCTGTTAGCATCTACATGAAGGATCAATAACAACATGCTGACTGTGTGTTTCTGTGTCATGTTGCTGTGTTTGTGTGAAGGTGTGAGCTCTGCTATGAGTCAGTGTGAGGACAGAGAGGAGGGAGTCCCTCCCTCTAAAAGCCCTCTGTGTGGGGACCATGAGAGCCGGACCAAAGCTCAGAGGTAAGAGGACCGTCTCTGACTGTCCATGACTCTTCTCCATGTCAGAGCTCACACTCACATTATTCACACATCTGTGTGTGTTCAAGAACAAAGCAGCAGCACACTGCACACTCTGCTGGACCTGGACCTGGGCCTGGGCCTGGACCTGGGCCTGGACCTGGACCTGGACCTGCCAGCTGTGTGTCCATGAAGAGTGATTGGTCAAAGGATCGGCCCATTTATTTCAAAGATGTTGATCCATCTGAGGGTCAAAGGTCAGAGTTAATGTCACAGCTGCAGTTTGTTTCCATCATTATTAAACATTTAAAGTGTAACATGATGTTCAGCATCATTTTTCCAGAAGAAGCTCAGAGTCAGTGTTTGTGATTCTATCAGGATCCAGGATGTGAGAGCAGACTCTGCTGGACCTGGACCCAGCTGTGTGTCCATGAAAAGTGATTGGTCGATGGGTAGGATCAAAGCTTCAAAGTTTCAAAGCTGATCAGCCATCTGATGATCAAAGGTAAGAATCACTCTGGAAGTGTCTCCATGCTGTGATGAGCTCTGCTGGACTCTTGGGGTTGTATGTGTCTGTTTGCTCTGCAGGTGGTTGATGGTTTGGAGCATCTGTAGCACAGAGTAATGCATATTTACAGTGCTGCTTCAAAGTGTATGAATCATTTAAAATCTTCTATATGTCCGCATAAACATGACTTAAACATCTGCCTCACTGTACTAGAAAGGCAGCCCACTGAAACAAAGTATGGAAAGACATTTCAGTAATAAAACATTTAAATAAATGATAGATTCATACACTGTATGTAAATATTATTGTGCTGCCCCCTATAGTCAGCCAAAATTCTATGTTTGAGTTGAGATTGTCCTACGAGGCTTCCGTAGTAGCATAATGGGTTCCAGAGCCAAGTGGAAAGTTTCTGCTGTGTTTTTTCATCCTGCTACATGTTTTTTAGTCGTCTGAGAATATCTGTCTGTAAGTATTATGTTTCATAAGCCCTTACCTTACGTCATGCGCTCATAGGAGGCACTTTAAGTTATTTAAGTTTAAGAAAACGGGTTAAAAGTGTGACGCTAATAGCGCTAGCGACCTTATGGGTTTTTCAATGCAAATTAGCATTGTGCTAATCGCTAGCGGTTTATGCATTTTTCTGTTGTCTAGCTCAGCTATGTTTTGTCGACCTGCAGAATTCAGCATTGATCGTGTTTCGGGTCATATTTATGCAGAAATATAGAAAGTTTGACCAACTTCCCAAAACTAGGGGTGGGCGAAACGATCTAAATATCGATAGTATCGATACCAAAGTTAGGATCAGTATGACTGAGTGATGAGATCGATATTTCTGTGGAAGTTTCTCTTCTATACCTTCAGCAACTTTACTCGTATTTACTCGCGGTGCAGACAGCGCTGCTCTCTCACTCTGCTCAGTGCGCAGGCACACTCCGCCCCCCCTTCTCTGCTCTGCCGGAGCAGACGGAGCTCCTGATTGGCTGTAAAGAGCAGCTAGCGTCATGGAGATGGCAGAGAGGAAGAGGAGCGCTGTTTGGAGTTATTTCACAGCGACAGACGAGAAACTGCTACTTGTGAGGTGTGCAGGAAAGCGACCTGCCACTGTGGAAACACAACTAATTTACACAAACATAAAGCAGCAGAGCCCAAAGACCTCAAGCTGCAGAGTAAACAGAGGGAGGAGGAAGAGGCAGATCCCTAAACATGAACCAGAGACAGAGGTCACTGACAGAGGCTTTACTAGACAAACACTCATGAAATATATATATATATATATATATATATATATATATATATATATATATATATATATATATATATATATATATATATATTTAATAGGAGATGATTTAAAAAAGTGAAGGTTTAGATTGAGTAATCTGCAGAATGAATTAAAGGTGTCTGTCTGAGTGCTGTGATAAGACATGCAATTTTAGCAGAATGACTGAACAGTCATCATATCACCAGCTGAAATAAATCTCGTTTTTCTCAAATTCCAAACTATATCTAATAATGTAATTATTTAAGTTTATATAATGATATGTGTTTCAGTATGATTAATATAATTATGCTTTGGTGATAACTGTTGAAGGATCTTTATTCTTCATATTTAGGCTCCATGCAGAGGCGTTAAACTTTTATAAAAGTATCTTAGTCATGCTGTTTCACCTACATGATTCACAAAGAGCCATGGCTGTCACAAGGAGCATTGCTGACATGATTGTGAAGTTAAAATTTCAAACAGTTCTGCACTTTTGTATGCAGCTTGATTTACTTAACAAATGTTTCTTGTGTATTATTATTTTGCTAATCACGATAATCTATTTAAAGGCAAAAAATAAGGCAAAAAAATAATTATTTATGATCATGAAATTTCAAAGTAAAAGTATCGGTATCGGTATTGGTATCGGCGATACTGGCCCTGTATTTACTTGGTATCGGATCGATACTGAAATCTTCAGTATCGCCCACCCCTACCCAAAACGACTGTAGCTGTCAGCCTATATGTAGCTAGGAGCTAGTCTCCTCCTCCTCAGATTCCCAGGGTCCTGGTTTGGATTTTTGCACGTACCTCACACTGCTGATTATTCTGACTTGAACACAGCCTGTGCAGAACTTTAAGGTGGCTTCTGTTCTTCGGGATTTTTGGTTGAATTTGGTCAAATTGTGATCAAATAAATTGTGTGATAACAGTTTTTCAGTCTCTTGTAGTGGCCATCATGGACACTGATCCAGCTCTGTGTCCATGAAAAGTGAACATTTCACAAATGTTGATACCACTTTAAGTCCTGTTTCTGTAACTTAGCAGAGTTCTTCAATGATCATGTGGGTCTGCTTGGCTCTGTAAAAGACCCATAAGCAGGTCTGTGTTTGTAGTTGTATAATAGAAAGTATCAGTATGTATTTATGTTGTCATGTTATCATCTCATGGTGGTTTCTGAAGGCTTTAAGTAAAGGAAATAACAAAGGTCTGCAGTGTGAGGATATAGACTCTACTGTATATCATCACACTGCAACATTGTCTGACTGCGATTCATTACAAACCCATCCTGCTGCACATCGTTTAATGTTAAAGAAAGAGAAACATGATGAGTGGAAGATTTAACTGAACTCTTACAGCTGTGCTGGCAGCCATTAAAGCAGAATATGTGAAGAAGAACAAATTACAAACCTGCTGGATGCAGCTGAACAGTGTGGAGTCAGGATAGTTTTCATTTTTAATACACACATTTTGTGTATTAATTAATTTTCTTCACCAGTCTATTGACTGTTGCACTTTTTATTTATTTCAGTCTGAGGTTTCAGTTTTCTTTAATCTGAAATAAAGGCCTTCAATGTATTTGCCTGGGACTACTTTTATTCATGGTAACAGAGCTAGCTGTGCCCCAGGTAAACATTTCCTGCATTGAAAACTGACAATAGATATTACTGAAACATATGAGGGTCAATGACATGACATGCATATTTTTGAGTCCGAGTCCACTATTTTCTTTCAAAATAATGTAATTTTTTCATAACTTTGGTCAGTTTTATCTATAAAACCTATTTATTTTGATAAATCTTTCAGTACATTCAAATAATTATATTCTTTTCTGTTTTGGCTTCTCAAACCCCTAAAATGTCAGGTGGAGCACCTGTCCGAGCAAATGGTCAGACGAAAAAACCTATTAAAAATGCTCTTTTAATAACAATACATTCAAAATTAAATGCTCTGGCATACTTTTATGTTTATAGTCTTTTGTATAATCTATTTTTTTCTCATATCAACAGTTTGAAAGCTGTTGAGATAACGTTTGTCCCGCAATTTACATTTACTTAATGTCAGGGTGGTGCAACCATAAACAATGGGCTTTTATTTTAAAGTGAAGAGACAATAGCCATAAACAGGATGTTGTATCAGCCAGAGGACCCCAAGGGACCCTTGGGATTAAGCTAAAAGATTTGTAGCTCTCTCTTAAATATTGATAAAAATAACTACTTTCAATTCATATACAGACTGGTACACTTTCTATGTCAGGTGGTACAACCAATGGAAAACTAGAAAAAATAAATTTTATCATAAAACACTTTATTTATAAAAATTGATCTATATGAATATGATGACATGGGTAGACGCTAATACTAGCACCCAAACATAAGCCTATTTATTTTAAGATAAGTTGAAAAAGTCCGGTGGTGCAACCAGTTAGTCAGGTGGCACAACTGCAAGGAATGTCACTATATAATGTTATTAAAAGCTCTAAATATATCTGTGACATGTTTAAAATGTTTACTAGTTTTAAGTCAAAGATATTACACATTTTTACATAATAATATGTACATTTTAGATGCCGCTTTGTAGGGCAAGTTCTTCAAGTAGTTGGTGAAGAGATTCAGGTGAGCTGCATAAAGTAACTGGGAGGAAAAAATGCTTTCACTTGGCCCCACCACGCTGACGTCATTATTTTCTACTCAGCTGAAGTTCTCAAAGTGATATCAGAACCAGAGCCTCTCAATTCATGGCACACATGGCTAATGCATTCACACTGGGAATTCTTTATTACACAGACCTGAGAAGGTCTGTACGGAGCCCCTCTGATGACATGGTAAAAAAAAAAAATAATTTGTAGGCCACGAAATATGTATAATGCGCGCACGAAATACTAATTAGTTCCCACGAAATACTAATTAGTTCCTACGAAATACTAAGTGGCCATGAATTAGTATTTCGTGCGCACATTATACATATTTCGTGGCCACAAATTATTTATTTTTTACCATGTCATCAGTGGGGCTCCGTAGGTCTGTACAAATATTACTCCATATTTGAAAATGGTTTAATTTTGTTAAAACTTCCCTTTAGTGTTAGTTTGATTGCTGCTAGGCAATCAAACTCGTGTTCTTCACCCTCTTTCTTTCTTTCTTTCTTATTCTTCCGTACGTTATTTGGTGCAGCGTATCTTCAGCACACATTAACCGATTTCAGCCATTCAACTATCAAAATGTTCATCTCACAGAGGACATTCCGGGTCAACTTTAAGTCGTTCTAAAAAAAATGAAAATTTTTTAAATATTAAGCAATTTCGATGTCATTTTTAACATGGGAGTCTATGAGAGAGCCCTTCAACGAGGGTCATCTGCCAAATGTATCTCCTCCTACAAATTTCAAGCTACAGACTCCATTTTAGTCTTAAAACGCTCATTAGATGCTGCTCTATCAAACTTGTATTCAGCATTTTCTAATTCTGAATTGTTTCTGCACACCAGGCTCTCAAAGTTGGAGTGCTCTGCTGTTACCATGGTGACAGGCTGACACACAGAGGCATACAAATCTCTGAATTTCTCTGAATCTCCAGCAATTCAGAGCAATCCTTCACATCAGCCTTCAAAGCAATGCTTCAGCTGCAGCAATCAAATTTGCATTTTCTTCAGGAAATGCCCTTTTTTAAATTATCATTTAGTATAGGGTTGTATCAAATGTAATGTTGTATTAAGTGGTTTTGATGAGATGTTTACTACTCACATTCTTGAAAAAAAAGATTTATTTTACTTAAAAAAATGTAAATAGAGACTATTTACTAAAACACATGTAAATATTTGAAATGAAATGCATTTTTTGAGAATATTTCATGTCATTACTAATGTTGTCAGGTGGTACAACTAATAACCGTCAGGTGGTGCAACCAATTTAAACTAATAAATAATAGCTTAAAGTGGCCAAATGGTTTCTAAATGTAATCTGTGTACTTATTTTACTGAATATATGAATTTGTGTATTTTTTTAAATATTTCTTCTGTCTTTAAATACAAAATTGGATGCTAACGATAGTTAAAACCTGACCTACAAAAGGGAAAAATCTTAAATTATTGTATAAACAAAACAAAACTACCAAATAATAATGTGTTACCAAGTGTACACACCCTAATGGATACTTGCCAAAGATTTATCTTGAAATAAATATTAGGAATATATATATATATATATATTTATAAATATTTGGTTGCGCCACCTGACATTTCTTGCTTGAAAAAAACTGTTAAAATATGAGTTAAAACAGTTACAAATGTTATTTCATAAATGAGATTTGTTTAAACACATTATTCTGGACTCAAAAAAGCTTGATTTGTCAATGACCCATGAACATGTGGACATAGGGGAAGCTGATAAGACACAAGCTAGACATCAGTTCAGACCTTTGACTTGGAGGAAATGTGAACAACTGGACCTCAGTGACTTTAATTGAACCCCCCTGGTCTAAATCAATGTGAACATATGATGACAGTGGAAGTGGAATGGAACTCTTAAAGCTGTGCTTCAGTCATTAAAGCAGCAACAACAGGTTCAACATGAGCTGGATGTGTGGAGTTGGGATAGTTTTCATGTTTTAATGCAACAAGTGTGAAGTGATTGTGTTGTTAAATGCTGATGTTTCTGTCACAGACTGCAGCAACCCAGTGTTCAGACTCCTGCTCAGGACGCCATATTTATGGTGAGTACAAACAGCTTCTAACTACAACACAACAGTCCTGGTGCTTTACAGAGACCCAGAGCCTGACCCCTGAGCAAGCATTCACAGAGACAGAACTGTGGTAGTAATACTTATAACTACAGCAGCTGTGCATACACAACACTTCATATCTAATGTTGTAGATTCAAGTAATACATGTATGAACATAAGCTGTAATATCATGAAACACTAAACTGTTATTCTGCTCCTAAAAGTCTGAGAGTTTATACTCTGTTGTTCTGTTCCAGCTGCTGGAGGAGAACATTGTCAGGTTTGTGAAGGACGAGCTGAAGAAGATCCAGAAGCTCCTGAGTCCAGATTACCCAGAATGCTCAGAGAGTCAGAGGGAGGATGAGGAGGATGAAGAGCAGAGGAGCAGCAGAGAGTCATTAGTGCAGATCACAGTGCACTTCCTGAGGAGGATGAAGCAGGAGGAGCTGGCTGAGCGTCTGCAGAGCAGTAAGAGGATTTGAAGAGCTTTAACATGATGGAAAGAGGAAATGAAGTTTACATTTACACACTCTGCTGTTAATATGATGCCGACATCTGTGAATTCTTCTGACTGAAAACACAAACTGTTTGTCTACAACTGATGAACAGATTTCATGGAGACAGAACATATTTATTTGACACATTTATTGTAGCGTTCACTTATTAATGACATTTATTGTTTGTTCAGGAACTCCTGCTGCAGAGTGTGGACGTAAACTCAAGTCTAACCTGAGGAAGAAGTTCCAGTGTGTGTTTGAGGGGATCGCTAAAGCAGGAGAGCCGACCCTTCTGAACCAGATCTACACAGAGCTCTACATCACAGAGGGAGGGACTGCAGAGGTCAATGAGGAACATGAGGTCAGACAGATTGAAGCAGCATCCAGGAAAGCACACAGACCAGAAACAAGCATCAGACCAGAAGGCATCTTTAAAGGCTCACCTGGAAGACAGGAACCAATCAGAACAGTGATGACAAAGGGAGTGGCTGGCATCGTGAAAACAGTCCTAACACAGAAGTTCACTCTGGACTGGGCTGAAGACAAAGCCAACCAGGACATCCAGTTCACATTTCCATTGACTTTCAGAGAGCTGAATGTGCTGAGAGAGAGAAAGTTCAGCTTGGTGGAACTTGTTCATCACTTCTTCACTGAAACCAAAGAAGCAGGAATCTGCAGCTTTCAGCGCCTCCAGGTGGTCTTCATCTTTGATGGTCTGGATGAGTGTCGACTTCCTCTGGACTTCCACAACAATGAGATCCTGACTGATGTCACAAAGTCCACCTCAGTGGATGTGCTGCTGACAAACCTCATCAGGGGGAAGCTGCTTCCCTCTGCTCGCCTTTGGATAACCACACGACCTGCAGCAGCCAATCAGATCCCTCCTGACTGTGTGGACGTGGTGACAGAGGTCAGAGGGTTCACCGACCTGGAACAACAACAAACAACATCTGTGGAGTCTGAAGGCTTTAGACACAAACCTGAACTAAAACACCTCCACCAGAGTGCTGTGGACAAGTCCTTACAGAGTCCAAATGGACACCTGGACTTGTTCCTCCGCTTCCTCCTGGGCCTTTCACTGGACTGTTGTTGTTCCAATTTCCCCATTGTGGGACTAATAAAGGTTTCAATTATTAATTAATTATTATTATTATTAATTAGCTCATATATCCACAGCTGTTGATGGATGGACTGAAACTGCAGAGAAGAAATAATCACTGATCCCTGATGTTCATCTTCCTCCATCATTAAGTGTCCATCATGTTAACTTCACTTTTCTTTATACACGTTCTTCATGTCAAAATACATACAGACTGATTTTCAGTCACACTTAGTGCAGATCAAATACAAAATGATGCCCTACTTATTAATGTCCTCAGCTGTAAGACCCACTGAATTATTTCCACAAACAAATGTTCCTGAAACAATCCATATGTGAAGCTTCAGAGGAGACAACAACACAATGGTAGAAGGAGGAGTTCCTTCAGTCAGAGACAGAGAGCAGGGAGACACTACAATATTATCACTGTAAAAACTACACACAGACATGAGTGAATGTATTTATTTGAAGTGTGTCAGAAACTCTTCCATCCATGACACATGTGAACCAGGCTTGTGTTTGCATATAGAGTGAAAGGAACAAACAGTCAGAGACAGTGTGGACAGTGTGAGAGCAATATTTCACAGAATGGAGGACATGAATAAACACAGAGCAGATCAGGAGAGACTCTTCTGGAGTCGACACAGATGAGTTTCAGTCTGTTTGTGTGTCTCTGACAAACTGAGGAACTCTGCTTCATGTTGATCAGCAGTTTGGACTCATGTTGGTTAGAAAATCATTCTGACTGTGTTTCTTCCTGCAGGGTGGAGCATGGTGGAGAGCAGAGGTTAAAACCTGTTCCAAGGAGGTGTAAGTTTGACTCAGTCTTTCCTCATGTTATTGTGCATGAGTCAGTGTTCTATCAGTCCATCAGAGCTGTTGTAGCGCAGCCTCGGCGGTTGGATTTCTTTGGTGTTTACTGGAGTTTATTACTCCCCAGCAGGAGTTTTAGGTTCCAGCTTTGTCATTGGTTTTCCTTTTTTCTCTTGTTAGGGAGCTTTAGTGTGTTGTAGTGTCTCTGTGTTTGTTTGGGCACTGCTCAGCTCTGAGTTCATGAACTGCAGCCTAACACTGAAACCAGCCTGTGTAGCTGCCGATCTGAGAGTGGGGACGAGTGGGGAGGTGCAGACATGCTGTGTGTGGGTTTCCCCTCAGCCTGGGACATAACAGAGACAACCAAAGCAGACAAAAGACAAAATCCAATAAGAGACCACAAAGGGTTGAAAAGGTCCAAACACAGGAATAAACAGCTCCACAGTCCAAAAGCAGGCAGGACTCAGACACAAAGAATCTCATCCAAAGGGTCAGACTGGACTGATGGACTGAAGAGTGAAGACACTGAGACACTGAGCTGTGAGCAGCATTATTAGGGTTAGGGTTAGGGCGAGAAACGCCACTGTTTAAGAAAACGAGTTACCACCAAAATAAGTTTCACACGGGGTCTCTGTTTAAAGTTTGTAATCAATTAGTAACAAAACACGTTATCCGCCATGTTTCCCTGCACCGCTTCTTCCCTTTTTTCCCAATCTGCTACAAACGCCCTGATTTTCAGCACAATGCAGCATTTCCATTCAACCAATCACAGGGCAGCTTTCCAACTGTCATGGCGGAGGGTTTATATGAAAACTAGAAGTTTCATATAAACCCTTTTTGGGAAAGAAAACACTTTTTTTCTGTATTTATAGCATTTTGGAAGCAATCTCTTCATTTGTTAGGCGGGACAGCCGAAACCAGTTAAACAAGCTTTTACTGACAGCTCTGAACAGACCACATTAACTTATCATTCATTTTAGTGCAGCCGCCACAACTTCCATTTCACAAACCATTTTTTAATCTTCAGTTATTATATTTCCTTTTATTTTGCTTTGTGCTTTGGTTTCATTCTGTAACACTGGACTTATTTTTATGAAGGTTTGAACTCTGACAGTGTTTGAACAGGAGAGAAAGGAGTATAAAGTGTGTAGTGAGGGGTTCACAGCCTTAAAGCTTCTAGAATAACTGTAAAAAATAAAGCCCATCACTTCACGGATTTCACCTTTTGCGGGTTATTTTGGAACGTAACCCAGCGATTAACGAGGGACCTCTGATGAGAAGGAAGAGACTGGGCTCTCAGCTGCAGTAAAGGGGCAGGTCTGGCTCCAACACAGGTTTCAATGTGCAAGATGTCTTGCCCTCACATTCTTCTTCCATTTCCACTTGTCCTGAAACTTCGGCCTTCGCTGTCAACCTTCCTTTTCTTACTCACACTTGCCATTTTAGAAATGGGCAATAAAAAAAAAACAGATCACTGGCAAAACAGGGTGGTGAGAGTTTGACCATGTTTGCTGCCATCTTGTGGTGAAATGTTAAATATATATAAATAATAATCATTTTTAAACGTGTGATTTCATCCTGTGGACAACAGTACTGGTGGCATATTATGACATTATTGATTTTATGACAGAGGCTTCGGCCCAGTGAACATATGAACTGGACTTTTGGTCTGTTCTACAGGAAAAACCCTCAATGATGCACCAACAATCCCAACCAAAGAAAGGAACATAAGGACGGAAGAACCAAACAGGAAAGAAAATAGAAATAACTATTGTATATATAACCTAGAAAATTTCACAAGAAATTTTGAGTGGGCCAATGCGCGCTCACCCACAATCTGCTGCCGGTCCGCCCCATTATATACCACCAAACCTCATTCCTGATCACCGGCATATGTGAAAGATGCCACTGATGACATTTCATGATTTTTACAGTGTTTCTGATTGGTTTTATATAAGGTTTAATAGGCCCCAAGCTTCTCCATTCATTCTGAATGGAGGAATCCTAAAGATGTGGATGTGACTTTGGCTGCTATTTTATGAAGTTTGGTAAAAGACATGAACATGAGGACTCAGTATGATAAAGTCCTCCTTATGAGCAGTTTGCAGTTGAAATGAATATTCTGTGTAGAGGCATGCCAGACTGATAGGCTTCCAAAGTTAGCTGGGTTTTGTCAGGGATCTCACCAGTTTCCCATTATTTCCTATGAGGGGGGTTAGGTCAGCTTAAGTGGCTTGCCTGTCAAAACAAAAAGTGGCACAGACATGGGGACTCAATATGTCAGAGGTCTAATGTTAATCTACATTTTACATTTTGAATGAAGGTTCTGTGTGAAAGCATGCCCAGGCTAGCGCTAGTTAGCTGTGTAATGAATTAGAGGCTTTTATTTTGAAAATCAGTGTGTGTCTGTGTAAGTGTGTGTGTGTGGGGGGGGGGGGGGGGGTGGGGTTGGGGACACTCCCTAATGCATGTTAAAACATGTTTAAGTGTTTTATTTTGAAAATCTACACGTCAGCCATATCCTGTTATTGTGCAGGGTCTTTTATTTTGAAAATCCATGTTTGTGTGTCTGTGTGTTGGCAGGTGTGTATAGTGTGTGTCTGCATATTTCTGGGTGGCTTGTGTGTAGTTTACCAGGCCTAAGGTCTGTAATGATTTGGAGGCTTTTATTTTGAAAATCAGTGTGTGTGTGTGTGTGTGTGTGTGTGTGTGTGTGTCTGCCTCTGTATGGATCAATACAGTGAAGTTACATTGGTTTGAATGAACCCAATGCATTGTTAATGGGGGCGGCCATCTTTGCTGATGTCATCAGAGAAGTCAGTCAGAGCACCTGTGGAGGTTACCATGGAAACGGCTCCCTCAGTTTTCGGCTTCCTGGTTTTGTGACTTTTGCCTTTTTCTCTCTCTCTCCCCATTCACCGCCTATGTCGTTCGCCCACTGGTTTTTTGCGATTTACGTGAAAACCGCACGTCGGAACGGAAAGTAAAGTCATAGCACAGGTGTCCCGGTACAGCCGGACGTCCTGTAAAAGTTTCAGGTCGCTCACATTAAAGCTGTGGGACTAGTTCTGCTGAAAATGTGTCCAGAAGAAGGAGAATAATACAGAAGCGGAATAAGCATTTACAATAGTAACAGTGGAACAATATCAGGATAGATCAGGAGGTCTGAGTCTGGTCTTTCAGTCCAGATCCTCCTCCAGACTCTGATGAAGGAGCTTTTGGATGATGCGCTTTATCCAATGATACAGTTGATGCTGCTGTTCTTCTCATGTTCTAAATGTGTCGTCTGTCTTTACTCACATTGCTGCAAATATCCAGTTTGTGTTTGAACACAAAGCTGATAGTTGTGTGTTTGTTCATTCAAACATTAGTGACAAAAAGTCTGATGATAAACTTTGTATGAATGAACAACACATCAGTCAGTAAAGACAGAATGAAGCCATCAGATGTGTCAGATGATAAACTGCAGCTGTGTCTTTTTCTCTCCATCAGATTTCTGTCAACTTGAAGTCGACACAAACTCAGTGAACACAAAGCTCAAACTGTCTGACAACAACAGGAAGGTGACACATGTGTGGGAGGAGGAGCCATATCCTGATCATCCAGACAGATTTGACTGTAGGCCTCAGCTGCTGTGTAGAAATGTTCTGACTGGTCGCTGTTACTGGGAGGTCGAGTGGAGAGGAGGGGTTAATATATCAGTGAGTTACAGAAGAATCAGAAGGAAAGGAGACAGTGCTGACTGCAGGTTTGGAGGAAACAATCAGTCCTGGAGTCTGATCTGCTCTGATCGTCGTTACTCTGTCCGTCACAATAACAGAGAAACATCCATCTCCTCCTCCTCTGTCTCTGACAGAGCAGCAGTGTATGTGGACTGTCCTGCTGGCACTCTGTCCTTCTACAGAGTCTCCTCTGACACACTGATCCACCTCCACACCTTCAGCACCACATTCACTCAGCCTCTACATGCTGGGTTCTGGTTGGGTTCTGGTTCCTCAGTGAGTCTGTGCTGTGTGTAGAAGCAGAGTGTGTGGAAGTGACAGCAGCTTCAACTTTGTGCTTTAAATGTTGATGATGTTTCACTTTCATTTGAATCACTGACTGTGATTTCAGGTCAGAACATGTTTTTGTCTTAGAAGCAGTGAAATGAAGAATGTGAAGCTGAATTTATGATCATGAACTTTGACATGTCCTCACAAATGAAACCCTTACATTAAGAAATGCATGATTCCATGTTGTTATGGCTCTGATATTAAAATGTAGTATTATAATAGGAGTTAATGGACCTAAGTGGAAAACACCATTTAAAACTGCTGCAATACAAACACTAATAACTCCAACTCAATATTTTGGCTAAACTTTGACATGACAGATATAAAATAATGCCTGAGCCTCCCAACTTGTAAAATAACTTGTTTTGTGCATGTTTACATGAAATATTTGCATCATGCAATCTACCTGGCATTTAAAGCGTTAAACTCCTCCAATGATTTCATGTTTGGTAGTTCTGAGCAGTCCTGAAGTTGTTCCACATATTGATGCAGAAAAATATGAATCTGTTCAGTTTTTAGAGCCGTTTTTAGAAGCGGACATTTTTGTCCCTGATGACACAAAGGGTAGTAAATGTGTTTCCCAGTGTTCTGGTGATGGATCAAAAACATTTACATTTGAATTCTAAAATTTGTGTTGAACTGCCCGATTGCCCTTTTTCTCCTCAACCTGTGACGTCGGCGGAACTGCGATCACTCACCTGCTCCTGCCCGGGACGTTAAAAAGAAGCAAAGACACAGAGAAAGACTCAGAGAGACACTGCAGCGCTACCACGCAGCTGTGGACCTTTCTGAACCAACCCTGAAGCACAGCCGGTCAGAGCGCGCTACGATCGCTGCGTTTAACTGCGCTAAATCTTTGTGGCGCTGTCGCGGTGCGTTCAATGACGCTCCGTAAATGTGCGCTTTTACACGTTTATTTAGTTATTTTGATATGATTGATTTTAAACATGTGGTAAAAGCATAAATTATTAGTAAAACACTGCTTCAAACTAAAGCTGTGGAATCCAAACATGTTCAGGGACATTAGTGGCAGATGTAGCCAGGTATAAAAAGACCATAAGACCATAAGTGTTATTGAAACACTGCTCACATGAACAGTAGTGAATGTTTGAGCACTTTAATGCCAAGTTCTCAGAAATGATATACTTAGATGTACTGAATGTTGTACAACTGAAAGTTAGATTTGAGATTTGAATAGAGATTAAGATTAATGTCAGAGTTACATGGAAAGACTTATGTTTCTGACATTTGATGTCCTGAATGATGCATCTGAGAATTAATGGTGTTGAATGTCATTTTCTGACCTGGTCTGTAGGTCAGGGTTGTTTTTGAGGACGGATGTTGTCCAGGACCAACATCTGTGCTGAAACCGATGGCGAGCCAAGTCCCCTGAAGAGATTCCAGCACCGAGTAGATATCCACGTATACACACCCATTCACACTTACATCACAGAACAAGCATCCTTGGAACAAGGTGAACTGCCGTAACTCTACAACCCATATACCTGAGACCATTTTGATTTTGGTTTAAGGGCCCCAACAGGAAATCTGTCATTTTTATAGTGTGCACACTATTTCTTTTTCTTTTCCTAACTCTTTGAGTTATTTTATATTTTTGTACAAACCAGACAAATGATCTTGTCATTTGTAATAATATAAGAGTGGCTACTCAACTGTTCCTCTTGTGTCTGCCTCATTATTGCTGCTCAGCACAGTGGCTCCTGTCCAATTTGGTTTCTTCTGGTTCTGGTCCAGATTTCATCATTATTATACTGTAATTCACTTTTATACTGTTAGAACTGGTTACACAAACTGTCTGTTCAAATACAGTCCTTCATTTAAAGTGCACTTACCTGCATAGTGTGCTAAGCTAGCTGCTAAAATATGCACTGTCACTTTCATCTTTCAATTCTGAACATTTGTTCGTATGTTTTTTTGAGGTTTTTCACCTGATCTGATCTGATCTGAACCTGATTCTGACACTACAAGATTCAATAAAGCAAAGCAGAAATAAAGCGATGACTGAGTGGAGTCCAGCTGACCTTCAGTCACAAAGAGTCATCCTTTCAAGTGGAAACACTGCAAAACCATATAACACTGGACAATGTGTCTAGAGAGAGTCTCTGTTACACAAACTGTGCCATATGCACCAACACAGATACAATGGTGCCGGGTAAAGAGGCAAAAATACCCACTGGACAAAGAAGTCCACAGTGACCTGAGGGTTAAGTGCATCCAAAACCTGCTCACACTGCAAGATCTGTGTTCAGGTGTGTACAGTGAGTTGCTGTTAAACTCTTCTTAAGGTGACAGCTGCATTTGCAGACTGAGTAAAAGCACATTCAGGGATTTTTCTACAAAATATTTGATGTGTACAAATGATTATTTTCTACCTACATTTCTCACTGTTAATGTCATTTTAAAACATGTTGTGGTCATCTGGAGTATTGTTGCTTCCACCAACACTAAACACATTTATTGTAAATATGTAGCTCATGATAGGACCAACAAGGCAAAGTTTAAATGTTGCTGTGTTAGACATTTACAATAAGTTTAAATACATACATGACTTTAACAGCTTGCAGCGTGCAGTTTGGTACTAAGTGCATATGTGGCTAGGATTAGTTTGACGTACATGTATTGCATTAAGGATGCTGCTGGAGTGCAGTAGCATTGACTTAAACCCAGTCTGCACTCTCATGTATGTGCTCATCAGCCTTGTCATTTGGCTTCAGACAGTCCATGATGCACTGGGGCAGGAACACACTGAGACTGAAAAGCAAACAAACAAAGGTTTCTGGTCATTTGAAATGCTGCTGTGTGTGCTCTGTGTTCCAGAGAACTGCCACAGGAAAGGGTTGAAAGGTTTGCAATAATGCACTGCAAGCCTTAGTGTGGCCATGACCCAGCAACAAAAAGATAGAATAGAATACGACTGCACTGAGAACTGCACAACATTTGAGACTATGTGCACACGAAAAGGCATGATCTACAATTCTCAGTTCACAACCCAAGGCCAAAGCAGACCTGTGTTTTAGGAGGTTGTATTAGTCTTATCAGTAATAGGTACAGCATGTTAAAGCCGTAACACTGGATTTCTGAAGTCCACGCTTTATTTGCAGTATTTATGAAAAAGTTTGACCTCTGTCTGCACCATACATGGTCCATTCAGTCTCATCTGGTGCACAAAGGCGTTGATACCCACTGCTGGTCCTTCATCCACCTGTTGAAGCAGCACATCCAGGGCCATAATACTTCTTGTCCACAGCTTTCACGATGAGCTCGCTGACGCTGGGGCCGGACTTGTTCGGCTTGGAGACCTTCTTCTTCTGCACACACACCTAGGAGCAGATCAGAGTGGAGATGAGTCTGATGGCGGACTGCAGGAGAGCAGCAGAGTTTTTTAGTGTTATCATTCCATAGGTCATCATGCTTTTACACATAATAAACCTATACTTATTAAAGCTATTTATAAATGATATTATGTATTTATTGTAAAACATTTATTATAGTTTCCTGTTAAATATTCCTCGGTGTCAGTTTGATATTACATCCTTGAACCAACCAATAAATAAATGTCCCTGAGACGGACCATTATTCATCTTGAAGAGTTCAACATGTGTATTATTACACTGCATCTTACAAAAGATAAAAGATGATATTTATTTCAGAAGAGACTGATTATTCTGTGCATCAGACAGAGTGATGAGCAGCAGAGGCAGAGGATGAGGAGCCGCTCTTTAGAGGACACTGAGGTGGCTCTTAAAGAGCCGCTGTGGTTTGAGGAGCCGCGGACACTTCAAGCTCTCTCTCCGTGGATGCAGTGGGCCAGCTGGATGTCTTTGGGCGTGATGGTGAGCCTCTTGGCGTGGATGGCGCACAGGTTGGTGTCCTCGAACAGGCCGACCAGGTGCTGGCCTCCTGCAGAGCCATGACAGCGGAGCTCTGGAAGTAGTCAGCTCCATGTTTGATTATTCTAGATGCTTTAAGGCTGTGAACCCCTCACTGCACACTTTAAACTCCGTTCTCTCTGTTTAAACACTGTCAGAGTTCAAACCTTCGTAGGAAATAAGTCCAGTATTACAGAATGAAACCAAAGATCAAACCTGTTTTCAGCAGCATTCTGCATTCTGGAGATGGACTGACACTGGTCTACGGACTATCCGGACCAGAACTCAATGAGCTGTAAGAGAAAAACAAGGTGAGAGGTGAACTGGTTATAGGAGGGACCACTGTAATGCAAACATGTGATTTGCTGATTCTGGTGTTTTTAGGTTTTAATTTAAATTCCACAAAATCATTTATTTGCATTCAATTATTTTTGATTGTAACCATATATAATTCATACTTCTGTCTGTGTTCTAAGAGTCTTAAAAATATGTGGTTTCCTTTTTATTTACAGTGTGCATGTCATGTGACTTATGAACATACAGTTTGTGCATATATATAAACAGTTTTATTTCCAGGTTGATGCAGCAACAGCTGCTGCTCTGACACCATTGTTCATGTCTTCCTCTCTCTGCACTGTGTTAACACACCTGAATGCTGCAGAGCATCTTCTTCTTTCCTGCTAAATAAATAATGGCCCTGTGGTCTGGTGGTGTCGGTTCACCTTGGACAGCGATGGACAGGAGGACAGGAAGGTCCGGCTGCTCTCAGCTGGGACCTGTGTGTGTCTGGGTGCACACACACCTGCAGTCTGCCCACAGTTACTGACGTAGCCACTCCGTCACACCCCAGCTGACACATGGCCGCACCAGGTGGCTGCTGCTATGACAGATGGTGGCTGTCAGCGTTCCTCGTTAGTATAGTGGATAGTATCTCCGCCTGTCACGCGAAAGACCGGGGTTCGATTCCCCGACAGGGAGAAAGACTTTTACCACCAGATAGGATGATACTGACCCTGTACATTGCTGCTGCAATAGAAAACATTTCCCAGTTTGGGATAAATATAGTATTTGTTCTCTTCTGTTCTGTTCGTCTTGTGTCTTGTGAGCTTTAGATTATATTATTTCTTGGGCTCTGTGCTCTAAGAGTCTTAAAAATATGTGATTTCCTTTATTTACAGTTGTGCATGTCATGTGACTTTACTTATGCAACATGTATGATAATGTTCTGTCTCCTCTCATTTCCAGACGTGCAGCCAAAAACATGTGCAGTGATGATATGTGACGGTATCATCATGGTCTCAGAGAGAAGAGCTGAGTGTGTCTGTTCTGATCTTTGTTGTGTCTCTTCTCCTCTGTAGTTTCTGCTTGTTGCTCTGTCACTCGCCCTCTGCTGGTGAGCCGCGTCATTACACACAACCTCTGCTGCTGTCAGACTGTATAATAACCACTTCTGATAGGAGCAATATTCACACACCACAGTGTACAACACATTATTTATTTAGTTTCTGATGCACTATGTACAGTTTTCTTACAGACCACTTCTCCCTCCACTCACCTGTGCAATAACTGTTCATATGTAAACTGTTGATGATTCTATTCTATATTTTATTGGTAGTTTATTTTATCATATATATCTTTTCTTAACTTATCCTTTGCTGTCTGTACCTGCTGTTGCAAAAATGCAATTTCCCCATTGTGGGACTAATAAAGGTTTCTTAATCTTAATCTTAAGACTGTCTGGAGGACACACAGAGTGGACATGGGTCACAGAGAGCTGCTGCTGTTTGTGTCTCTGCAGCATGGGCAGCTGCTCCTGCTCCACTCGTCACCGGCTGATTGTTCACACCTGTGATCAGTCATCAGCCAATCCTGCTGCAGCTTCCATCTAGTATATGTGTCCAATGGAAGCTGAGCAACATGTCAGCTACACACATAGAAACACTACACATAGTTTGTCATATAAATAACATGGATTGAATCATGTTGTACAGTCAATGGAAACAAAAAGCACTGAGAGTGGTGCTGGTAGTGCAGCAGTGGATGGAGGCTGAAGTGCTGCCACCTAGTGTCAATATTTGGTATTAACTCTGACTACATATTCCACCTTTAACTCTCTGCCATATATACTGTGCCATGTGTGAAGTGATAATAACATGTGAATGTGAATTTATTGTAAAGAACTTTACTTATTATCCCTGTTATAAGTGAGCAGTGTGTGTTGACCTATTACATACATATTTTATAGCTTTTCATATTTTAAGCTGTTTGGAAGCCGCTCTGTTAAAGTTACTCCCTCTCTCCTCTCCCTCCCTCTCCAGTCTCATCTCCTCCGTTATCAATTGTCAGGTTTCTTCTGTTTCTCTCTGCTCCTCCTACAACAAAATGACAACAGGCAGAATGACCGTTTGATATAATAACAATAATATTGCTCCTCACGTGAACTATACTTTATACTATACTACAGCGCCTCGTGTCAACAGGACGTCATGTTTGTAAATATAAAACTCATTTTTTTATTGCCGCTGTCACTACTAGCATTTTAAAAATCCCTCCAATTACTGCCCTTTACTTACATTTAAATGTGAATTCGGCACTCCTGCCGGTGCCGGTGCCGCTGCCGCTCGCTTGGTCCGTCATTGTACTATTGGACAAAAAGTAGATCCTCCAAATTCAGGCAAAAGGAGGACGCATTTGAAGGACCCTTCGAATTTTGGCAAATAGGGACAGCCTTTGCGCAGCGTTGTGACGTACGTGGCCTTAAAACTCTCTGCAAATTGTTGGGTGAAAGAATTTATTCTGCATGGTGTTAACATGCAGTGTGTTCAGATATATAAGTATTCATGTTTATATGTGTTTATCGCTTAATAATGTGATTTTCAAGTGTTTATGTGTTAGGAAGTTTTATAGAAAATCAAAGTAATTTGCGGATACTGAATGTATTAATAAGTAATTTCATAGTATGTCATATAACGTTGTTTTCTGCAGTTCAGGCTGTGGCAGATGAGATCAGTTGTTTTTCTGTTCTCTGGAGCTCCGGTTGGTACGAGATGGTCATAAATTTAGACTAAGGACAGCAGCACCTTTGACCTGATAAAAGCCAGATTCTAAAGGAATGTGTTTTTCTCCTGAGTACCCAGTTTTATGGTCACCCCCAGATTGGACTCACAACCTATGAGATTTGAGGAATTGAAGTTTTACCTTATTTGGCAGTAAACACTAATGGTCTAGTTGCTGTATGAACCAGGGTCTGCAGGGGGGCGGTAGATGCCCCTGTGGGCCGGCAGGCAGGAACGCCCATGGGGTATATCAATGTGTGAATTCCATGTCCAGTTGTTGTTGCATTGTTCGTTGTTGCTGTGTGGTTGTTTGTTCTTGTTGGTTGTCCTGTTCTTGTGTTGTTCTTGTTTGGTTCTTTGTGTGCAACAACCCAGAGCTCTGCGACTCAGAATTTGCCTCATTGTTTAATAAATTATAATTTTGAGACCAGAATTTATCCGCTCCTTCCTTACAAACTAATTCAGGGGGTGATCAGAAGGAAACAAGGGGATTTTCACCCCGACAATTTGGCGCCCAACGTGGGGCACGAAAGGAGTGTGGGTCAAATGACATCTTGCCTGACGGAGTGACTACTGGCTGGCCAATAATAACAAGGTAAGCAGATACCTGTTTAATCAAAATTCTGCACATTGGACAATCTAAATTAAGTAGTCACTGGGATGGGTACGGTGTTTTAGAGTTCAAATTGTAAGAGGCAGATTGTAAGTCTTAATAAGTGAAGTAAAATAAGATGAAGTAAAAGAAAATGAGATGAAGTAAAAGAGAAAATGAGATGAAGTAAAAGAGAAAAAGGAAAAGTGACACTGAGAGAGATATTAACCAATTAAAAATAAAAAGAATAAAAAAAGGGTTAATACAATAACGTGAATGAGCGTTATGTCATTGGGAGTGGCATCCCCCGCTATATTTGGACGCAAATATAGATAAAGCTCGGTTGAAAGCCCGTGGGATTTGATGACCCCTGAAACGACAGTGATGACCGCCTAAAGCTTAAAAAATAAAAAAAAAGGGTCACACAGAGGAAAAGTGTCACAGTGATCACAAAATAATAAAGACAAAAAAAGGATCACGAGAAAAGAGAAAAGAGAAGAAAATATACAGCCTATGGTTTAAGTTGTGTTTTATGTATTGAAAATTGTGTTTAATTGTTTTGACCTCGCGCCGTCGAGGAAAGGTGTTTACTCCGTGCCGTCGGAGAAGTGAGTGTGTGTGTGTAGGCCTATGTGTGTGTGTTTGTAGGTTGAATGAGTGTCTGTGTGTGTGAAAGTGTGTTTAAGTGAAGGTGTGTGACTCTGTTGCCAGAGTCACAGTGAGGGATAGGAGAAGGCACATATAGAAGGTACATTTTTAACATACAGCAGGTACGCAAGAAGGATTTGGTGAGTGGTAATCATGTCTACGTGGAAGACAATTGATGAACAGATGAGTAAGATGTTGAGCCATTGCTGCGGACAGGCAGGACCAGAGGGACAACAGAAGGCTGCAGCTAAGATGGAAGCAGCAGTGTGTACAGCAATGACAGGACAGGGAGTGAAAGGAGATGATAAAAAGCCACTAAAAAGTGTGATTGCAACAGTGGAGAATAGAGTTAAACTAGAGAGAGAGAGAGAGAGGAGGAGATTATTAGATTATTAGTGTTAGAGACAGTTGAGTTGAAGGAGGCAGTGCAGGCTGATGAGAGACGTAAGATTCTATATCAGGCATATCTGTGCTGCATAGATGATGATTGTAAGGAGTCTGGTAGTACCACTGACATTAAACAGGAAGTAGAGAGCGAGGGAACTCAGGGGGCGGAGATACCGCCTCCCTATTCACCAGCCTCTGCTGTAGCTTCTGCTTCGCCTCAGACCCCACTTCCTGGGATGTACCCCATCATGACTGTCCCTGATGGGAGGGGGCGAGTAACAGACAGACAGACAGGAGTGAACTCTAGTCAACCTGGTGCCCAGCAGCACTGGTACAGACAGGCAACAGAGGAGGGGCTTCCCCTGTTGCTTCAGCAGGCCCTGAAAAATGACCCTGATTTACCAGGAAGTGATTCTGTTGCTTGGGAGAGACATGTTGTACACCATATGAATTTACACACAGACACAGAGACCATGGAGATGAAAGGGCTGCAGACACAATTATTAAAGCTGCAGTTAGGTCAAGCTAGAAAGAAAGCAGCATATCAGAGGAAAATGAAGAAATACACCCCTGCATCACAGAGGGTGGTTCAGCCTCAGCCTGCTCCCCCACCTCAGCCACAGTCCCCAGTTGTGGGAAATCTTGATATGTATTTAACCCCATCTTGGGTCACCCGCCCCCACTATCAAGGTGGGTGGGGTCAATATCATAGAGGAGGTAACTGGAGGGGAAAAGAGGGTGGCCGTAGGGGAGGGGGGCATGGAAAGGGTGGATACAGCGGTTTGAGTGGAGGTGACTGCTTCTATTGTGGAAAACCTGGCCACTGGGAAAGAGACTGTCACTACAAGCAGCCCCGTCAGTGACCTCAAGGGGCTCCCTGGTATCCTCCCCAGGGAAATGGCTGTCAAAGATCACACCGGCATCTCAAATCATTTCGTCGGTTGGCTTCTTTTGGGAAACCTTTGCCATTCACAGAACTTGTGAAACTGTGTTAGCAGCACCACAGACATTGTTTCATTCGCTCCAGCTCATCACCAGTGAATCTGATGCCCAGAGACTGGAACCTCCATTATGTGCTCCCCAGATGGATTAATAGTGACTTTTCTTACTGGACAGACTTTTTATGCTTCCAGAGTGTTGGAGTAGCTGGACAGTGGCTGATGAGAACCACTATGATACAGATGTCTTGTGAAGATATCTGCTGGACTCGTTTTTACCTGAGTCTCCTTAAGGGGGCGGTCTCCTCAGTCTATTCCAGCTGTGGAAACCCTGGATAATGTCTTTCTGACCCTATAGGCTGTCCACTGATCCCTGTAGGTTATTCTCTTCTATGACAGGTGTGAGGATCTCTTCTATCAGGAGAGGTTCTACCTCCTAATGAGAGGGACTACATTGGTCCATCACAGCAGATAAATTGTTTGTGACTCAGGAGGGAGTAGCTGCTGACGTATAGTTAACACCAGAACAGTTTTAAATGGCTCAAAATGGCAGATGATAGTGTGCCACTTGTTTGCTTAGTCATTGTACCACACATAATATTAAAGAATTAAGCTCCATGGTTAGGAAATGTAAAGCTATTTCTAATAAATAGGCACAGAGGATAGGTGTTTAGAATTCTTCATCCTTTAAAGCTTATTAGGTTGCCATTCATACAGTAGAGGCATAATAAGGCTCAGGAGATGTTAGCCACACTACCACATAACATCTGGTCTTCATCATTTACTGATGTAGGTTTTGTGCCTCCTGTACTCTTGTCTCTTTCATTGTCTCAACTTCCATAATGATCTGGTTCTCCTAGATCACTTAGTTCCTTTATATCTTGATGTTTCTGAAACAGGTGGAGTTGTGAATGGTGTTCTGTTTCAGAAAAAAGAGGGTGAGACAAGTATTAATGTATTTGAGTTTTAAACCGGACAATAAACTGTTTGATTAACTATTACATTCCACAGCATGGATTCCCAGAATGGATCTCATTTTAAGAGTAGACCTGGAAAAGGTGGAGCAGACTTTAGGCCTAAAACATAGGTATGGTGCAGTGTATCACCCACAGTCACAGGGAAAAGTGGAAAGGATGAAACTACAACCTAAAACAAAAATTGGCTAAAATCTGTGCACAGACCAAATTTATATGGGTTCAAGTATTGTCTATTGTATTGATGTTCTGTTAATCACGCCATATAATGTACACCCTATGAGCTTCTTACAGGTCGACAGTTTCCTGGACCAGCTGGCCGGCTGAGACTGAAGAAGTATGCAGTATGGTATTAATATAAACCATAATATAATGAATTTAAAGCTTTGGTGTTAGTATTTGTATTAAAGGAGAAAGGAGAGATGGAGAGTCCAGAAGGAGCCACACACAGCCGAGTGGGTCCTCCTGAAGGTGATAAAGAGAAAGTGGTCGGAGCCAAGGTGGACAGGTCCTTACCAGGTGGTGGAGCGCACCTCCCACGCGGTGCGGCTGAAAGGCAAAGGAGACACCTGGTATCACTGGAGCCAGTGCACCCCAGCTACAGAACCAGGGAGAACGCTGAGCGACATTAGAAGGAGCAGGAGGAGGATAAAATAAAAGGGGCAGAATAATCCCCTGAAACCAGGAGTGTGACCAGTAGGTAGTCTACCCTACTTGGTTGAAGAGGATGAGACGG
Source organism: Parambassis ranga (assembly GCF_900634625.1). Classification (NCBI taxonomy): domain Eukaryota; kingdom Metazoa; phylum Chordata; class Actinopteri; family Ambassidae; genus Parambassis; species Parambassis ranga. The sequence goes on along the minus strand of NW_021144778.1, from coordinate 4,700,219 downwards.
TGAATACACATACATGAGCAATCATCAGGATCAGCGTGGGACTAAGAGTGATAGGCGAAGTTAAGCGCATCACTCCAACTAAGGGTGATAGGCGAAGTTAAGCGCATCACCCCACCAGGAGACGAACCACAGTCATCAGTAAGGTCAGCTGTCGAAAGGAAGGTCTAAAGTTTCAGGAGCAGAGGTTCGAGGTCCTGTTACCAAGAAGACTCCAGCTGACAAGATGGGACTGTGGGGTAACTGGAGGGTGTTGGGAGCTTGTGTTTTCATGTCTGTAGTTAGTGTATCTTTGACTTTATTTTTGTGTGTACATAATTATTTTGTCAGTTTTCCAGGATCCAATGGTAAGTCAAATCCAGGGCCCAGCACACGCAGGGTGAGGAGAGCACCAGGGACAGGAGGAGATGCATGTGTGAGAAACGGGGGAGGTATAGAGTTAGACTACTATAAGGGTTCAGAGTTCTCTTTTATCTTTGATTTGTGCGCAGTAATCAACTGCGGGGGACATAATGTGTCGTGGAGACAGTATGGCGTCTATGTTTGTGGATTGGGGTGGCAGCACACAAATTGGGCACCTAAAAAAGCTAAAACCACCTCAGGCGGGCGGATCTTGTTCAGTGGGTATTTCCATATACAAAGAGATTGGAGCTGCACGCAGAATCCCATTATGTTATCAATTACTGGCCTGGACCACAACCCTTATGTTAAATCTTCCGGAGTGCCTGGCCAATGTTGGGACTCCTAACCCGACATTGTAGTCCATAAGCTCACCCCGTTCGATGTATTAGCGTTATCTACTGGTTATGAGGATGATAATATTTGGTTCAGATGGATGGTAAAACAGGTGAGGGAGCAAAATATGTCAGGTTGTGTTGCCTGTGCATCAGCGAGGCCCCACCTGTGCACTGAACCTGCCCCATTATATCCAGACGATGCATGGGGATCTGGTTTCCGACGGTAAGGTCACTAAAGCTTTAGAAGGTTTGAGAACTCTTTCCAGTACGTTACATGAGCACTCAGGGATAGATAACCACTGGACAACTGGCTGATTAGGGTGATGGGACCCTGGAAGGCGGTAGTATGGTATGTCACTAATGCACTTTTGCAGCATTCTTGGGCATTTTGACTACATGTGGTTGTTGTTGTATTCCCTGTGTGCACTGTTTAGGTTACAGGTTAATTGTGTCAGCAATTGAAAAGCAGGATTCAGGTTTTCATTCTCCTTCATATCAGATGCCTCTGCTGGCAGCAGAGGTGCCCAAGCCAGGTAACGACGACGACGAGGAAGATTTGTTGTGAGCTCTTATAAGAGCTCAAAAGAGGGAATTGTTGGGTGAAAGAATTTATTCTGCATGGTGTTAACATGCAGTGTGTTCAGATATATAAGTATTCATGTTTATATGTGTTTATCGCTTAATAATGTGATTTTCAAGTGTTTATGTGTTAGGAAGTTTTATAGAAAATCAAAGTAATTTGCGGATACTGAATGTATTAATAAGTAATTTCATAGTATGTCATATAACGTTGTTTTCTGCAGTTCAGGCTGTGGCAGATGAGATCAGTTGTTTTTCTGTTCTCTGGAGCTCCGGTTGGTACGAGATGGTCATAAATTTAGACTAAGGACAGCAGCACCTTTGACCTGATAAAAGCCAGATTCTAAAGGAATGTGTTTTTCTCCTGAGTACCCAGTTTTATGGTCACCCCCAGATTGGACTCACAACCTATGAGATTTGAGGAATTGAAGTTTTACCTTATTTGGCAGTAAACACTAATGGTCTAGTTGCTGTATGAACCAGGGTCTGCAGGGGGGCGGTAGATGCCCCTGTGGGCCGGCAGGCAGGAACGCCCATGGGGTATATCAATGTGTGAATTCCATGTCCAGTTGTTGTTGCATTGTTCGTTGTTGCTGTGTGGTTGTTTGTTCTTGTTGGTTGTCCTGTTCTTGTGTTGTTCTTGTTTGGTTCTTTGTGTGCAACAACCCAGAGCTCTGCGACTCAGAATTTGCCTCATTGTTTAATAAATTATAATTTTGAGACCAGAATTTATCCGCTCCTTCCTTACAAACTAATTCAGGGGGTGATCAGAAGGAAACAAGGGGATTTTCACCCCGACAATATACACTCAACAAAAAAATAAACGCAACACTTTTGTTTTTGCTCCCATGTTTCATGAGATGGACTTGAAGATCTAAACTTCATTCCAGATACACAATATTACCATTCCTCTCAAACATTGTTCACAAATCTGTCTAAATGTGTGATAGTGAGCACTTCTGCTTTGCTGAGATAATCCATCCCACCTCACAGGTGTGCCACATCAAGATGCTGATCTGACATCATGATTAGTGCACAGGTGTACCTCAAACTGCCCACAATAAAAGGCCACCCTGAAATGTGCATTTTGTTTCTGCTTTATTGGCGGTCTGGGGACTCAGAACCAGTCAGTATCTGGTGTGACCACCATTTGCCTCATGCAGTGCAACACATCTTCTTCGCATAGAGTTTATCAGATTGTCTATTGTGGCCTGTGGAATGTTGGTCCACTCCTCTTCAATGGCTGTGCGAAGTTGCTGGATATTAGTACTTACAGTACATTGTACTGTGCACTCTGCATTTTCTGTAACAATAGCTCATCACTACTATCCTCATCTTGCAGATAGAGCCTCATCTCTGCTCTAATGTTGTCATTTGACAAGCCTGTCATAATGGACTGAAAGCACTGGCTCTGGACAAGTTCCCTGTTATATTTCAGACTAGACTGGGCACGTTCAGATGCAAACAAGACCTTCTGGCGTAGATCGAGTACCCTGATGAGAAAGTCTAAGGATGTCTCATTCTGCCCCTGCACAGCTTTTGTCAGTTGTTGATATAACACAGTTGCATCTTTTTCTGCATAATGGGCTCCTAATATTTGCCTGAGAGTGATGAGGGTAAGATTAGTTTTCCCCTCCAAGTAGCTTCTAAGCTTCAGTCCAGGACTCACAGCACGAATTACTGCCTCCACAATTTCCATATCCGGGTAGCCTTTCCTTAGCCCACTTTCAATCTGGTGCTCTAGGCTGCTAAAGCTCAAAGTGTCTTTGGAAGTTGACTCACCCACATGCCCATTTATTCGGAAGTCCTTTCTAAATCCACTGGAAGCAGAAGCACAGCAACTGTTGCTAATGGAATCCCTCTCTTTGCACTGCGTCCTGTAGTCCCGTGCTGCCTCCCGAACCGGACGCTGAGACGTGAGAAGCGATGAGCGGTCTCCCCGTCATCCTCCTGCTGACTCAACCTGGATCGCTACCTCTTCCTCCTCCGTCACGTTGTCGACAGGTGAAGGGGAGAGTGGTGCTGCTGCTCCCGCGTCGGTCTCCAGCCGGTCCTCACGCAGAGCTTGGATTGTGTCATCCAATTCTAACAGCACAGACATGCCTTCATCTTCCCTCTTCAGCAGCTCACCACATTCACAAAACTTTATAATGTGCTTAACAAGCGCCCGACGAGTCTTGTTTGCAATGTCCTCTTGCTCTTTTCCAGCAATATTGCAGTACTCACACACTTGCTGCAGTTCTCTGGCGTTCAGTTCTAGTAATTTTTTTTCTATTTCTAGCAGGAAATCTTCTCGGTGCTCCGACATCTTGCTCCAAAACAAAACAAATGTAAATGCAGTCCAGATACAAAACAACCAAGCAGGACAGCGTTTCACCCGCTTTTCGTTAGCTAGCCTGCTCCCTACAAAAAAACTCTCTCGTACCAGTAGCAGGGCAGATAATCTCGGTGGGACCTCCAAATTGTTACACCACTCACTCCACAACGGGTGTAATAGAACAAAAAAACTTTATTTGCCCCGCTCAGGAGAACGCAGGAGAGATTAACAAAGTCACTGACTATACAAAAATATAACTACCGGTACTGCACCACAAGACCGCACCAACATCACTTGCACCACCAAAAAAAACTCCTTCTTCTCCGTCAAGTGCATTTTTGTGATACAATTGATCTGCCCCCTAGTGGTGAAATAACCAAACTACACGGCACCAACCTAAAAGAACCGTCAAAAGCCGCAATACATATTTTTCCTTTTTGCTACATACCTATTACTGATAAGACTAATGCAACCTCCTAAAACACAGGTCTGATCTGGCCTTGGGTTGTGAACTGAGAGTTGTAGATCATGCCTTTTCGTGTGCACATAGTCTCAAATGTTGTGCAGTTCTCAGTGCAGTCGTATTCTATTCTATCTTTTTGTTGCTGGGTCATGGCCACACTAAGGCTTGCAGTGCATTATTGCAAACCTTTCAACCCTTTCCTGTGGCAGTTCTCTGGAACACAGAGCACACACAGCAGCATTTAAAATGACCAGAAACCTTTGTTTGTTTACTTTTCAGTCTCAGTATGTTCCTGCCCCAGTGCATCATGGACTGTCTGAAGCCAAATGACAAGGCTGATGAGCAGATACATGAGAGTGCAGACTGGGTTTAAGTCAATGCTACTGCACTCCAGCAGCATCCTTAATGCAATACATGTACTTCACACTAATCCTAGCCACATATGCACTTAGTACCAAACTGCAAGCTGCAAGCTGTTAAAGTCATGTATGTATTTAAACTTATTGTAAATGTCTAACACAGCAACATTTAAACTTTGCCTTGTTGGTCCTATTATGAGCTACATATTTACAATAAATGTGTTTAGTGTTGGTGGAAGCAACAATACTCCAGATGACCAGAACATGTTTTAAAATGACATTAACAGTGAGAAATGTAGGTAGAAAATAATCATTTGTACACATCAAATATTTTGTAGAAAAATCCCTGAATGTGCTTTTACTCAGTCTGCAAATGCAGCTGTCACCTTAAGAAGAGTTTAACAGCAACTCACTGTACACAGCTGAACACAGATCTTGCAGTGTGGGCAGGTTTTGGATGCACTTAACCCTCAGGTCACTGTGGACTTCTTTGTCCAGTGGGTATTTTTGCCTCTTTACCCGGCACCATTGTATCTGTGTTGGTGCATATGGCACAGTTTGTGTAACAGAGACTCTCTCTAGACACATTGTCCAGTGTTATATGGTTTTGCAGTGTTTCCACTTGAAAGGATGACTCTTTGTGACTGAAGGTCAGCTGGACTCCACTCAGTCATCGCTTTATTTCTGCTTTGCTTTATTGAATCTTGTAGTGTCAGAATCAGGTTCAGATCAGATCAGATCAGGTTGACCAGAATCAGAAGAAACCAAATTGGACAGGAGCCAGTGTGCTGAGCAGCAATAATGAGGCAGACACAAGAGGAACAGTTGAGTAGCCACTCTTATATTATTACAAATGACAAGATCATTTGTCTGGTTTGTACAAAAATATAAAATAAACTCAAAGAGTTAGGAAAAGAAAAAGAAATAGTGTGCACACTATAAAAATGACAGATTTCCCGTTGGGGCCCTTAATGGTCTCAGGTATATGGGTTGTAGAGTTACGGCAGTTCACCTTGTTCCAAGGATGCTTGTTCTGTGATGTAAGTGTGAATGGGTGTGTATACGTGGATATCTACTCGGTGCTGGAATCTCTTCAGGGGACTTGGCTCGCCATCGGTTTCAGCACAGATGTTGGTCCTGGACAACATCCGTCCTCAAAAAAAACCCTGACCTACAGACCAGGTCAGAAAATGACATTCAACACCATTAATTCTCAGATGCATCATTCAGGACATCAAATGTCAGAAACATAAGTCTTTCCATGTAACTCTGACATTAATCTTAATCTCTATTCAAATCTCTAATCTAACTTTCAGTTGTACAACATTCAGTACATCTAAGTATATCATTTCTGAGAACTTGGCATTAAAGTGCTCAAACATTCACTACTGTTCATGTGAGCAGTGTTTCAATAACACTTATGGTCTTATGGTCTTTTTATACCTGGCTACATCTGCCACTAATGTCCCTGAACATGTTTGGATTCCACAGCTTTAGTTTGAAGCAGTGTTTTACTAATAATTTATGCTTTTACCACATGTTTAAAATCAATCTTATCAAAATAACTAAACACAAAATAAACGTGTAAAAGCGCACATTTACGGAGCGTCATTGAACGCACCGCGACAGCGCCATAAAGATTTAGCGCAGTTAAACGCAGCGATCGTAGCGCGCTCTGACCGGCTGTGCTTCAGGGTTGGTTCAGAAAGGTCCACAGCTGCGTGGTAGCGCTGCAGTGTCTCTCTGAGTCTTTCTCTGTGTCTTGCTTCTTTTTAACGTCCCGGGCAGGAGCAGGTGAGTGATCGCAGTTCCGCCGACGTCACAGGTTGAGGAGAAAAAGGGCAATCGGGCAGTTCAACACAAATTTTAGAATTCAAATGTAAATGTTTCTGATCCATCACCAGAACACTGGGAAACACATTTACTACCCTTTGTGTCATCAGGGACAAAAATGTCCGCTTCTAAAAACTGCTCTAAAAACTGAACAGATTCATATTTTTCTGCATCAATATGTGGAACAACTTCAGGACTGCTCAGAACTACCAAACATGAAATCATTGGAGGAGTTTAACGCTTTAAATGCCAGTTAGATTGCATGATGCAAATATTTCATGTAAACATGCACAAAACAAGTTATTTTACAAGTTGGGAGGCTCAGGCATTATTTTATATCTGTCATGTCAAAGTTTCTTCATGTCATCTTCCCAGGAACAGAGTGACAGCCAGCCGATTCCTTACAGGGTCCGCCAGGAGGCCTGCATGATGTGTTTAGCGTCTTATCGCTTCCACAAATTATTAATATTCTCCCTTTTGATGCAACACTGTCTACAACTTTGCCTGGTGTCAGTGTTTTGCAGCCAGTCACGTCAATACGATAGATCGCGCATGTTGAGTTTAACTGAGCACACGTCCGATGTTCCCTGAAGGCACCATGGCCGAGCTAAGGCCTCAGCCCAGAGCACGCTCTGCCTCAGAATTTCAAAGTTGATTCCAAAAAAATTTTGAACTGAAAAAAATCAACATCAAAACATACATTTTCAGTTTCAAATTTTAGTGTTTGAATGAATTTTATTTTTTCAGGTTAACAAAACTTATGACCCCGATTTGGCTCCATAGTTTTCTGGCCATTCGTATCAATGTAAAGTAGAAGTGGCACAACAACAACGCTGGCTTTCATTCTGAAAACCTGCGTTTCATTCTGTTATGCTGATTTTCATGTTGCCTTCCATTCAGGGGGAGCTGAATTCTGTTCCACAATAATGACTGTTATTCTTTTTAAAGCTCTACATGGACTTGCAGCAGACTAGAACGCCAGCATTCCAATTCCTGTCATGTTCACTTGTAACCTGTATTAACCTGTTTGACCCGGACTTGCCTCTCAGAACTGTTTTTAGATCATGAGGCACAAAGGCCCCTCGGATCCTCCAGTTCCTCTCCGTGATGTGTCCTGACATACCAAAAGTAGGTCATATATCACATCATCAGAAGTCTGTGGAACAACTGCTCAAGTGAAACCTGCTCAAATGAAACCTGCCCAGTGTCCCTGGTGGTCTAGTGGTCAGGATTCGGCACTTTCACTGCCATGGCCTGGGTTCGATTCCCTAGGGAATTTTTAAAATTGTGCCTAATTTCCTTCCAGTCTTAAATACAGTCCTATCTCATTCAGAAGTTTGAAGGTTGTCACCGATCCACAAATTCAACACATTGCTGATGATCCCCTTTCCCTTTGGTCTCTTCCAAAAGTTAATGGAAGACTGTTTACAATTGCTGTTGATTCATAGAAGAAGGCTTGTAACGAATGTATTACAGGGTGTGACCCTCCTGAGAAGCAGAACCTCTCCTTTATAGGGGCTGTCTTGATAATTGTCTCTCATTGGACAGAAATTAAAACTTACATAAGCAAAGATGATATGAGGCTGACAGATCTGTGGTGGTTACCATCTGAAAGCAGTGTGGCAGGAGTTCTGCCTGAACAGGGGCTTTAACCCTGCACCCTCAGCTTAAAAGTCTGATCCTCTACATGTTGTTTCAGAGACTAATTCTGTGCAGACAGGTTAACTGAAGAAACAGAATTACTGTTGCTGTGGCCTTGATGGTATCAGTCTCTATCAGTATCTTCTAGTCCACAGAGGACAGTGGTTCTATACACATAAAGAACACATACTTAATGAATGTATGTGTTTTTATAGAGGACTTCTACATATTGTCTGAACCTGAGGAGGAGGAGGAGGAAGTCCTGTTCATATCACCTGACAGGACTGATTCTGGTGTAAGCACATGTTGTGTTAATCTACAAACGACAAAAACGCAAATTCCATAAATTGAAAACTGTTTTCTCTGTTAACAATGCAGCTAACCTTCACACATGGAGGAGGGAAGACCACTCACCGCCACAGCAGGACACCCAGGACAAATGGGTAAAGAACCTTTCAGACAGACAACTGAGCCAGCCGGAAAAAGAAGTATTGGCCAAAGGACTCAACTTTGCCATCTCTCCAGAGCAGATCCCAGTGGTGGACCTCATCACAGCCACAGAGTCAGCCATCAAGAACAACAACCTGACAGACTGACAGACACAGAAGCTGAGCAACTCTGCTTGAAGGTCACAGCCACATTCTGGCACATGGTTTGGTTGTAGCAGTGGCAGCACATGACAATGCGTAAAGAGAAGACGCACCCCCGAATATGACTGGGCAGAGAAGAAATGTCAACGATGTTAAGTCTATATTTTGCCAACAGCAATATTATTTATATATTTTTTTATTATATTATCTTGTGCTTTGTAGACCATCTGAGTTGGAGGAGGAGAGTGGGTCTGATTGGGAGCCAGAAGCAAAAAGGCCCAAGCGTCGCAGAAGGCCTCCTTACTCCCGGCTCCGCGGGCTCCAGCATGACCCTGACTCAAAGAGGTGTGGCTTCTGAAACTGCAAGCCAGAGGTGCTCACAGAGGGAGGATGGGGAAGAGAGGTGGGAGAGGCAGATCTTCTCCTGCCAGTTCACACTCTGACACATTCACACACCAGTGGCATACAGCAGATGTTGCAGATGTGCAGCCTCCATCACTGCTTTTCCTGCCTGTGAGACAGCCTGGACCACAGCAGAGAAGCAGACATGCTGTCACTCCACTACACTTTTTTGAAGCTGTTTTTTACAGACATTGTAATTAGCACTTTGCTGGATAACAGCAATAAATATGGAGCGAGTCTCCAGCAGGGAAAAAGGGGAAATGGAATGATTTTACTCTTCAGGACATGCTATCTTATCTAGCACTAGTCATTTACATGGGCTTAGTGAAGTTGTCCCAGCTATCTGATTACTGGAGAGGGTCTAAGCTCTCCTTTCCCTCATCCGTGATGTCACGGACCAAATTTCTAAATATGAGCCAGGCTCATCTCTATCGGATGTCTAAGATGTAAGATCTCCCCTCTTAGATGTAGCAGATCTACTCTGAGCGCCTCCTGGATTCATCACACAATCTCAGGCAGTAAAGTTATAGTTGTTATTTTATTGTACATTTCATGCAAAAAAACAGTTTTTACGTATTCCACTTTTGTTGTTGTTGCTACATTTGTATGTTTGCATACATGTTTACATATACAAAACTGTTTTTCATGTTCTTTCAAATATTATACGTTATATGTGCCTAAAATGACCACCCAGTAAATGTATGGTGACCACAGCGGTCAAGCTTGACATAGACATGTGAGAAAAAATTGACCAAAAAAGTTTTTTGTAATCAAAATGCTTCATTGTGAGTTTCAGGGTCAAAGAAGTGTGAAACTGCATTTGGCACAATTTGGCCATTTGGACACATTTTGGAGAGGTTTGGAGATGCAAGTGACACCACAGACAAAACAGTCCACAGCTTCCATACAGTTTGGTTTAGAGGTGTGAAATTTTGTACAGGTGTGGTTGACAAGATGTAGAAGACCTGTGTATATTTCAACTGACAACTGTCAAGCATCTCTTTGTCAGGGTTTTCAAATATATTACATTATTTTTGAGCACCAAAAAAAGAAAAAAGATCAATATTTGAACAGATGCAGTTTAAGATGTGCTCTACCCACACTTTTATATATATATAGATATATATAGAAACTAGAGTGAATTATCTTTTAAAAGATGTCTCTCACAGGCAGATTGGCCTTACAGTTCTTCTGTTATAAGCTTTTTCTTTTGGGTATGCAAATTAGGCGAGGATAGCAAAATACGGGATGGTTCATGTTTCACTGCAATATCTCAGTTCAGCCGCAGCCATTCTGTGCTCTTTGTTGACAACCTATACCTCGTTGGAAAGCCACTTCCCTAAGCTATTGATTGACAGCTCGTTTGACCATACAAAAGGATCGAGGGCCTGTCCTGAGCCAAAAGTATCCAATGAGTGACTATATCGAGCGAAGCACCTCCCTACTCATACGCTTGTATTTTCAGCCCATTATATTCGAAGCTGAATCTGATGCAATGGACGTATAGCCAATAAAATTTCCGTCACGGGGATGTCCCACATGAAGGGGGGTGGGCTACAGGCCTAAGCGTAAACATAAACAGTGGATGCCGGCTGTCCGTGCGTACATGCGTAACAGTGAGAGTGAGCGTATATCTCCATTCCAGTGGTATTTCCAGCGACTAGAGAGATGGCAAAACGTGTGGAAAAGAAGAAATACACCATTGAAGAGTGTAAGAGACGGGAAAGCAACTTTTCTGATGAGGATGTGTCGGATGCACAAAGTTATGTGTCGTCTGTTGACTCGGTGGAGGAAGACATGTTCATTGAAGGAGAAGATATCATCCATGACAGGTAAGTGTAAGGTTTATACATGTTGCAGTTTTATAAACAGAATGTAGACGTTTCGAAGAATTAGTGAATACAGTCTTGTGTCCTTTGTTTTGTTTACCTGTATGGGGGAGGTGTGCGCTTTTACTATTCCTCCAAAAGTAGTTGTGGAGGACTGATTTGTGAAGCGAACAACGAATACAGCTACAGTTGTTCTGTGAATGAATATCTGATATATACATACAGACATACATACATCTATAGTTATTTTGTTTTATATATATTTACTGCATTTTTAGGCAAACACTGTGTTCTATTTCATTTACCTGTGTGGGTCCTTTGTTCTGTTTTGTTTACCTGCTTGGGGGAGGTGTGCACTTTTACTATTGATTTGTGAGGTGAGCAATGAATACAGATACAGTTTTTCTGTGAATGAGAACCTTTTCTTTTGCCCCTGCCAGGAGGTCATGGACAACTGATCAACTGGATCCTCCAAGTAGCTCCTCATCTGAGGATACCCCCCCCCCCCCCCCCCCAGAAAAACAAGAGCGAGGGGGAGGGGAAGAGGAAAAGGAAGAGCCAGCAGCAGAAGCAGCAGCGGCAGACAAGGAGAACCATCTGAGGAAAGGTGGTTTGGTGTTGACGTCTGTGACATAACACCACCCCAGCCTAGCTTCCGCCCTGCACGTCAGCCAGGGTTACAGCTGTTAGTGGCAGCTAAATACATTGCTTTGGAGCTCTTCCAGCTTTTTTTTTTTACTAAGACCATTCTTCAAACCATTGTACAAAACAGCAATGAGCATGGCAGAGCCACCCACAGCACGTCTTCAACACCCTGGAAGGACATCACAGTGCAGGAGATGTGTTTGTATTTGGCCATTGTAATCTACATGGAGTTTGTGAAATGTTCAGTACTGACAGATTACTGGCGGAGAGGCAAGCTGTATTCCGTGCAGTTTCCCAAGACTGTCCTGTCTAGGAAAAGGTTTTTCGCCATCTCCCAGGCTCTTCACCTGAGCAGTGCTGCAGATGATGCAGCAAACGAGGCAAAACATGGCACAGCAGACTTCAACCGCATGGGCAAGGTACAGCCACTGTACTCTCAAATTAGAGAAGCCTGTCGTCTGAACTTCCACCCAAGATAGGAGATTTCTATTGATGAGAGGATGGTTGCATCAAAAGCCTGCACTGTATTCAAACAATACAAGAACAAGCCTGTGCACTGGGGGTTCAAGCTTTTTGTCCTGGCTGACTCAAAAAATGGATACACACACTTCTTTGTGTATGAAGGATAGAGTGAGGCAGCCAGTGGCAAGGGGCTGAGCTCTGACTCCGTCATGAGTCTGATGAACACAAGATTACTGGGCAAGGGTGCATGCAAGGCATCAAGTGTTCTAGCTGTGATGTTGCACTGTGCTTTGTAGCAGCCCGTGACTGTTACAATCAGTGGCATACTGAGAACAACACGTGACTGTGAAATGTGGAATTATAAACAAGTAAAGAGTTTGCTGTAAGTAGTTTGTTTAGATAAAGGTGTTGTTTTTGACCATATCTCTTGTTCTGAGTTTTCTTTTGATGCACAATTTCAGTTTCAGTAGAATAATGGGCATTCAATGTGTTTTTGCATCACTAACATTATTTCAATAATGCTAATAGCAAATCTAAATATGGAATGAGGTTCCTAAGTGGCACCTTTCATTAGAGCTCTCATTGATGTCTGTATGTTGAAGCATTCCAGAGTTATGCACTTTGGTGCCAAAGTGTCCATTTGGAGCACTTTTTGGAGAGCGCCTGGGAATACCTACAGAAAAACCTGTTCAAAATGGTCATTTCTTGTCCAATTACTATGTACGTTTAACTGGGAATTTCTAAGACTTCAGCCTGTGTCACTATATTGTCATTTAATCAACATCTCCATGCTCCAGTTGTCAAGCAGCCTTTTTTCTACAAAAAAAAATTTAGGCAAGCTACAAAATCCTTTCATTTCTACAGAAGAAGGTACATAGGAAGTTAAATTTTAACGTATAGAAGGAATTTGTAAGTGGTAATCATGTCTAAATGGAAGACAATTGATGATCAGATGTGTAAGATGTTAAGACGTTGTCACGGACAGGCAGGTCCGGACAACAAGCAGAAGGCAGCTGCTGAAATGGAAGCAGTGGTTTGTGAAGCGGTGACTGAACAGGAAGTTAAGGGACATGATAGGAAGCCGTTGAAGAGTGTAATTGTACTAGCGGAGAGCAAATATAAGATGGAACGAGAGGAGAAATAAATTCAATAAAGCAGGGCAAGCAGCAGAAGAAAAGAGGCAAGCTTTGTATCAGGCATATTTTTGCTGTCTTGTAGTGATGTGTTGCTCGTGAACGATTCGTTCGATATGAAAGAATCTTTTATATGAATCGGGGTAACGAGTCCCCTCAGTGAGTGATTCGTTCTTTCGCTACATGGCAGGCAGCCGCATAAAGCTCAGTTGGCAGGACAGGAAACAGATATGATTCGTTCCTGAGTCGCGGTAGCCCCCGGATCTTCGTTCTGTTGTCACGTGACGGCCAAGCCACTCAGGCTGTGTGCCAATTGGCCAGCAGCAAATGATCAGCAAAGGAACTTGCGACTCGTTCACAGATCGTTCATACGAATCGTTCATACGAATCGTTCCGGATTGCTCATTTGTCACGCGAGAGCTGAAGCTCAGCTGCGGGGCTGTGGACTCAGAAACAAACAAGGAAATGAATGTCTGATATCTGACGCTCCTCAATTTGTCACGTGACACCAGGCAAACGCTATGTATTCATGAAATTATAATTAATGGTCTTTGCTTGTTGTTGATGTGTAGTGTTATTGTGTATATAATGTAAAGTGTGTTTGTAAATAAATGCTTTCTAAAATGACATCATGTTTTGTGTTATACTCTGCCATTAAATAATAAATATAATAGTACATTATCCAGTCATGAAATCATATGTAACCATTTTATTAAATTGAATCATATTAATTTAATCATGTTAAACTTTAATAGTTCATGTACTTCATCCACTCTGCTGCACATATCTGTGTTCATTTAATGAGAAATATTATTATTATAATACGTTTACCTGTCCTAAACTAATCTGTGCATAACCCTGCTCTGCTGATGCGGTATCCCCTTCAGTCTGTTTGACAGACACATAACTGTTTAGCATTGAATGAGAAAAAGAGGTGGAAGTGTGCATCTTCGTTTAAAGACCACTTTGTCACTCTGTCTGTCAGCGTTTACACTTTGACAGCGCAACACGGAGTTCACTGGAGTTCTGTCACGGCACATGCCGGTGTTGCATCAGCAGTGCGAATCTGATTAACGTCGCGAGTTGCCGTTGTTATTGATACATTGTTTTCCACTGCCTGAGTTAATTGTTGATGTCTGGCATGAAAGGGTGTGAAAAGTTGCAATTGTTTGACTCTCATGAGAACGCTTTTCACCTTGTTACATTTTAATGTCGATTAAGAGTGGGCTATTAGGAGTGACGTGATCCTGTGCCACAAATTGAGCGCTACTGTCATCCATAGGGGGCTGTGACCCAACCGCCACCCATCCCCCAACATTTACATTAGGTGTCAGCCTGACACTGTCAGGGTTAAATCAGAACACAAACAACGAAGGTCTGAGCAGGTCAGGAAAATGAGTGGAAGGAAAAGGAGCGACATTTGGAGCCACTTTAGTGAAGTTTCATCCACTAGAGCAAAATGCAATATTTGCAAAAGAGTTTTATCCACCCAAGGAGGAAGCACATCAAATTTAAGAAGACACCTTAAAGCAGGACATCCAACTGTGCAGTTAGCACAAGTGAGAGTGGAGAGTGACGATGGGGCCACAGCAGCAGCTGCAAATATCTCCTCCAGCAGCACTTCATCTGGACCTCCAATCGCTGCTGCTGCAACATCTAGTACACCAGCAGCACCCACCACCACCACCAGCACCACCCAAGCAGCAGTTAGGCCACGGAGGCCACAACAAACACTTATGGGAACTTATGTTACAAGGCCAATTGATCCACTCAGGCAGAGCAAACTGGATGAAGCACTGGTTAAAATGATAGCAACTGATTATCAGCCATTCTCAATTGTTGAAGATAAAGGCTTCAAAGAATTTTCAAAGACCCTGGACCCTTCATACACTTTGCCTAGCAGGAAAACATTATCTCAAGCTCTACTGCCTAAGATGTATGGTAAGCTAAGAGCTGAACTATTAGAAAAAATCAGAAGTGCTCCTGCTGTATGCTTCACAACTGACTGCTGGACTTCTGTGACGACCACAAGCTACATGTCTGTGACCTGTCACTATGTACAGGATTTTGCAATGACCTCCCATCTCCTAGACTGTTTTGTCTTGACAGACAGACACACTTCTGCTCACCTGGCAAGTGAGCTGAAGAGAGTTGCAAATGAATGGGGTGTCAGTGACAAAGTTGTAGCTTGTGTCACAGACAATGCCAGCAACATTGTGGCAGCCCTGAGAGACCATCTGCACTGGGACCACATACCATGCTTTGCCCATGTTTTAAACCTCATTGTTAGAGCTGCACTTAGGGAGGTCCAGGGCACAATTCAAAAAATAAAAGCTGTGGTGGAATATTTCCACAGAAGCACAGTTGCTTCAGACAAGCTGAAGGCCACACAGCAACAGATGGGCCAGGAGCAGCTGCGTTTGAAGCAGGATGTGGCTACCAGGTGGAATTCAACATACTACATGTTAAAAAGGTTCATTGAAGCCAAGGATCCAGTCATCCCCACCCTGGCACTTATCAATGCACCTCTATCAACACTGTCCACAGACGAATGGGGAATTGTTCAAGAAACAGTGGACATTATCAAACCTTTTGAGGAGGTCACCGTTGAAGTGAGCGCTGAGAGGTATGATTAATGTTATATTAAATTATAATCACTTCCAACGGACAAAGCAGTGTACACATGAAATAATTTTGACTCCTATAACTTGGCTCTAAATGTACATAATATACATATTAAGCACAAACTTCATATTTTAAACAAAAATTCTAGTTAGTGATGGAATAATAACTGTATTTTTTACTCATGACAGCATAACATTGATTTGTAATAGTACACTGTTATAACTCCATTTGAGAACAACATTTGAATAATCAAACTCTGTCTGTAGGTTTGTGACTGCCTCCAAAGTGATCCTGATGGCAAGGGGTCTTCAGAGAATTGTTGCCCGCCATCAAAGAAACCCATCCATCCATGAACCTGTTATAAAACTGGTGGACAGCCTAATGGCCGAGATGCAGAAGAGGTTCAGCAAGGTGGAGCATATTGAGAAGCTTGCTGATGCTACTTGTTTGGATCCAAGGTTCAAAAAGCAAGCATTTGTGAACAATAAGGCAGCAGATGATGCTGTAAAGAGGGTCACAGCTGCTGCAGCACACATTCACCCCAGTCACAGTGAGGAGGAGGGTGAAGTTCCAGCTGCGGTTACCAGTGGAGGGGCCATGTTTTGGGAAGACTTTGATGAGAGGGTAGCAACCACCAGGGCTTCCACCTCATCAGAATCTGCCACATCGAGCACCTCAACTGCTGCCATGATGGAGATGCGGGCCTACCTGGCAGAGCCACTCCTATCCCGCACATCAGATCCTCTGGCATGGTGGAGGATGTGCTCACCTGTCTTTAAATCTCTGTGTGAGGTAATGAAGACGAGACTGTGCGTTGTGGCCACATCTGTGCCATCTGAGAGAATTTTCTCAAAGACTGGGCAGATCATTACAGACAGAAGGAACAGGCTCAGCCCCTCCAAGGTCCGCGAGCTTGTTTTTCTGAATGCCAACTTGCCTTAGAGCAGGTCCTATTTACTTTTAATTGTGCAATATTGTTTTTGTTGGTTTGGTTTTATTTAATTTTATTCTTATTTAACTTTTGGTATTTAACTGTATTTATGTCCCTTAGATGTGTATAGTGTTGTGTATATAGTATAAAGTGTGTTATAGTGTTATAACATGTTATATCAACATGTTGATTTTGTGTTATACTCTTATTATACTACTACTACTAATAAAATACAACAACAAGTAATAAGGACAACATAATATAACGTTTTGGACACAGTATATGCTTCATGTAAACATTTTAAAGAACTTATTCATTGTTACTTGTTGTTTAATTGTCTCACTAATCATCAAAATGAGTTTTGCATCCACTTTTCCGCTACCAGCTGTCACGTGACAGGCAGTCCAGGCTGTGTAAAAAGCAGTTCTCCTCCTCGTTCTCGCTCATCGTTCATTTGTCACGTGACAAGCTCCACAGGCTGCACAGATTCGTTCTCGTTCACAGCTCGTGTGTGTGAAGCAGTACACTCTCGTTCATTTGTCACGTGACAGCTACCTAGTCACTGTGGCACTGTTAAACAACACTGGCAGGGAGGATGCAGGACAGAAGTCACTGTACCGTGGTGTGTATTTGCCCTCTTATGTTTTCACATGCTTTGAATTGCTTGTGGTAGTTATACTTATTATACTTTGTGCCATATCAATGCGCGGCACTATACTACAGAGGGACACGGCGCCACCGGCTGTAAAAATGAACGAAATGACTCACAATAAGATTCGTTCAAGTGAGGGTTCGAGAGTAACTGATTTGAGTCAGTAAAAAGAGTCGAACCTCCCAACACTACTGTCTTGATGAGGACTCCAGGTAGTCCGAGAGTAGAACTGACAATGAACAGGAAGTGGAGAGCGAGGGAACTGAGGAGGCGGAGATACCACCTCCTTATTCGCCTGCCTCCACAGTAGCCGCTGCCTTATCTCAGACCCCACCTCCTGGGATGTACCCTATAATAAATATCACTGATGGGAGATTTCAGGGCTGTTGTCTCCAGGATGATGTCACGCAGTGAGCTGCATGAGATAGAGACACAAGGCTTCCACAAGGTTTCAGCCTGTCTCCTGGTATGTTTAACCATGTGCTTAAAGACATGTTGACTGGGTGCTTTCTCCCTCCTGATACCACTGTAGTACAGTATGTAGAAGATATTCTTTGCATCAACTTCTACAGAAAACGTCTAGCTGCTACTCATTCTATACTGACTAGATTGGCTAAGAAAGACATGTCATTCCTAGGCCGTACTCTGTCAGGGAAAGGATCAGGCGTCTCTCCATCACACAAAGAAAACATTCTACACCATTCACGCCCACGCACTGTCAAGGAAATGTTGTCTTTTTTAGGATTGACTGGTTACAGTAGACATTACATTCCCAACTACGTAACTCTGACCGTGTCCCTTCGAAGGATGGTTAATGTCAAAGGCATGAGAAACCCATCTGCTACTCTTGAGTGGATAGTGACTTCTGAACAGTCATTTATTGATCTTAAAGCAACTTTGGCAAGAGCAGTTGAGTTGGCTCTTCCTGACTGCTCAGTTCCGTTCCACCTTGATGTTTCTGAAACAGAGGGAGTTGTGAATGGTTCACAAAACCTCTGTTTTCTGAAAAAAGGGGGAGGTGTTAATGTATCCGAGTTTTCATTTTGATGCGATGGATAAAAGACAACCATAGTGTACCAGACATGCAGCAGGAGTGCCTAAAATGGTGCAGAAAACAGCTCTTCATTAGGACGGGACAGCCGCTAATAGTACTGACAACACCCAACACTTAGGGCTAAGGAAATGAGGCTGCAGATCAGGCAGCGGGAAATATAAATACTCTTCAAACGGTAACCACAGAACAGATACTGCCAGAAACTCTCCCTAGAATCACCATAAACATGATAGCAGATGACCAGGACAAAGCATCAGGGAGTGTGTTGCCAAGTGGGGAAAAACTGTTAGAAACATGAAGCAGCTGGTGAACTACAGGCTGTTGAACTTATGTGAACACCTTCAGACTCAAGGTTTAAAATGTTTGATTTAGTTTTGTTAGACAGACCAGGCAGACCAACGCAGGTAAGACACTTAGAGCTATTGCTTGGTGAGTTTCACCCAGACCACCAATTTGGCGAATTGGGACAGCCTTCATGCAGCGTTGTGACGCAGACCCTGAATTGGAACACAGCTAGAGACACACAAGGAAACTAGATCTTTCAACACAACAGGAAGCCAGAGACAGAGAGGAAATGAATCAATGCATGATAAAAGCAAAAGCAGGAAGAAGACAGAGTCATTTTCAAAGACAAATGAATCCAAGAATCAAAGAGGAAGAAGAGGAGCTAAAGCTTTCCTTACATGGAACTTTCAATACATGAACATCTTCATATGATCTTCCAGCATGTGCAGCTAAAAGTCCATTTGACATCCCTCAGCAGGTCAGAGGACAAGGAGAGGAACAAAAGCTGAACTAGGAGACAACAAAGCAAAAGAGACTCATTATTTTCTACTAAACGAACAAGAAAACATCAGGTTTTCTAAAGGAGCAACAACAAGCAGCAGCCCTGCTAACAAAAGGACAAATGTCCCTCTGTGTCTCATCTTCCCTCCTTTGTTCTTTGTCTCCTGATCAGCAAGTGGAAGCAGGTGAGCTCAGTCAGAGAGGAGGACTGGGAGTGTCTGCAGGAGCACAGGAGAAGAAGCAGCAACTACCAAGAGCCCTGAGCATAGTGTTCAAGAGTTAACAAGACATAGGTGACAACAATCATGGCGGAGCAGCTGACCAACAAGGAGGGAAACACAAGAGGAAGGAAAGAGTCCTTTCACAATAAAACAGGATAGCATAGTGTTCAATGAGCTTTTTACTACAATCATGTTGCTGCTGGTAACAAACACATGTGCCTAATGGGTAAGGTGGGAGGAGGCATGAAGAAGAAAGGCTTTACTATGAAGTCTGCATACATCACTGTGAGTTTAATGGAACTTATTGGAGTCTTAACTCATAATGAAAGAAGTGACAGAAACAGCAGGTGAAATTATAAACTACCAAAGTATTAAAGAAAAGGTCAAGGGACCCAAACCTGGACAGACTGCATACTGAAGACACTGAAGGAGCAGGAAACAACAGGTGTTGTCTCTGTCACTCTGAAAGTGACAGAGACAAAGGGCAGCACAAGACTTGGACACACAAGAGTTAACAAGACACAGGTGACAACAATCATGGTGGAGCAGCTGACCAACAAGGAGGGAAACACAAGAGGAAGGAAAGAGTCCTTTCACAATAAAACAGGATATCCAACAAAGAGTACATGAAGCAGGAAGATGGAGGACTTAAAGGGAGACAAAGCTGACACAGCTGGCATCATGACATTAGTAACAGTTCAAATGCAGTAAACATGCTGCAGACATGTGTTCATAGATGAAGTCAAACATCAAATGTGCCGTCCCATTCACCTAAATGTTACTAAGAAGAGGACTTCCTGCTGCTCCTTAAACATGATGGTCTGCTGTGGGTCATGTCTTTGTTCTGCACGTGTACAGCTAACATCTCCAGGGTTACACAAACACATCATGTGCTGCTTGACTTGTTCCATTCATGGTAGGAAAGCATGTGGAAGTCACACATGTCAAATCTGTGCTAGTCTCCCTTCATTCAGCCCATATGAAGACAAAGAGTCTGCAGGTCCAGGAAGTTATAATTAACTATCATTAAATAACAAGAACTTATGATGCAGCCAGCACATTTATACCATGAAGACCCCTTTAAAATAATAAACCTCAAAAACTGGTGTTTTTATCTGCCAAAAAGTGACTGTGGCCCCACAGTGAGTCCAGGGGCTTATTTCTGCCTTAAAAGGACTTGATTTCACTCAAGTGCGGTCTGTGATATTTAACAGATTATTGTCGAATCCAGGAACACTTCAAACAGACCGGTGCTGTAGGTGGACTGACTTGCAGCCACCCTTTGAAATATCTTAGAAATAAAGGTGAGGTTGGAGATCACAGCAGTTCAGAAGCCTGTGGTACTTAACCTGTTGCCAGAGACAGGTTGATCTGGCCACACTTGTGTGAAACCAGCCTGTCCAGTTAGGATCAACACTGATTGTGGATCAGTTTCAGCTGCTGTTGTGCAAATGGAACAGACAACAGGTGGAAATGAGAGGCAGTTATCAAGACAGCCCCTATAAAGGAGAGGTTCTGCTTCTCAGGAGGGTCACACCCTAATACAAGACCACTTCCTGTTATGCAACAAATACACTTAATGATTCAATGTTGACCTAATGCCACAGCCACAAAAAGACATTTCTCCCAGCTGCTAGACAGCAAGCCTTATTTAGACATGGAGGACAGTCTCCTCGTGGAGGACAGTCTCCTCGTGGAGGACAGTCTCCTCGTGGAGGACAGTCTCCTCGTGGAGGACAGTGATATGCAAAGTGTTCAGTCTTTATTGACACAATTAGAAGAAATCTTTGTTCATATCTTTACCAATGTCAAACTACGAAGAACATGTGCTTTGTGTTGTTCTTCCACCAACTGAAAGTGTCATACATGGCTCGTTGGTCTAGGGGTATGATTCTCGCTTATGGTGCGAGAGGTCCCTGGTTCAAATCCTAGACAAGCCCTGATGTTTAACTTTATTCCATTGGAAGGCCAACTCCTTTTTGTTTAACTCTTTTCAGTTCCTCTCTAACTACCACACAGCTTTACAAAGCTAACAAAGTTCTATTCAGACTCATCCCAATCCAGAGCACTTGTTACACACACTTGTTCGGGCTGGGTGAATGGGTGGCCGTCTTATACACACCTCCAACACATCTTTTACATTCCATTTGGTGTTTATTTCCAAAGCTGAACAAAAGGTCTTAAAAAAAATACAAAATAATTTAACTCAAATGAAAATCACTCAAAATTATTAACGCTTGGCCAAAGGTGGTCAAGAAACTGTTTGCCACCCTCCACGCTACTCCAAAGGCGCAGCCATATGACGACACCTCCTCTTCCCGTAAAAACCCTAACTAAACATAAATGTAGACTTGCTACGGGTTGCAAAATAATAATAATGGCACAACTTATATATACTAAATAACCAAAAACAATATTGTACAGTGCCAAATTAATCAAAAAATGGCTACAACAATATGAGTGTCACAGCAAAGGCTCTGAATACTTGGGACCATGTCATATTTTACTTTAATACATTGAGACGTTTGGCCACTCCCCCGAGTGGCATCCTCAGTTCTGCAGAGTGGCTCATCACATTACGACAACATCTTCCCAACCATCCTTGCTGTTAGAGCCATTTATTTACGTTTTCTATATTGATAGAATGAAGTCTAGTAATTGGCAAAGTGACGTCAAATTAGGATCAGCTGTTTTATCACCAGGTGAGGGGGTGGAACAGATGTTTTGTTTGCTCGGGGAAAGACATTGTGGAGGATGGGGCATCGACACGGTTTTTGACCTCACGTAAACTTTATTTTAATTTTGTGGAATCAAATTGAAGCCAAATAAAACAATGGATTGAGCCGAGCTTCAGTTTGTCATTTTTGGAACGTGTGTGAGTCAAGCAAGCGGAGCCCTGTTTTAATGGCAAAATTTAAAGAACATGAACGCCATAACACTTGCAGTCATCCCATCTACTCTTTGGAGAGACACAGTCATGCTGTCTACACTTTAACAATGCTACATGACTATGCTGTTAAGCTGGATCCATACTCCATGAGACAAAGAGCGGAGAACGCGCTCCACGGGTGGTAAGAGATAAAAAAAAAGGTCTTTTCCGCACGGAGGTACCATACTCCGCGAGACTCCTAATACGGCCCCCCACTGCAGCGCACGTCAGACACCAAACAGGAACAGCATCACACACAGCCCACCTCCAGTGTTTGCTAACAGAGGAAGGTACAGCAGCTGACATTATGGACTTTGCAGCTTTGTTAAAGGAGATGGACGAGGAGACGAATATGCACACGGTGTTTTGCCTTTGCAAATCTGTCGCGCAGGTAACGCCACTTTTTGTGACACACACTCTCTTCTGTGCAAAGTATCTCCTTCCAGGAGTTGTTGGCCATCAGCGTGTCTTTGTAGGTCCTCAGCGATGTATTGTGGAGATGCTCGTATCTCCTCACTGCCTCAGCAAGCTGCTCCTCAAAAACATCCATTGTTGAATTAATTAAATCTGTTGAATAAGTGCTGTTTATACACCTACCTATATACCTGGAGAGGCTCTTGCGCTTCCAGTTTGTGGTCAATGTGGACACCCAGGTATTTGTAGCTGTCCACAATGTCATGTTGTCACGTTGGTACCCTTGATGCTGACCGGGTTTGGGAGTGTCTGGTGCTTCCTGAAGTCCACCACCAGCTCTCTTGTCTTTGTGACATTCAGCTGCAGGTGGTTCTGTCCGCACCACTCCACAAAGCTGTCCACCACACTCATATACTCCGCCTCCTGACCTCTGCGCTTTCTATTCAAAAGGGCAGGCTGCACGGTGTTAAACGCACTGGAAAAATCAAAGAACATGATTCTAACAGTGTTACCTGCCTCCTCCAAGTAGGTGTGTGCTCTGTGCAGCAGGTAGATGATGGCGTCCTCCAATACGGGGCTGGTAAGCAAACTGCAGGGGGTCCAGCGATGGCTCCACAACAGCACGCAGGTGTTTCAGGACCAGCCTCTCCAGAGACTTCATCACATGTGAAGTCAGAGCAACTGGTCTGTAGTCGCTGTGTGTGCTTGGGTGTTTGGTCTTGGGCACAGGAACATGTTGTCTTCCACAGGGCAGGGACAGTCATCAGACTCAGACTCAGGGAGAAGATGTGCTGGAAGACCCCACACAGCTGTGTGGCGCAGTCCCTGAGTACTCTGGGGCTGAGTCCATCCGGTCCTGCAGCTTTTCCCGGTCGTAGGCGACTGAACTCCCTCCTCACATCCTCTGTGGTGATGGTAACTGTGGACACAGAAGAGCAGAGAGAGAGATCTGATGGGGGAGGGGGGCCGGGAGGCTGGGGGGTTGTTAATGGAAGGTGGGGTAAGGGGGGCAGGGTGATGTTATTGACGGGGAGGTGAGACTGGTTAGTATGGTTAGGGGGAGGGGGAGGAGGAGGAGGTACATTGTTGTTATAGACAGGTGTTAATGGTGCATCACAGGGAGGGGGAGGGGGAGGGTGGTCAGGGAGTGGACTATCAAACCTGTTGAAAAACAGGTTCAGCTGGTTGGCCTCCTGCAGATCTCCATCCATCAGCTGGTCCTATTGTGGCCGGTGATGGTTCGCATGCCACTCCATACCTCCCTCAAGTTGTTCCGGGCAAATTGGCTCTCCAGCTTCCTCCTGTAGCTCTCCTTGCCCTCTCCAATCTTCTCCTTCACCTCTGCCTGGGCCCTCCTCATCTCCTCTCTGTCTCCACTCAAGAAGGCTGTCTTCTTTCTGTTGAGTGATGCCTTGATGTCCTTTGTCACCCATGGTTTATTGTTTGGAAAGCAGCGTATTGACCTGGTGGGGATTAGAGAATCTGTACAAAAATTAACATATTCTGTGATACAGTCTGTGAGTGTGTCTACATCCTCACCGTGGGTGTCACAGAACACATCCCAGTCAGTCACCTCAAAACATCCCTGCAGGGTCTCCAGGGCTTCCGGTGTCCACCTCTGTACAGTTTTGGTGGTCACCGGCTGCCGCTGTACTGCTGGTATATACTGGGGTTTGAGGTGGACTAGGCTATGGTCTGATCTGCCCAAGGGAGGGAGAGCTATGGAGCTGTATGCCCCTTTAACATTAGCATACAGTAAATCTAGAGTTTTATTTTCTCTTGTTTTACAGTCCACAAACTGCTTGAAAGTGGGCAGAGTTGATTTCAGATTAAGATGGTTAAAATCGCCAGAAATCGCTATGAAGGCATTAGGGTGCTGGGTCTGAAGCCTCGCGGTCACAGAGCTGATGACGTCAGTAGCCCGCGACGCCTCAGCCGAGGGAGCAATGTAAACAGCGAGTACAATGGCGTGAGAGAACTCTCTGGGCAAATAATACGGACGTAGACTTACCACTAGCAGTTCAATGTCCGGGCTGCACACGCTCCTTTACCGTAACGTGTCCAGGGCTGCACCACCGGTTGTTCACGTAGAGCGCAAGTCCCCCTCCTTTCTTCCTGCCGCTCTCGGTGCAGTTCCTGTCTGCCCGTACCAACTGAAAGCCGGCTAAACTCACGGTAGAGTCCGGTATGTTTGCGTGCAGCCACGTCTCTGTAAAGCACATTACAGACGCCTCACGAAACACACACTCGCTCTTTGTGAGAGATGTTAACTCTTCCATCTTATTACCCAGTGATCTAACATTACCCATGACGATAGAAGGAAGATACGGCTTGTATCTTCTTTTCCTCAGCTGTCTTCTTTTGCCGAGGCCGCGCCGGAAGCTAGTCAATTCTGACCAATCACGGCATGGTTGGTATGCCTGTAAGGTATGCCTGTGTGAATATGAGTGAATTAAGTGTTATAATGGTAAGTGGAACCTTTGGCATTGTCATTGTCACTTCTCAGTTGTCTACTGCAGACCAACTTCCTGTTTCCTGTTGCAACGGTATTTCCGGTCTGACTGTGCAGACGTGCCAGGAACATGGCCGAGTCGGCAGAGTGTAAGTTCTTATGCATGGAGAGGTATTTGGGCATGTAAGTGTTGAACTATTGCATTACTTAGTTCATGTACAATACTGCACAAGAATGAGACAGTATAGCCAAGTATGCCAGTAGGCGGGTGATGCAGAACAGCACTAATGTTACATGTGACAGGATATGAGTGGCTTACACCACTAACAACCTGACAGGAGAGGTTTTGCTCCTATTGCGGTTATATACTGATTTCGTTTTTAACATTTTATTTTTGCCTCTGTGCGTTTCAGATGACATTACGTGATTCACAGCCAGTTGTGCTGATTTCCAGCTACTGCACTTGTGTAGCGGGTTGTGGGATCTGCAACCACTTGGTTGCATTGCTTTTCCAGACAGCTCACTATTCTGAATGTGGCATGTCTGTTGTCCCTCCAGTCCTTTCATGCACAGAGACGGAACAGAAGTGGCATAACAATGGTTTGTATCATTTAATTATCTAATGCTTGTGTCACACTTACCAGTCACTTTCCTACCACTGTTTCAATAAACAGGGGGTGAAACCAGGACCTGTGGATGCCATGGTTGTTATAAAGCCCAAACCAGGTGCTACTTCAGCCAGTGGAGTTAGGTATGTAGATGCAAATTTAATTTAACAGTGTGTTTGCTATTGATTGTTGATTGATAATGTTATTCCTTTTTGCTGTTGCTGTTAAATGTGTTAAATTTTGCCTCTGTGTACACACATAAGCACATACATATGTATACCAGTTGTGCTCGTTAATAGATGACAGTGTGGACAAATAATGTTGACTACCTGTTATTTCAGATCTGCACTTTACAAGGCCTACAGCGGTGAGCTCCCAGTTCCCTCTACCCTCAACCCTGGACCTGCCTATGCTGGAATGAAGGCAGAATCTCTTCCACTAATCTGCCAAATGAACATCTCAGCTGACAAGCCACTTGTGGACTCCATCTTTGGGAAGGTACAAGCTGGCAGTGTACTGTCCTATCAACAGCCACCACCTCCATCTGACAGTGTTATCATACATGAAGATGCACCCCCATTCCCGAGTGTCCCGCTTCAAGGTTACCATCTACACCCAACTGAATGTTCATTTGTTCCAACACACCAAGAACAGCTATACCTTAGCACATTGTCTGTGACCTTGTCACAGTCACACCTCATTGAGGAGGCAACGAGATGCCAAAGCATGACACCTGAGTGGCATTCACTTAGGAGAGAAAGAGTGACTGCCTCACATTTCAGAGAGGTGAGCCATGTTAGATGTCCAAGGACTGCAGACAGCCTGGCAGAAAGGATAATTCGAGGGACACGACAAACGGCACACATGAAAAGGGGTCTGGAAATGGAAATGGGGGCCATAAAGGACTATGCAACTCTGAAAAATGTAAACTTCACCAAGTGTGGACTAGTGATTAATCCAGATGCACCTTGGCTGGGTGCATCCCCTGATGGGCTTGTGTATGACCCACTTGAGCGTCCATCATTTGGGCTTGTTGAAATTAAATGCCCAAATGCACAAAGTTACATAGACTGCAAGTATCTCAGAGTTGACCATGGCACACACAAATTGAAGAAGAACCATGGCTATTATTGGCAGGTCCAAGGGCAGTTATTGATTACCGGTATGGAATGGTGTGATTTTGTTATCTGTGCCCATGATGACATCTTTGTGCAGCGCATATACAGAGATAGTGCTGTGTTGAAAGAGGTGAAAGATAAGTGTGACTTATTTTTCTTTAACACTTACATGCCCAAATACCTCTCCATGCATAAGTGAATTCAACACAACAATAAAAACATGAAATCAAGCATTTTAAAATATAGTCATTTATTCCGTTAATTGTATTGTTATTGTACATTGTATTCATTTGTATTCATTGTATTTTTTGCAAATGAAAGTAAAAAAAATCATTACATACATATGTTACATATACATGTTTCTTTTTAATGTTTACATTAGCCATTTCTTGCCCAGGCTTTCACCAAGGGACCATTTTGATAGTTCACCAAAAGACAGGCAACAGTAAAAAGTTGGTTAATGCTACCTGTAAGTGCAAGGGGTATCACTGTGCTGAATATTTTGTGTTCTTTGATCCTGCGAATCACACGCTCAACATGGACTCTCAGTCTTGCAATGGATTGTGTCTTTCTGATCTCTGACCTAGACAGTTGAGCTCTCTGTGACAGAAACGTGGGTATGTGGACTTTGCAGGGAACACAGTCTTTGACAAGGAAACCCTTGTCCACCATTATGGCCATAGATGGGTTAAGAAGGGCCACAATGCCAGACTGCTTTAAGAGCTCTTTATCACTTATGGCACCTTCATAAAGAGAAGAGACAAATGTCACTGCACCGTGAGGGGCCATCCCGATCAACCCTTTGAATGTGCAGTGTGATTTATAAGTAGAAAATACCTCGCTCTGGAGGAGAAGGGAATTTGGAGTTTGGCATCTCAGTTCAGTGCAATCTAAAATTATTTGAGTGTCAGCATAGTCCTGAAACACATCTGGCAGGTAGGTTTTCACAGTGTCCTCATCTAGCCAAATACCCACAGCCCCCAGAACATCATACAGGTGTTAATAATGCGGCTTACAGTTGACTGATGTATTCTGAATCTGTGGGCCAAATCCTTTTGCATCAGCCCCAGTGACAGGTAGTTCATGAACAGGATGAACTCTTCAATTGGTTGAAGAAGCTGAAAAAAAAGATTGATCTTATTACTACCCTACTGTAAGAAATAAAAGCGATTTGCATAACTTAACGATATAACATGCCTTGTAAAGGCAAAAAACATTTACCGTAGCAGTGTGAGAGACCTGATCAGTCTTTGTTACACCCCTTGCTCTTGTAACCCGTACAATCTTGTTGGTGGCAGGCTCTATTTGCTTCCAAAAAGCCATGAGGTGGGCGTGACTTGCAAATCTGTGGTACATAACAGTTATAGTAATGCATTCATTCAAATACTTATTACGTAAACACAGACAGTTATTTACCTGGTAAAGAATCGTATGTCCTCATCTGAGGAAGAAAACCGCTCTAAACAGAACTTGCTGCTGATGGTTATGTCCTCCATTTGCTTTCGGAGCCTTGATATTTCCTCACGTAGCTCTTCATTTTCGCTGAGGGCGAGATCCAGCGCAGCAGGGTCAGTACCGGCGCAGTAGTCATGATCAGGATGTTGAAGAGGATCATCATTGGGGATGTCAGTCTGTGTCTCTGTAGGGTTGATGTTAGGTGGCCGCTCTGTTCTTTGCCACACTCCAGGTCGTGGGGTTGGGGTATTATAGTTATTCCAATGAAACAGTACAGGCACGGATCCAGACCGCAGTCGTCGTCTTCCAGCCGGAGTGGGAGACTCGATCAGATCACCAGGAAGAAAGTGTCGTGAACACACTCGGGAACTACTAGTGACTATGAAACGGTCTCTCCTGATGTTAATTACCCACCGTCTCTGTAACTCTTCATCTTTCGGGAAAGTGTGGAAACTCAGGCACGAATTACACCTAGCTGATGCTGTGCAGAAAGGCACACAACAGTGGTGGCTAGAGCTGCTGTCCTCACGTTTTTGAAAGCATAATTTTGTGCGTTTACATGTCATATTTATATGTAGAGGTGGCTAGAGTTAGACGCATAGTAACAAAAAAACACAAAAGTTTGCAGCGAAGATTGACGAGCAGTGATGAAAAAAGATAAGCTAGCATAGCGTGTGCATTCCAGCGCGCATTCAATAGTTACCGGAAGTTTGCATGCATCCCGACCTTTCAGCGGAAATGACGTCACGTTCCTGCGTGCATAGCGGGCATTATCGCGCTGAAATGCTCCGCTGTAATTTGTATCAAGTATATGTATATAGCACATTTACGTTGCTCCAATTGAATGTATAAGTCTCCTGATGTGTTGATGTGTGATTATAAGATAGAGTTGCATTATTTGTTCAGTGTTAAATGTAATGTTTGATGAAAGAATGCAAATATTATTGGGTTTATTTTGGTGCAATGTCCAAGTCTGTATAAACTTGTATGTTTATTTAGTGAGAAATACTGTTATACTGTTTGGTGGGGAAACCAACCAACCATGGTTTAGACCTGCTGGAAAAACGGAGGTGGTGGCCTCAGACATCATCTTTCTACCACATACAATGCAGTGATTCCATCCATTCCAGGAAGTTTGCACATACTCACAGCAAGAACAAAGGGCTGTCAACCAGCCCCCCTCTGGCAGTCTCACAGTCGTTAGACACACCTGGCCCAGGCAGCCAGAACATCACAGGTAAGTATGGAAAGTTTTACCCAGACCCACCCACTGAGGTCCTCCACCACATATAAACCATGTTTCCCACCAACAGTTAGAACTGATGAAGCTGTTTGGATGAGCAGCAAAACGTCTTCATGAAAACTCTACAAGTCCAGAAGCCTTGCTTCAATCTTCTCTATGTATGACGACCTGGATGACTGAGAATCTTCATCAACAGGAAACATGACCCACAGCCTGAACAAAATGTGCTTGAAAAACACATTATGAGGCTGGAAAAAGAGAAAGACTTCATGAGGATTTTTTTAATGGAGATGTATCTCACCCAGTCTCTCATGAAGGAATGTGATTTTAAGTTTCACAAGGTACCTGGATATATACAGCATTACCAGGTTGATCCATTTGGAGTACATATGTACACAGAGACTGGAGTAAGCATCCTCATGCAGGAAAAAATGTGGCTGTATATCTAGATGCTACATGGAATGTGGTATCCAAGGTCCCTAATCAAAGTAAACGACTGCTATACTATGCCCTAACCCTTCCAGGTTGTGGTCAAAATGCACCCCCCTCCCAGTCTGTGAAATGATGACCAATGAACACTCCATCCTACTTTCTGGCTACTGCAGTTCCTCAGAAAAGTATCACAATACACAACACTGAAAGTAAAACAGGTTGAAACAGATAACAGTTGGGCACTACTGCAGAGTGTGCTGTTATCATTCAATGGGGAGAGCAGTGACAGCTATTTAGACAGAGCTTTTGCAACGTGTTCTAAATGGAAGACAGAGAAGGACATACAAACATTCACAGTCTTGTGCATATGCTCTGCACATGTGATTAAAGCTGTCAGTAAGGCAATTGGAGAAAAAAACTGCAGATAAGAACTTGAAAAGTTTTGCCACATTTGCATTTGCTAGGTTGCAAAACAGTACTTCAATGGCTGCAGCACTCACCATCTTCCGTTCTCTCTGCCATGTGTTAAAAGCCAAACACAATAGCAGTTGTGTCCAGAAACATCTTGAGACATTGCATGACTTGATTAAAACAAACAAAACAAAATCATTCCAGACATGGAACAAACAGGAAATGCTGACACACCCCTAGCTCTGGAAGATGACAAACAAAGAAGAAATGTCAACACCATTGTTGGAGGATCTCCCTTTACACATGTGTTTAAGAGCATCTTGGAGGAAGTACAGACAGAAATTGAAGAGGATTCAGAGACCTCACTTCCTGAAGACATTCCCTACTTCTGTCCTGCAGTCCTTGATGATCTCTTTGACAACTGCCTTGGCATATTTCCCCTTTGGAGTGGTCTCATGTTGAGACATGTGAAAAGGGATGTATGTGACCAAAAAGACCAGATCATCACAACCAAAACCAGAGACACAAACTGCCACGTGGAGAGATGGATTGGAATTGTTAAACACTGTATTTTGACAAAGCAGAGGTGCCTGAGGCCAGCAGCATTTGTTAGAATAATGTATGGGTCCTTACAGGGAAGATACAGAGAGCATATCATGTATCATAACTCTGAAAACCTGCTCATTGAAACTATGCTCAATTATGCTATGCTTATGAGCATATCATAGCATAAAACACAGGACAGGAGAAGAGCAAGCAGAGAGCAGAGCAGAGTGGGAGCAGTCAGAAACATGTCTGCACTCCTTAAAGGACAGATAAGGAATAATCCTTGTTGAATAATCATTGTTGTACATGGGGTTTTTGTAATAGCCTGGGCATACCAGCAGGGAGGAAGGGAAGAGAAGTGACCTGCAGATGCAACATTGTTCTATTTAAAGTGAGCACCACTTACATCAGTCCAGACAGATTAGCATTCAGTATTCTACAGGCAGACAGGATGCAAAAATGCAGTCAAGCACAATAAATAGTAATGTATTATGAGGGGTTATATAAACAGTATATTTATAATTGCAGCATGGTGTTTTTGTCATCCTGTGGAGGAAACATCTATGCTATGTACAATGATTCAGGTCACATTCCATGACTATGATGTCAATGTAGGAAATGTGCACTTTGTGGCAAGTATACAGCCACTAATGCAACAGCGTTTCAGTTTCTTTTTTCACTTAATATATATTTAAGTGCAGCTTTTATGGAAGGCAGATGCTGTTCTTCACTTGTCCAGCTGGCTTAGTGTTTTTCCTTCATGGCAAGAGGGAGAATGAACCATGACAAGAATGGTAAGGGCCCTTTATGGTGGGGTGGCTCTGTGGATGCACCTGCATTGCAGAGTCACTACCAAGTACAGGAGAGGTGTACCAATGATTTTACTGGGTGTTCTCTGTGTCCTGTTAAGCTGTTATAGAGTGATCCTGAAAGCAACAGAGAATTTGGGTGTAGCTGTTTTTCCTCTGTCCTCTTGGAGCTGTGACTTGTGCAATATGTCACACTAAATAAAGACATTTTTGTGACTGTATTTATGTATTTGTTTCTATTTGTTGTATACATGTTGTACATTATATACATAAGCTCTATATACACTATACACCCAGTAGGCATATTATGTCAGATTTGGACAAACTTACGTTTGTATTTAAACATCTTTGTTTTCTAACCAGTCCAGGGTGTACCCCGCCCCTCACCTATGGATACAGGGATAGGCTCCAGCCCCCAGTGACCCTGACGAAGCAGGTTCAGATGATGGATGGATGTTGTAGAATAACCACCAGGAATTAATCGTGGAATTATGATGGTGAATTTATTAATAGTCTGACACACTCACTCCAATAATTCAGACTATTAGATATAAAAAGAGTCCAGTGTTACCATGTATTGCTTTGCAGCAATCAAACTAATAAGATAATGATGTCACGTTGATACAAAGTCAGGCACAAGATTCAAAGGTAAGTAAAGGATCCTATGGAGAGGCTCCTTCCATGCCAACTGTCAGCAGCCAAGCTAGTCGGCCTATAGGCTGCTTGTTTCTGAGTCTCTTCTGCCACCTGCTGGTCATACAGAATAACAGCATCATTTCTTTAGTTTAATTGTCACAATTTAGTGCATGTATTTGTAAAATGTTTAAGACACTTCAGGTTATCAACTTTGATGATTATAAAAAGAAGAAGCAAACATGGTGTCCGTTAGGACAGCATGTGTAAAGACTGACTTGATGTTTCTATAGTTTAGCCTAATTAAAGTTACAGTACACGGTATTATTTGGCTGATGATACATTGTTGTCAAATCTGCAGATCAGATCTGATGCCAGGTGTCATACAGGTGTCTTAATTAGGGCTTAATTAGGCAGCCAGGGCTGTTACCATGGTGACAGGCTGACACACAGAGGCATACAAACTATATACTACTAAACTACTACTTTTCCACATTCAAATCACACAGTCTGTGTTTTTTATAGTCTTATGGTTTTATTCCAGCCTCTGACCTTTCATATGGTGTATTCACAGACTATTCTTTAAGGTCATGACTTCATACTGCTCTTGTCATTCAGCTGTTTCTTTTTCATTAGTGGACCAATGCACTAGAGCCCTGTTGCACTGTTCTAGTGCATTGTTCCAGTATTGTTATTGCTCATACTTCTTTATTGTTCTCCTTCTTCCAGACACAATTTGGCACGTAACTAGCCCCACAGCTTTGACGTGAGTGACCTGAAACTTTTACAGGATGTCCGGCTATATCGGGACACCTGTGCTATTTTTTCCAATTCGACGTACGGTTTTCGCATAATTTGCAAAAAACACATGGCCGAATGACATAGACGGTGACTGGGAGAGAGAGAGAGAAAAAAATGCAAAAATCACAAAACCTGGGTCTCTTTGTGGCACTCTGACTCAGCCACACTTTCACCTACAGACATGGGCGTCTCAGCCGTTGGGGATGTGGGGGATGTAACACCCACACTTTTTCTAAAATCACATTTCATCCCCCACAGTCTTTGGAGAGGTAACGTAACTAAACAGCTGATATATGACGTCTGCGAAAGGGAATGAATGATCCCACAGAGCGGTAGATAAGACTCTCTCTCTGTCTGATTGTACACACATAAAGGAGACAACACACATTGGTCAAGTTAGCTTGAGGACAGACCTTTCAGCCAATCACTGCGAACCTGCAAGTTAGTGGGGTAAGATCGAAACATAAATCACTAGGCCAACATCTAGGAGGACTGGAGACAGCTGAGGATCTGGTGTAGAGAACGTTAACTGGGAAAGAGCAGGTCTGAAGGTGAGGCAGTAAATGGAAGAACACTGACTCACATTGAGTTAGTGAAATATCAGTGGATTAACAGTTAGCTAGCACCAGTGGGCTATCTTTGTAGCAGTCTCACAATCCTGTGATCCAGCTGCGCTCACCACCACTGCTGTTCTTACCATGCAGTGTTAAGATGCAGAAAAAAGTCTGTTTTTCAGAATAACTGAATACAGTGAATATATTTATTCAACTTATGAATCAGGGGTGTACTGAAAAAATGTGGGTGAACTGTAACAATATGAGTGACATGAATGTCTTACAGTGTTGATCAGGGTCGGGCATATTGGAAGGTGCAGATATCTGTAGGTAATGCAGTGTGATTCAGAAACAATAAGCTATAGCTGTACACACTGACAGTGATAGCAAGCAGAACATGGAATGTCCTGGTAAAGTCTGTATGTCATAAACATATGTGTCAAACACATTTAGTTATGTTCAGCTTCAGTCTTGCTCAGATACGAAAACCGAACCCTCATCCCCCACACTTTTATAAAGCTTGCTACACCCCTGCCTACAGACATGATTTAAAGTATAAACAGGTCAGCTATGGCAGTTTACGTTTTGTCGAAACTTTAAACACCCTTTTCTCTCTCAGCAGTGTGATGATGTCACGCTCTGTAAATCTCCCTCCTTTTTCCAAAAGAGGGAAAAAAGGCAAACCTGGGAACCTCCATAGGGAGGGGGCTGAGGGGGCCGTTTCCATGGTAACCTCCACAGGTGCTCTGACTGATTACATCAGCTAAGATGGCCGCTCCCATTAACAATGAATTGGCCTCATTTAAACCAATGTAACTTCACTGTGTGGATCAGTAGCAGCTTTACCTTTTGTAAAGCTGTGTGGTAGTTAGAGAGGAACTAAAAAGTGTCAACAACAAGGAGTTGGCTTCCAATGGAATAAAGTTAAACATCAGGGCTCGTCCGGGATTTGAACCCGGGACCTCTCGCACCCTAAGCGAGAATCATACCCCTAGACCAACGAGCCATGTGTGACCTCTTATTTTTCATGTTTCAGTCGGTGGAAGAACAACACAAAGCACATGTTCTTCTTAGTTTGACATTGGTAAAGATATGAACAAAGATTTCTTCTAACTGTGTCAACAAAGACTGAACACTTTGCATATCACTGTCCTCCATGAGGAGACTGTCCTCCATGAGGAGACTGTCCTCCATGAGGAGACTGTCCTCCATGAGGAGACTGTCCTCCATGAGGAGACTGTCCTCCATGTCTAGATAAGGCTTGCTGTCTAGCAGCTGGGAGAAATGTCTTTTTGTGGCTGTGGCATTAGCTCAACATTGAATCATAAAGTTTGTTGCATAACAGGAAGTTGTATTAGGGTGTGACCCTCCTGAGAAGCAGAACCTCTCCTTTATAGGGGCTGTCTTGATAACTGCCTCTCATTTCCACCTGTTGTCTGTTCCATTTGCACAACAGCAGCTGAAACTGATCCACAATCAGTGTTGATCCTAACTGGACAGGCTGGTTTCACACAAGTGTGGCCAGATCAACCTGTCTCTGGCAACAGGTTAAGTACCACAGGCTATTAAACTGCTGTGATCTCCAACCTCACCTTTATTTCTAAGATATTTGAAAGGGTGGCTGCAAGTCAGTCCACCTACAGCACTGGTCTGTTTGAAGTGTTCCAGGATTCAACAATAATCTGTTAAATATCACAGACCAGAGTGAAATCAAGTCCTTTTGAGGCAGAAATAAGCCCCTGGACTCACTGTGGGGCCACAGTCACTTTTTGATGAAAACACCAGTTTTTGAGGTTTATTATTTTTAAAGGGGTCTTCATGGTATAAATGTGCTGGCTGCATCATAAGTTCTTGTTATTTAATGATAGTTAATTATAACTTCCTGGACCTGAAGACTCTTTGTCTTCATATGGGCTGAATGAAGGGAGACTAGCACAGATTTGACATGTGTGACTTCCACATGCTTTCCTACCATGAATGGAACAAGTCAAGCAGCACATGATGTGTTTGTGTAACACTGGAGATGTTAGCTGTACATGTGCAGAACAAAGACATGACCCACAGCAGACCATCATGTTTAAGGAGCAGCAGGAAGTCCTCTTCTTAGTAACATTCAGGTGAATGGGATGGCACATTTGATGTTTGAGTTCATATATGAACACATGTCTGCAGCATGTTTACTGCATTTGAACTGTTACTAATGTCATGATGCCAGCTGTGTCAGCTTTGTTTCCCTTTAAGTCCTCCATCTTCCTGCTTCATGTACTTTGTTGTTTTGTTGGATATCCTGTTTTATTGTGAAAGGACTCTTTCCTTCCTCTTGTGTTTCCCTCCTTGTTGGTCAGCTGCTCCGCCATGATTGTTGTCACCTGTGTCTTGTTAACTCTTGAACACTATGCTCAGGGCTCTTGGTACTTGCTGCTTCTTCTCCTGTGCTCCTCCAGACACTCCCAGTCCTCCTCTCTGACTGAGCTCACCTGCTTCCACTTGCTGATCAGGAGACAAAGTACAAAGGACATTTGTAGAGGGACATTTGTCCTTTTGTTAGTAGGGCTGCTGCTTGTTGTTGCTCCTTTAGAAAACCTGCTGTGTTTTCTTGTTCCTTTAGTAGAAAATAATGAGTCTCTTTTGCTTCTTTGTCTCCTAGTTTAGCTTTTGTTCCTCTCCTTGTCCTCTGACCTGCTGAGTCTGTTCCACTCTGTGTGTCCTCTTTGTTCCTGTCTTACTCTTGTGTGTCTTCATTCATTCTGTTTTCACAGTTTGTTTCTGTTTCATTTCTTTAATTTGTAGTTCAGTTACTCTGTTTGTTTGTTGTAAATGTTTCAGGAGATACAGATGTGATAATCATATTGGCCTCAGCAAAACTGCAACAGCAAATAAATAGACTGAAGTCTTGGCTGTGGGTATTAGAAATCAGTAGAGTTCCTTCAGGTGTCCCAGTGTCCTCAGGGGTCCACAGAAACACATGTGAAGTGAATTAAACCATGTTCCTCAGAATGGATTGACCTGATGTGACAGTCCACCCAGTGATGTCCAGGATGTCCCTCCATTTTCCAGTCTTGCAGATGAACACCCATTCATCACCTTCAGCTCCAGAACTGCTCTCCCCACATGCCCTGCACAGCTCAGACAGGTCCTCTGGAAGACAGAAACAATGGGGGGGACATAATGCACATGTAAGCATGTTTAATACAGATGCATTCATGGTCTTTAAGTATACCTGTTTTATACTTATATATATATATATATATATAGTATAGTATAGCCTTAGTTGTGACACACCCTCTGGCTCGACACGATACTGTATGGAGGTGTCGCACAGTATTTGTTTTTTACTAATATATTGTTGTTTAGATGTTTAATGATAATAAATGATAAGTGTTTCATAGTGTGAACTATGACGGACCTATCACGGAAAAAATATATCACATTTCAGTTGCACTGCTGTGCGATTTGACGTGGATAATTACTGATAATATCAAATAATAATTATAATCACATAGGTTGTGTGAAGAATAATTGAATATCCACATTGTTGGAGCACTTACACCATGTGGCAAACTTGATCTCAACATTCAGTGTAGCATCAGTGATTCTGTATTACCTTGATGCATTCTCCTGTACTCTCATATTGCCGGTTGCTCAGAGGAGTCAGGTCTGTGTGCAGTGACACCAAAGCTGCTGCCACTGCATCTCTTTCCTCGTGCAGCCGGCACAGCATGTCCAGGGTGCTATTCCATCGAGTGTCCACTTCCAAGACAAGTTTTTTTATGTTTCGGCCCAGTTGCAGCTGCATCTGACTCAGCCTTTCTTTTGCAGTTGTGCTTGATTGAAAGTAAGACACAATCTTTCTGCTAGTGGCTCTAATTTCATCGAGGCCTGGAGTTGCATCAGTTGAGTTCTTCACCACCAGATTCAGGCAGTGAGCTATGCGTTTGCAGTGCCTCAGGTTCAGTGTGTTGGCTGCTAGCAGAGTCTGTGACAATGCACCCAACCTTGTTAGCTAGGCCCCACTCAGTGAAGATATTTCAGCAGCAATGTGGGCTGCTGTGTGGGATCTTGGAAATGGCTTTGCCCCCAGGAGAACAGTGGACAGCTGGTCATTTTTGTTCACGGAGTGGCATGTGACTGCCACATGTCTGATGTGAGGCTCACAGTCTCCACAACTTCAACTTTTGCCTTCCCCCTCTCCTCCTCGTACCTGGCCACCACCATGTCCTTCAATGCCTTTTGTGTTGGTAAAGTGTATGTGGGGTCCAACTTTGCCACAAACTCCTTAAAACCAACATCTTCCACAATAGAGAACGACTGAGAGTCCTTGATGATGACGTTCACCAAGGCATCATCAAGATCTCTTTTTCTATTGCCTGGAAAACTCAATTTACAAAAAAAGTCCCACATGTTACTGAAATGTATCACATCTCAAATTACTCAAGTTGTAATACAAAACACATTTACAGGCCAAGAGTAATGCCTACCTGGGTTAATGGCAATAGCTGGCTGCTGCCTGTTCTCTGCAGCCGGATCGTGCTCTCTTCCATGCTTGGCCCTTAAATGCCTCAGCATGGACGAGGTGTTGTTGTATGTCAGCCGTGCATCACACAACATACACTGGACCTGTGAAACAATGACTCTGTATTCAGAACAGTTTGAAGCACTCAAACATCACTGGTCACGTGACCGAAGCAAGCCTGGGCACAGTGGTTCGAAACAATTGCTCCATGAGCTACCAAGCATGTGTCGGAGCCCCGGGTGTCAGAAGACCATCCTTCGTGCCAGTTACAATCAGACGGGAGAGACTTGTGGAGTTGTAACATGTGTTGTGTGTGCAGTCCTCCCCCAGCTTTGCCTGATAAACCATTGTAGTTGAACCTTCCTTGTGATTTCAGTTTGTTTTAGAATTTGCTGTACGAGTGTACTGACTTTGAGTTAACTTTACCATCTGTGAAAACACTGAACTGTGATTGTTTTGTTTGGCCAGCTAGTCATTAGTCTGGTTCTTTTGAGTTACTCCTTTTGCTAGATTTTTGTTTTTGTATTGTGAATAGCATTAACTGTTGGCAGGGTTCCTGTTCCCTTTTAGTTCTTGTTTCTTGTTGCTTGTTTATTTTAAACTATTGTCAAAACATTGTTAATTGTAACAAAGTCATTCAACAAGTAGAGTAACACTTTCCCCCTAGACGAGCTGGGGACCTAACACTCTGGAACAGGTCCAACATAATGCTGCAGTCTTAATGCTAGTGATGTCCCAATGAAGCAGTGAAGCAGTATTGAACCACTTCATCAATTGTGTCGAGTATGGGTTCATTCATTCAAAGCTTCGTTTCAGTGACCTCTAGTGGTGAAATAGGACACACTGTCTTAATTACATGATGAGTGTAACCAGGGGTGTGATGTTCATATATTTTAGTTAAGACTGATTAATTGGTTTCGGTCAGTGGATTCTATGAATGTATGTATTGCAGTAGGAGCTTGTGGATATGTCTGGATAGTAATTCAAACATTTTTATTGTTAAACAATATTTTTTCCACTGTTTTGGACTGAGCTGGTTTCAGCAAAGTCTTGCATTTGTCTGCGTCCCTGAACATGAGAGACGGGTCCAAACACCCATCTGCCTAAATGTTGCATGTTTCAAGGGGCTCTTCTCCTGGGCTTTTCTTACGATGTTTGAGTCCCTCAATCACCAGCCAAAATGCACTGCCTTAAATTGTTTTTAAGGCTGATGCAAAGCAGTGTCATACAATGACCAGCAAGGTGCGCCACACCAGTGAGTGCACTGGAGGCAGTGCGGGTGAAGTGTCTTGCCCAAGGACACAACAATGACTAGTTAAGCAGGCAGGTAAAAATATTGGTTCCTTATTGGTCTTTATGGATGCATCTGGGGCATCT
Source organism: Parambassis ranga (assembly GCF_900634625.1). NCBI lineage: Eukaryota > Metazoa > Chordata > Actinopteri > Ambassidae > Parambassis > Parambassis ranga. The sequence goes on along the minus strand of NW_021144778.1, from coordinate 4,660,668 downwards.
CAAATGCAAAACATGGCAACATTTCTTCCTGTTGCACACTTTACAAATGAGGAGGGTGAGCATCTGGAACAACTTATCAGTCAGATCCAGCATGATGAGTTGGAGGGGAGTGATTCTTGCAGGACCTCTCTTAACACAGCATCTCAGTAGACTCTGTCGGTAGACAAAAGTATAATTAGCCTAGGTAGCTCCCTTTTATTGTGCACACATTATTCTAACCACAGAGCGGCACAGCGCCGACACAGCCAGACATGGCACTTTGGAACCTCGCCCTGCTGTGATGCCGCCTCACCTTCACTATGTCCATCAGACACTCCTTGGCGCAGGTGACGTAGATCAGCACCGTGCATTCTGTTTGTGTCGGTCATTGGTGCAGCTCGCTGTCAGTCCCACCTCACCTTACGTGTGATTGGACTGTACTTCGATAGAAGAACGACAGAACCTCCCTCAAGGAGCCGCTTTTTTTCTAACTTTTCAGAGCACGGGTTTCAGAGTTTCAGATCGAAGCAGCATAAGAACGCTGCCAAAAATCACGTGATCACAAGGCTGCAACTGTGAGGACGAAACTGCCAACAACAAAAGCGAGTGTTGCAAAGTTAGCTCTGAAACAGCAGCGCAAAATTACATTTGCCCACACTTCAAAATAAAAAGCCTTTTCAACCCTCAAGTTTCAAGCATTCAGCACCTGAACTGCACATGTAATGGAGAGGGAGAACAGCGACACATCTGAAACTCTGAAAATGTGAGGGTGAAAAACAGCACGGGCGCAATGAGAGGTTTGAAACTGAAAATTAAACCCAAAACCCACATACAAACTGATGTTTGCAGAGATTTAAAACATGCAAAACTCAAGTTTCAACTCAGTTTTGTCCTATCCACCACAGCCCAGCCCAAACCTTTTTTGCAAGAATGCGCACTGTAGTTTTCAGATCTCATATTGCAAGGTTTCAAAACTTTTTTGCAAACTAAATGTGGTGGGAGAACAATGCCAAATTTGAACCTCTGAAAATGTATATTCGAAAAACAGGAAGGGTGCAACGAGAGGTTCGAATCTGCAGATGTGATGATGAAACTCAGCATGTTGCACTTATGAAAAATAAAAATTCAAATACAAAATTATGTTTGCAGAGATTCAAAACTTTTTTTCAACCTTTCAAAAAATTATTCAAGGTTTCAAAACTTTTTTTTTTTTTTTTTCAGTCGTGCAAAAAAAATTTAGGCTTTCAATTTTCAAACATTGCATTTCAAGGTTTCAAAACCTTTTTTTTCCAGGTTCAGATTATGGCAGGATTATAATCCCACATGCTTGCATATGTTTTATCTGTTATCTAATATGATACATAAACAACCTTTTTGTAGATGGTGATTTTTGAACTTCTAAAATGATTTTCTTTCTTCTTCTTCTCCAAGAGTGGAACAAGCATTGCATCCCTCTGCAGCAATACCGAGTCAGATGTAAGGACGCAACCACAGCTGATCTGTATTGGCAGTCTGAAAAGTGCAACAAGACAATACATCATTGTTGGAAGGAATGACGGCGTGACCTCCCTCTTGATGATGGCCTGACATGCGCAGTGGACAAACTGTTCAAGCTCTACTGGGTTTGTAATTTGTCCTATCCACCACAGCCCAGCTCGGTATTCACCTTCTTTGAATTCATCTACAAAGTGACCATCTCAACTAACAGGAGTGCCAAGGTACTGGAACTTATTTCTAAGCTTCACACACTGTACATCTGTCCAAAGTGCAGAAAAGCAGTATCTACAGAAATAAAGAAAGTGATTTGGCACCTGCGAGAGATACATGCAATGTCAGATGGACAGGACTGGACTATAATTTGCAGCCAAGATGGATGCCCAAGGATGTACCTGTCAGGGTTTGTGGTGTGGGAGGACACAGTTGCAGAGAGCAGAGCGGTGTAAAGTCCAAGAGTCTTTATTTAAAGGCCAGGAGGGCAAAACAATACAAAACTAAAAATCACACTCGTAGTGGCAAAACTGGGTGAGGTGAGAACAAAACACTTACTAGGAGAACAGGATCAAAAACAAGACAAAACCTGGATCACGTGGCGTAGCGTAGCATGGCATGGCAAAAATGGAGACAAGACCTAAACACAAGCCCCTTGAGTGATGACGAGACAAACTGACAAGGACAAAGGGGAAGACACAGACTATATACAAAGGGACGAGGGAAGACAACGAGTTCAAGAAGGCCCCGGCCATGGGCCAACAGGGGCAACAGAGACAGAGGTCCCATAAAACAAAGTCTGGGGTGCTTGGGGGGCAGAGTCAGAAATAGAGGGGACAGGGACCCTCCAGGGTCCGGGCGAAAGCCCAGCATGGACAGGGGTGAGAGCCCACCGGGGCCCGGGCGGAAGCCCAGCATGGACAGGGGTGAGAGCCCACCGGGGCCCGGGCGGAAGCCCAGCATGGACATGGCTGAGGACCTTCCAGGGTCCGGGCGGAAGCCCAGCATGGACATGGCTGAGGACCCTCCAGGGTCCGGGCGGAACACCAGCGCCGAAGACGAAGCAGAAGACCCTCCAGGGTCCAGACAGGAAGCCAGAGCCGAAGACGAAGCAGAAGACCCTCCAGGGTCCAGACAGGAAGCCAGAGCCGAAGACGAAGCAGAAGACCCTCCAGGGTCCAGACAGGAAGCCAGGGCCGAGGACGAAGCAGAAGACCCTCCAGGGTCCCGACAGGAACCAAAGGCTGGGGGCCCCTCAGGATCAGGGCTGGAAGCCAGAGTTGGGGGTTCCCCAGTGACTGGACCAGTCGCTGGGGCTGAGAGTCCTTCTGGGTCAGGGCGTGGACCCAGATCTGATGACCCTCCAGGGTCAAGGCTGGATGCACCCCCCCGTCTAGTAATAGCCGATAAGGCCGCCTCTGCCTCTGCTGCGTCCATGTTGGCCAGTTTGTTCTGTCAGGGTTTGTGGTGTGGGAGGACACAGTTGCAGAGAGCAGAGCGGTGTAAAGTCCAAGAGTCTTTATTTAAAGGCCAGGAGGGCAAAACAATACAAAACTAAAAATCACACTCGTAGTGGCAAAACTGGGTGAGGCGAGAACAAAACACTTACTAGGAGAACAGGATCAAAAACAAGACAAAACCTGGATCGCGTAGCGTGGCATGGCATGGCAAAAATGGAGACAAGACCTAAACACAAGCCCCTTCAGGGCTCTAGACTAACTTTTTGCACTGGTTGCACCGGTGCGCCTAACCTTTTTTTCTTGGGTGCACCGGCACAAAAGTTAGGTGCACCGCATCACACATCACACAGCAGTTTGTTTTTTAATCACTGTCCATATATTTTATGGATCAGGCCTTAACTTGACACCTATCCTAATACAGAAGTTCTTTTCATCTTCTCTCATCATCTGCAGCTACATCTACTCTTTACCTGACGGCCTCGCAGGGCTGTAGCCAAAGTTTTAGAAATACTGAGGTCCAAAAATTGATCTCTAGTAAATATGAACGGGCTTAATAATCACATATCATCCTAAACTGACTTTGGACCTTGTTTAATGAACACAGGTAAATAAAAATAAATAAATACATGTACCGATAGTACTCATTCAAATTATGGACAAACTAGCCAACAAGTCTGCCTGTCAGAAATCCATGATGAAGATTCAAAGTTACAGCACTCTTCAGTTCCCTGTTTGCTTTCTCTCTGTATTTTCTGGCTGTCGCTCCTCACTTATCTATCTGGCAATGGGAATTAAAAATTATTTAAATTATATACACCTTTATTTATTTAATAGTTGTGATATAGATATATATTTGTTTTCTTCAACACGTTTTTAATGCAGTATCTCTTCTCTCATCTTCCTCACCTCTTCCTCTCTTCCTCTCTGTCTCCTCTCTTTCTAAAGCTGAGCTCCAGCTGACAGACTTTTCATTCTGTCTGTTACAGTTTAGCTGTATGCAGACATCATACTGGCAGACAATGCTCCACTGTAGCAGGATAATAACAATACTTTTTAAATGGGCGTTCGTCATGTTCTATAACTCCTTAAACCAGCTGACTGCTGTCAGTCAGAGTGACTCGGCCTTCATGGATGTTCAGTCTGTTATAATGCTACGAGCACGTCACGCCCCCTCCCTGAACATGACCGGCTCGTTATCGTCACTCATTCAGGTCAACAGCAAATTAGCAAAACCCGCATAGTAGCAACAAATGCTCCTGCTCCTCCGCACATGTTCACTTAAACTGCGGTTTCTGCTGTTCAGCAGCGAAACGTCTTTAAACCCTGTCTGTCTTTGTGTGCGCGCTGCAGTCAGAGGGCCGTATGAGTTCTGCACACACATTTTAAAAAGTCCGGGCCGAAACGGACTTTGTTCTCGTCACCTCGGGAACACGAACAGATTTCTCCGTTCTCGTGCAGTATGGAAAAAGCTTTATCACACAGCATCAGCTCTGCGCAGCATATGTCCGCGTTCTTCTTATGAATTTTCGGTCTCGGGTGACCGCAGCAGACACGTTTTCAAAGATACACACACAGAGGTCCCGCCCTTCACCGTCTCTGATTGGCTTAGACCACGATATGGGCCTGATGTGTGTCTGTTGCTGGACCACAGGGAGACTTTTGAGAGTCACAGAGAATGTATCTCCCTCTTACAGCTGGTCGTACCGGTGCGACCTCTGATATTTTTTGGTTGCACCTTTGAGAAATTAGGTCGCATGTGCGCCCAAAATGGTCGCACTCTAGAGCCCTGCCCTTGAGTGATGACGAGACAAACTGGCAAGGACAAAGGGGAAGACACAGACTATATACAAAGGGACCAGGGAAGACAACGAGGCACAGGTGACACACATGAGGGCAGGGCTGGTAATCATACAAGGAGGGAAAACACAGGAAGCAAAACTCAAGACAATACACAGGGAGGACAGGGCTACCAAAGTAAAACAGGAAACACAAGACAAGACTAGACACCTAAACACAAACCCAGGAAAACAAAACACCAGAGCTACAGGAAACAATAACTAAGCACGGATTAAACTAAAAACCCAAAACAAGGAAAACAAAACCATAAATAACACCAGGTCGACAGTACCATACATTTAATTCTTTTTCCAAACACCTTCCCAGAGACCACCAGTCTGTAACAACATTAATGGACATTAATGTGTCATTTGATAATCCAGTTTTGTCAGAAACAGCTAGCAATGACAGAACTAATTTTGAGGAGATGTCACCTGTACTCCCATGTAAAACCACAGCTCACAGTGACTGCGTTGCCTCTTTTGTGGCACAACTGTACAGTTCATCAAACACAACTTTGATGGATGTCTCACGGAGTATTGCCTGTACAAAAGAAGTACTAGAGAGGACTATAGACAGTCTGCAACACTCAACAGCTACGGTGTTGAATAATCTGCAGGTGAGTTTGAAAAGGCTAAACACATGTTAAAAGATGTAGACACACCTTTCAAAATGAACAAATATTTTTCAGAGAACTTTGGTCTTGTGAAGCCAAAGGAAATATTTCTTGGTCACAGGGCAGAAACCTCAAGGAAGAATGGACAAATGTTGGCATGTGACACATGTCAATACATATCAATATTTGAAACATTAAAATTTTTGTTCAGTAATGACCAGATGCAAAAAGTTTACTTTCAGTGTACAAATCAGTCTGAGGGGAAAATGCACAGCTATTGCGGTGGCTCTCAATTTTCATCTCACCCTTTATTTGGAAAATGTCCTCAAGCTCTTCAAATACAGCTATATTTTGATGACTTGGAAACAACAAACCCTTTGGGTACTAAAACAAAAGTTCATAAAATGGGAGCTGTTTATTTTTCCTTGAGGAATCTGCCACACTGTTGTTTAATAGCATGGACAGAGAGGTTTATGGCTTTGGTAAGATTTTTGAAGCACTGTTAGATGACCTCAAAATCCTTGAAACTTCTGGTGTACAAGTGGAAATTCAAGGACAAAAACATCTGCTGTATGGGACAAACTGTGTCTAAACTGCAGACAACTTAGCTATCCATTTCCTATGTGGTTATGTTGAGAGCTTTTCAGCAAACATGTTTTGTCACTTTTGCATGGCTGAAAAAAACTGTTGCTCAGTGTGTTTATGATGAAGACAAATTTGAGAAACGTACAAGGGAAAACTACCAGGAGCATGTCAGACACAATGATCCAAGCTCCACTGGAATTAAACAAGATTCCTGTTTGAATAACCTGCAGTATTTTCATGTTACAGAAAACACATGCGTTGACATTATGCATGATATCCTTGAAGGTGTAGCCCCTTTAGAGGTGAGACTAATGTTACATCATTTCATTTATGATGAAAAACATTTCACCCTACAACTGTTGAATGAAAGAATTTCCCATTTTGACTATGGGTATGGACATGAGAAAAACAAGCCCAGTGTTATTCTTAATCTGAAAATGTCTAATAATGCAGTGAAACAGAGCGCCTCTCAAATATGGTGCCTGCTGCAAGTGTTACCCTTTTTAGCTGGCGATCTTGTTGACAGGAGAAGTCAGCATTGGCATTTATTCACTTTGCTGAAAGAAATATGCAGTGTTGTCTTTGCTCCTGTTGTCACACACAACTGTTAACACAACTGTATAACTGGTTATAGACCACCACACTTTATTCAAGGAACTGTATGACCGAAATCTGACTCCTAAATACCATTTTATGATCCACTATCCAAGGATGATTGTGATGTTTGGACCCATTTCTTAGCTTTGGTGTATGAGATTTGAGGCAAAACACAATCCGTTAAAAAGACATGCTCATGTGGTTGGCATGAAATGATCCGCCTGACTGATGCTTTAGATTTCAGGCCTTTGGACATACTGCTTGGTTTCAGTACAGATGAATTGTACTTGAGCCCAAGGTACAAGATTGTATAGCTTTTCAGAAAGCACGTTTTCAGATATGAACGTTCTAGTGACCTTTTAATGTTGTAATGTATGTAATTTAATCTAACACAAAAGGTTATTTTATCCTGTTACATAGACTTCAAATAACCTTTAAATAAACAGAAAGTGTCCCGATATATTGTGCAATGTATTTTTAGTCACAGCACTGACACTGACACATTTGTTCACCATTATTAAGGGTAAATAATGAGCCTGTCACAGTCAAATGCAGGATTTAGCGCATGAAAGTGTTGTATTAACACACATATAGTTTTTGCAGGTAATTTTCAGTTACACATAAAATTACACATTTGAGTGTTTACTAACACATTTTGCGTAAAATTACCTGACACAATTCTTGTGTTGAAATGGGCAACACTTCTGTTGTGTTGAAGTCAACACAAGATGTGTTGTCCCTGATCGCACACGGCCCATGTGTTAAAAGTTCTGCACGTGTCATTTTTGACGCATCTGTTTTTGTAGTGCAGAGGATGAGGAGCCGCTCTTTAGAGGACACTGAGGTGAAAGAGCCGCTGTGGTTTGAGGAGCCGCGGACACTTCAAGCTCTCTCTTCGCGGATGCGCAGGCCAGCTGGAAGACCCGCTCCTCCCGTGCAGGGCTCCAGTTCCCAGTGGGCCGTGTCCACAGGCTGCTGCGTAAAGGCAACTACGCAGAGCGTGGGTGCCGGTGTTCCAGTTTAACTGGGGATCATGTTGACTGGTGATATTTGTTTACATTCCAGGCAACCAGATGTGCTTGGTGTTGGCCTCCGCAGATTCGTCACAATCCGAGACCACTCCTATGCTGTGTGGCCGTCAAATGTTGCAAGATATAGATATCCGCGTTGAATAAAAACAGCCGTCCTGTCGATACCGTGCACAGAAAGTAATGAAAACGTGCTTATAAAACAAAACAGCCACATGTATAAATAAAGCCCCATGCGGGATTCGAAACTCTGCACAACAGCAATATGATTACCAACCCAGCGTCAAATTTTCTGCACCACGGACAAGCTACTGTCTCCCGTCGCTTTACCTGCACATATCTCCTTCACGGTGTTGGCCGTTCAACACACGTGAGTGATGCGGTGAACACGCCCATGTTAACCAGTGACAGTCACAACTTAACATGGGCAGATGACCCTCTTTAAAAGCGAAATAAACCAACACAAAGCAGCGTTTTTCACAGCGAAACTCAGCTATAGGGAAGAATACACAAGCACGGACACCGTCACGTTGAATGGATTTGATGTGAACCATGTGAAATATGTAACTCTGGCCCTTTTGATCGGACCACCGAACTACAGCCACCATTCAAAACATAAGCAGCGCTGTGTGTCACAGCCACGCTGGTATTGTGAAGAACATTCAAAGACAACCACCACGACGTGACCAGGGTCCAGTTATCATATTCCATGGTGCCCTATAAAGGAGCTAAATGCAGTTTTATCCCAATATCTGTGGTTGATTCTGTCACTCGCTCACATTTAGGCGGCGAGGTTAACGCGCCCATGTCAACTAGTGACAGTCGCAACTTAACATGGCCCGACTTCTGCATCCTCAAAAACAAACGATCGTCTCACACAGCAAACTCAGGTGATGTAAAAACACACAGACATGGCCACCGAGGACACAGACCGTGGGCTGACAGCGTTTTTTGGGTTCGGTGTAAACATTTAGAGCTAGTTTAAAGCTCTGTTTGATTACACTGCTGAGCCACAGACACCGGAAGCGAAATGCACCTTTCAAAATAAGAGCAGGTGGCATGCACAGCCACCCCCAGAAGAAACTACACACAATATGTATCGTTACTTGTGTTTGTTTGTATGTATGCACTAACGATACAAATTGTTTACGGTAGTTATCAAACAAACACACAAAAGTACAAGTAGTTTCTTCTGGGGTGGCTGTGCATGCCACCTGCTCTTATTTTGAAAGGTGCATTTCGCTTCCGGTGTCTGTGGCTCAGCAGTGTAATCAAACAGAGCTTTAAACTAGCTCTAAATGTTTACACCGAACCCAAAAAAACGCTGTCAGCCCACGGTCTGTGTCCTCGGTGGCCATGTCTGTGTGTTTTTACATCACCTGAGTTTGCTGTGTGAGACGATCGTTTGTTTTTGAGGATGCAGAAGTCGGGCCATGTTAAGTTGTGACTGTCACTAGTTGACATGGGCGCGTTAACCTCGCCGCCTAAATGTGAGCGAGTGACAGAATCAACCACAGATATTGGGATAAAACTGCATTTAGCTCCTTTATAGGGCACCATGGAATATGATAACTGGACCCTGGTCACGTCGTGGTGGTTGTCTTTGAATGTTCTTCACAATACCAGCGTGGCTGTGACACACAGCGCTGCTTATGTTTTGAATGGTGGCTGTAGTTCGGTGGTCCGATCAAAAGGGCCAGAGTTACATATTTCACATGGTTCACATCAAATCCATTCAACGTGACGGTGTCCGTGCTTGTGTATTCTTCCCTATAGCTGAGTTTCGCTGTGAAAAACGCTGCTTTGTGTTGGTTTATTTCGCTTTTAAAGAGGGCCATCTGCCCATGTTAAGTTGTGACTTTTTTTTTACGGCGTACGCTGCAGAAAACGCCGTTTTCACGTCATACGCCGTATGGCGTTTTCACAGTTTAACATCGTACGCTGTACGGCGTTTACCAAACGGCCACTCATAACGCCGTACCGCGTTTTCTAATATTATAATGATCTACACTGCAGTTTACTCTTTATCAGCCTATCAGCAGAGAAGAAGGTCAGACCACACTAATCCATCACCGACCTCCTGTGCCAAAAAGGATCGCTTCGGTCTGGATCATAGAAGACTGTATATAAGCCTGGATACTGCACAGCCATCATGTTTCATGAAAGAAATAAACTGAATTTTGTTTACAATAGCATCTGTTCACCTTTCTCTTACTTCTTCTTCTTGTCTTACACACTTAAACCACAGAGAAAAGAACGTCTGTTTACTGACTTTTTAAATCAGATTGGATTGATTTCCATGTTATTTGACACACTATCCTGAAGGACACGCACCACGTTTTGCTTTATCTTCGTTCTGATCATAAACGTTGACAATCTTAGTGTCTCAAATGATAAACCATTTAAAATGTCGACGAATAAAGAAACCGTGCTGTTCTCAGATATGGCCAGCATATGGCACAATACACTAAGAAACCGCTATACAATACAATAATAGGCAGTTTTACCGCATAGTTGCTCAATTTGCCATTGAGGTCATAAAAATAAACTGAAACATTATGTGTGTGTTTTTATGTGTTTAAGACCTCAGTGGATCTTGGAGAAACTGACAATACAGATCAGTTAATGACCCAACAATCTGCACCAGGCCATGTGCAGGACTAGTATCATATTGTTAGATGTCAATTTAGATCCTCAGTCATTTAGGTCATTTTGACCAACCGAACCCATTGATAAGAGTTTAACTAGGGGTAAAACGTGCTATAGGAAGCCAAAAAATAAAGAAGCCTGTGGACGTCCTAATGAGACAGCACTGATAACTTATTAAACACTTTTCACTGAGACATTGTATTTGCCAATTTCATTTTAAGAGAAGTGATGTGTAATGTTTTGACTTTAAACAAGCTCCTCAAACTGTTTTTTGTTGATTTATTTCAATTGAACTCAACTTGTGAAGAACAAAACATGGAATGTCAATCTATTAAAAACAAGTCAGTGTCCCTCCATCCCCCTAGTCACCTCTATCCAGTACACTGTCAGTTGAAGGAGTCGAGAAATGACACCAAGTCCCGTATGAGTGGTATCCCATGCAGCCTTCTGGGGCCATCAAGGGGGTCAAACTGTGTGCGTACCTGCTCCATTATTGCATAATTCACAGCGTAGTTGACACCAGGAACCATAACTGTTTCTGGCCATTTCAATATTGACGCAGGATCACCATCAGCAGGAGGCGGAGGAACACAGCCAGCAGCAGCTGGACCAGGAGCAGGGGGAACATGGCCAGCAGCAGCTGGACCAGGAGCAGGGGGAACATGGCCAGCAGCAGCAGGAACAGGGGGAACATGGCCAGCAGTTGTCATTGTCAACATTGATGATGTCCTCTCTTTCCAAATGGCGGAACAAGTTATAATAGACATTGGTTAGTCCACGCCACAGATCAGCCCACAGCCTCTCAATTCTCTGATTGTGAACACTTCGACCTTGGAGAGCACTGCCTCGTTCTGGACCTCTGAAAATGTCCATCATCAATGATATAGTATTGTTTTCTCCTCCCCTGTCAGTCCTAACCCTGGATGGCACACCGTATTGGGCCACAGCACCAACAAAACTGTCCATGACTGTTGTGCTGCGGTTGTTGGAGGAAGCATGGAGGAAAACCACAAGCCGACTGTAACCATCAATACCTCCATGAATGACTATCCTCCACCTAAAACGATATACATTTTGTTAAACAGACACAAGCATGGTCATTGTTGTTTTGGCAGAATTTGCAAAGCACCCAAATGGACAAAATCCACATTAATCTAGAATGAATTACCTTACCAGCTTGTGATTTCCATCAATGTGCCATAAAGAGTTTGGTCCTGCCACATGGTATGACCGTCTCTCAGGTCTTCGCAATAGGGCTCTAATTGCAGCTGCTCCTGGATTTACACGAAGCATGCTTTCCCTCACTCTCCTTCGCTGGATACGAATTCCTCGTGCACGTAATGCAGCCCTGACAGCTTCGGGACCCACCAGGTCATTGCCAGCCACCAAGTCTTGGAGTAATTCATCCAGATCTGGATCCGGCATTTCAGCATAGGTAGCCCGAGTTACGTGGAATTGTCTGAAATTGAAGCACAACCATATCAGAACACCTATTACCAACATGATATGTATGCATGTTTTTTTAGCCTCAATATCTAATCACTTGCCTCAGACGACGATTCACAGTAGGCACAGACACTTGTAGCATATCTGCTATTTGAGGAACAGTGAAGCCACATGATCTCAGAAATGACAGCTGTTCCCGAGTGACCGACAAATGGGGTTTGTATGCTCACAGAAAGCTCTTCATTTTCTGTATGAGCTATCCACAATGCAAATGTTCAAATGTGTTATATGCACCTACCTCGTCTAGGCTGGCAATACAGTCTGACCTCTTGAATGTATTCCCCTAATTCCCTCAGAAGGCTGGATATCGGAGTAAACAGGGCGTTTAAAGCTAAGCTGCGAGCGGTGTGGGAGCGATGGATGGCAGACGGCGAGCACAGTTTTACCAAGAATTGGAGGCAGCACCGGGCGAGTTACGCCACCATATGTGAGTGGATTGTGGACGCATGGGCTCATGTTTCTGCATTGACTGTTGTCCGGGCTTTTGTGAAAGCCAGCGTAATTTCAGAACAGCCAGCCGGCAACGACAGTGACTCTGACAGCGATGAGAGGGAAGCTGGTATGCAAGCACTCGCACAGTTGTTTTATTCTGACGCTGAAGATGAGGACTTTGATGGGTTTGCGGGAGAGGATTGATTAAAATGTGAGTGTATTGTACATAGCTGTAATAAAGTTCGACTTAACTCTATGTTTTTGTCCCGTTACCTTTTTATTTACGTACTGGTATGTTTTAGCGTAGCATGCGTCTTAGCGTCTCAGTGTTGTCCGAGCTTTTGTGAAAGCCGGCATAATTTCAGAGCAATAATGAATTAGGAATCACTGTGGTGCAATTTATATCCAAAGATGGTCTTTATTTGTTAATAAAGTGTAAAGATAAAGTTGGAATCACAACAGGCATTCAGCAGCAGCCACTGCTCTGCCCATAGGAACACACACGCTGTTTCTCTGTCGCTGCCACCGTTGAGAGAGAGGCTGCACCGGCTCCTCACTGATATCCAGCCGGTTTTTACTGAATTTAGTACTGGTATGTTTTAGCGTAACCTGCGCCTTGTAGTACGGTGCGCCTTGTGTATGCGCTGAGGACAGAAATAGACCGTGTAACTGACACTGCGCCTTATAATGCGGTGCGCCTTATGGTCGTGAAAATACGGTAATTACCCATAAGTCGATGCGGAAGGCTTTGTACGAGTTCCGGTTTCTCCAAGTATAGGAGCTGATATGAGAGTACCTGAGAGTCCAGTCGTATCATTCATACACCATATGGCCCTTTAAAGTGCCTCCGCAATTTCGTAGTGCTGTCCGAATTCTTAGTGTCCATCCGATAGTCACTACAATTATTATTAAAACACTGTAACATGGGTCATGATCCATTCATTAAAGATATCGCTATTCCTATGTTAACAGGTCACCATTATCTCCCTTTTCGTTCTCATTGCTGGTCAGTACAATGCATAGTGTTGCATATATTCCAGAACTACTTCTTATCATGTAATTTGGGATACACAGAGTATATGGGTACAAAATTCTTACTACACATTACTGTGGCTCTATAGGGTCAAATTAGGTAGTTATTTCTTGTCAAATATGAGCACAACATTTAAGTTTGTAAATACATAGGATACAGTAACCCTACCATAGGTTGTAATGTTAAAGACACACATGCCCAAAACTTTTTAATTTCATGCTTGCAACAAAGAACACATTTCATATTAACACACAAGAACATAAATGCGTTAATAATCAAAAATAACTTAAATTAACACAATACTGCCCATCCATCCCATCAACAAAAATAAAATCAATAAAAATAAACTAAATTAAATTCAAAATTATGGTTCCCCAAACTGCAAAGAATTCCCAATTCCCAGCTCCATGCTCCATGCTTTTGGAAATCTCACCAGTCCATCCTCTGGGTGAAGGAACCCAAGTTCCGGCTGAGATGTAAATCCCATTGGTGGGATTTTCTCCAGCCCTGTGGCAAAGATTAAAACATCTTTCAGCTGTAGGGGTTGGGCAAGTCCACCTGTGCACAGACAGACAAAATAAAAATGGGAACAGAAAAAAGGAACAGAAACTGTGGACAACACATTCATGTGAAGTCTATAAAATAAATTCAAGATGTTGCACTTAATTTACAGCATTCACTGGCATAGTTTCTATAGGGAACCTTACCTTCTACCTCCAGCAGCCAGTCTTTCCAAAAGGCAATGGCCCTGGCTTCCAGACGCCTTCTATTAGATCCAGGCACAGACAGACTTCTGGCCTGGAAAAGGTCCCCGATGTCCCTTGCCGTCAAAGCTTTGGTGTCCTGGAGGAAGATTTCCTCGAAACCTTGTGGGTGCAAGGTGACTTCCTCCAGGACACCGAGGGTCATCAGTCCTTCTTTGAACCTGACAGAACAAAGAAACAAAAACATAAAATACATATTAACTGTTCCTGAAATGTTTGTTTCTAATAATATCATGGTCCAATTACAGAAATAGTAATTATATTTATGTGTACAAGGCAAGTACCAGCAGAACATACAATATATACATTAATATGTGTGGAGACACAGAGCAGTTAAAAAAATAAAACAGGAAGTAACTAGTAAAACTCAAATTAATGCACACAGAAAACAAACTATCAAAATAAAAAAAGTTTGCAAGGCTTAGACGTACAAACAAACCCACAGACATCCCAGGACAACAAAACGAACTGGCACCATGTGAAGGGAAGACACATACACACAAGTAGCAGAGGAGCCAAGAAGCACAAGAAGATTTATTTACATTTTTCTACTTAAAGTATAAGCACAGGCAACTTACTGCTGGAGGGCGGAATGAATACGTCCCTCACAATAATAGTGAAGGACTGCCTCCACCAGTTCCTCTTTTTGACTGAGAGACTGGAGGTGATGAAGAGCTCCCATAAGGGCAAGCTCTTCTGCCGCATCACTGATTGCATCTCTTGCCTCCTCCAGAGTCTGTGCACTGCTTATCTGAAATTATGCCAAAAACATAATTGGCAACTAAACTGATTCTAATGCATACAGAGTTTCTACATGTCAGTTGCAGGATATTTGCAACTGTGGAACAAATACTCTTATCTTTATCAAGTTACTTACATTTCTTAATGTAGTACAATAAAATAATGTTTTAGAATGAACAAGGTAAATACACTTAAATCTGCTGAAATCTGTGCATAAATTAAGGAATCATTCACATTTTTAAATTAAATACAAGAACAATTGTAGTAGTACATAATGATCGTAAACTTTCCTTCTCAAGTTTGGTCCTTAGCCCATAGTCAGCCACCTCTCCAATTAAAACTGGGCCTGTTGCCAAACACAGACCTGCTGAAACAGGCGCCTAGAAAAAAAATGGGGTGACACCCCACCTTGAATAAGGCATACAGCCAGCATTTGTCCCACACTCCTATAAATGTTGCTGTGAAGAGCTAAATAAGAAAAAAAATAGTAATCACATATTTTTCTGAAATAACATAAATTTGTATGAATAAAAAGGAATTGAGTAATTCCATCTGTTTATGCATACCAACACTGTCAAGGGCCAGGGTTCTCTCCTCTACAGGGCCTTCAAAAATGGGGAGATTCTGCAGCTGTCCCAGAAGCAGTCTGCCGAACTCTCTGGTCGGCCCACCGTCATCAATTGCCCCTTCTCCCTGTCCATCTTCATCAACAAAAACGACGTCCAGCTTTGCCTCAGGGTCAAACGCTGGGCGCCTGAAGGCCCTCAGTGCACAATCAAACTCCTCATTCCTGATGGCATTTATTTGATTGGCAGCTGGGGCAAAATGCCGAACTCTAGCCCTCAAACTTATTAGGGAGGTCTTCATGTCAAAAGGTCTGTTTGAAGAGAATAACAAAGAACCAGTAAGAATTCTATACACAATTATACAAAAATGGGTTTATAAATTCTACTTACTCCTCTACTGGGCCTGAGGCCTGGGGACTGCTGGGTGGAGATGGAGCAGGGGAAGAGGTTGTGTCCCCCACAGCTTCTACAGGGGGTCAGGAGAAGCAGGGGGAAATGCAGGTGGAGGAGAAGGAGGGTTTATCACAGATGGTGATATTTGGGCAGCTGTATGGTCCTAAAAGAAATGGATAAATTAACATGAAGGTTGGACAGCATTATTCACAAGTTCACATCCTAATTAATAGCAATGATGTTTCTAAATGATTAAGAGGGACTTGATCCAAATCTACACACATGACAAATATCTGTGGTTTCTCTCACACATTCTGGTATTGGTTGTGCTGGTATCTTACATCTCATGTTGTGTGTTTGTGTTTATTGTGCAAAATTATAATAAAAAAGTTCTTGATGTTACTGTACGACAAGCCCCCAATGGAAACATATTTGTATACCTTGGGACGTAAATACAGTGCAGATCTACCAAGATGTAGATCTGCAGGACTTTGGGTGGTCAGCGGTATTATGTCCCGCTGACCATTGACCCGACACAGTTCGAATTGTTCTGGGCACTCAGGGACATCTCAGAAAACTCTCTGCATCTAGGTCTACTCCTACAACCACTCGACAGGCAGGAGTTCCATCTGTGAAGGGGTAAACAGAGAAACATTACTTGTATTTTTGCCATTAAGATAGATGAATTATTACTAATTACCAGTGTTAATTTTGGCAGCAAATTTTAATTTAGTTTTTATTTTAGTCTTGTGACTAAAATGTCATTTAATTTTAGTCACATTTTAGTCATCAAGATTTTTCAACTTTTAGTCTAGTTTTAGTCGACTAAATATCATAGAATTTTAGTCGACTAAATCCAAGGCAGATTTAGTCGACTAAAATTCTATGATGTGTGTGTCATGAAATTAAGGTTTTATTGTGCAAAAAACACATACACAGCTTTAACTTTTGACACAAAATTTTTATTTAAGTGCCCTTATCTTTTATGAAAAGAATTTTTAAAAACGCAACAAAAAAATGTGACCTGCTCTCCCTGAATAAGATATACACTGTTCAATGACAGAGTGCATGACATTCTTCACTGTCAGTAGCTGGAAATGCAACAATTCCTTTTAAGGATCTTCAACTACAACATAACTGCAAACCTCCAGATCTTGTGGTGCATGGAGATAAAAAAAAAAATCTGTCAACATCAAAACACCTAATAAAAATATAACATTGCTTTCAGAATAATTATGCAACTTGTTGCTATAATTTCAGAAAACAGATTTATTTGGTTCGATTCATCTTAAGAAAAGCACTTCGCGCCAATGTGACCCTTGCTCGGTTGCGCCGACCTCAAGCGAGATCACCTGTGACACTAAATACCCTCTCTGCAAATGCTTGAGAAGCTGGCATAGCCAATACAGTGGGGAAAAAAAGTATTTAGTCAGCCACCAATTGTGCAAGTTCTCCCACTTAAAAAGATGAGAGAGCCCTGTAATTTTCATCATATGTATACCTGAACTATGAGAGAAAAAATAAGAAAAGAAAATGTAGAAAATCACATTGTAGGATTTTTAATGAATTAATTGGTAAATTCCTCAGTAAAAGAAGTATTTGGTCACCTACAAACAAGCAAGATTTCTGGCTCTCACAGACCTGTAACTTTTTCTTTAAGAGGCTCCTCTGTCCTCCACTCGTTACCTGTATTAATGGCATCTGTTTGGAGTCGTTATCAGTATAAAAGACACCTGTCCACAACCTCAAACAGTCACACTCCAAACTCCACTATGGCCAAGACCAAAGAGCTGTCAAAGGACACCAGAAACAAAATTGTAGACCTGCACCAGGCTGGGAAGACTGAATCTGCAATAGGTAAGCAGCTTGGTGTGAAGAAATCAACTGTGGGAGCAATTATTAGAAAATGGAAGACATACAAGACCACTGATAATCTCCCTCGATCTGGGGCTCCACGCAAGATCTCACCCCGTGGGGTCAAAATGATCACCAGAACTGTGAGCAAAAATCCCAGAACCACACGGGGGGACCTAGTGAATGACCTCCGGAGAGCTGGGACCAAAGTAACAAAAGCTACCATCAGTAACACACTGCGCCGCCAGGGACTCAAATCCTGCAGTGCCAGACGTGTCCCCCTGCTTAAACCAGTACATATCCAGGCCCGTTTGAAGTTTGCTAGAGAGCATTTGGATGAACCAGAAGAGGATTGGGAGAATGTCATATGGTCAGATGAAACCAAAATAGAACTTTTTGGTAAAAACTCAACTTGTCGTGTTTGGAGGAGAAAGAATGCTGAGTTGCATCCGAAGAACACCATACCTACTGTGAAGCATGGGGGTGGAAACATCATGCTTTGGGGCTGTTTTTCTGCAAAGGGACCTGGACGACTGATCCGTGTAAATGAAAGAATGAATGGGGCCATGTATCGTGAGATTTTGAGTGAAAACCTCCTTCCATCAGCAAGGGCATTGAAGATGAAACGTGGCTGGGTCTTTCAACATGACAATGATCCCAAACACACCGCCCGGGCAACAAAGGAGTGGCTTCGTAAGAAGCATTTCAAGGTCCTGGAGTGGCCTAGCCAGTCTCCAGATCTCAACCCCATAGAAAATCTTTGGAGGGAGTTGAAAGTCCGTGTTACCCAGCGTCAGCCCCAAAACATTACTGCTCTAGAGGAGATCTGCATGGAGGAATGGGCCAAAATACCAGCAAAAGTGTGTGAAAACCTTGTGAAGACTTACAGAAAACGTTTGACCTCTGTCATTGCCAACAAAGGGTATATAACAAAGTATTGAGATGACATTTTGTTATTGACCAAATACTTATTTTCCACCATAATTTGCAAATAAATTCTTTAAAAATCCTACAATGTGATATTCTGGATTTTTGTTTCTCATTTTGTCTCTCATAGTTGAGGTATACCTGTGATGAAAATTACAGGGCTCTCTCATCTTTTTAAATAGGAGAACTTGCTCAATTGGTGGCTGACTAAATACTTTTTTTCCCCACTGTATGTCTAATGCAAAAGGTTTTAAGTTGTGATATAAGGTGTCACTTTTTTCCAGCCAGAAGTCAGTCCCTGTGTCACATGTGATGGGCTGTGAAAGCTGTTCCTTATACTTTATGATCTGCTGCCTCATGCTGCTTGTGGAGGTCCTCTGTTTAGACTTTGTGCTGCATTTTGAAAGAAACCTGAAGACTGGCTGCTTTGATGAGGACGGTGCTGATTTGGAGTCCTCTGCTTCCTTCCTATTCTCCTCTCCATCATCTTCAGACAGATCCTCGTGTTGGGAATGTGACGGAGTGGACTGGACCAAGTACTCCTCTGCCTGTTTCAGAAGTTCCTGGATATTTTCATTATCCACATCAACAAGAGTTTCACAAACGGTAGGGTTGACAAAGCAGGCAGCCGCTACAAGTGGTAAGAACCTTTCATCAGTTGGATCCAAGATCCATGCAAAGCGCTGGTTCATACTTCCTGTCATTTTCCGTGCAAGAGCAGCAAGGTCTCGGTGGCTAGTGCTTTTTCAAAGTCAGCAAGGTGGCTGAGGAGGTCAAAAAGAGCAGGAACCACAAGGGACATGGACATGGTGTCACTCTGAAGGGTTTGAGTGTGTTCTGCAAAAGGCAGCAGTAGTTCATGCAGTGACTTCAGCTTTTGCCACTCACTAGGGAGCAAGCTGTCCCATCCCATGTCATTTGCAATTTTGCAGACTGAGTCTTTAATTTTAAGGAGTCTTGCAACCATGTTGAATATGCTTGACCATCGTGTAGGGCAGTCATTTACAACAGTAAGGCCACATTCATCCAAAATCCTTTGTGTTGCAACAGAGGACTTGCGGAAAAGCTTCACCACTGACCGTGCTTTATCAAGGACTCTCTTGACACTTGCCTCCTTCTGTATTGTGTGGACGACGAGCTGTAATGTATGCACCACACATGGCATTCGTTGTATATCCATGTCAATATGTTGGTATCTAAAAAGGACGAACACAGACAAATGAGCATATTAATAAATAACATAAAAAGGCTTCCATTTACTGTAAATTACAAACACTTTATGGTGGATTACTTGTGGGATTAATAAATTATTGTAATTTATTAAGTAATTATCTTAGATTACAGATCTTGTGGGGAAAATGCAATTCCCTTTCATGTAAATGTAATGAAAAAATGGGCTCACCGCATGTCATCAGTTTCAGGCTCACAGTCACTTTCAGCCATTGGGGAGTCTTCTGAATCCTCAGTGGTGGCTTCTCCCTCTGGTGTGATGCGTTTAAATGCTGCCACCATATTACTGCCATTGTCTGTGATCACAGTGATGATCTTCTCGTCTGATATGCCCCAATCTTGCATACATTGATCCACACATGCTTTGATGGATTGTGCAGTGTGTGGATGTGCCACTTGTTCCAGGGCCAACAATATATGTTCTGGCTTATTTTGTTCTACACAAAAGTAGCATGAACTAATAGCCAGGAAAGAAGCAGTCAGTCCTTTTTTCGTCCACAAGTCAATGCCAATAGCTATTCTTCGGGCAGCAGCCAATCTCCTTCTGAATTTTTGTACTTCACCTTCATAATATTTGTCTATCAGATTGCTTATTTTTGTTTTCTTTGGAACGGTGAGCTTCCTGTCCACTGTTTCCATCATAAGAACAAAGTCCTCATCTTCAACTGTAGTGACTGGTAATCCATTTTGCTATAGCTTCCTCCTTAGTCTGTTGCTCTTTAGAGTCACTTTTGTACTTTGCAGCACTTAAAAGAGCTGCTGAAATATGCTGCTGGGACACCCTCCCTTTCTTTGCACTCGGTGGTCCACTGTTATCTTCTGAGGTCTTCTGTAACTGTGACGTGATAACAGAAAAAAAATGTTCTCGTCAACTAAGCTAACAACTTTTTTTAATTCACATTAAACATGATTCAGATTCTTTTAAAAGTATTGTTAACGGTCCGTGTATCTTTTGGTATTTGGATTTTTTCTTCAAAGGTTGATATTAAAAAAAAAACGAGCGCTTATTTGAGTTTTGTTTTAAAATACACAAATCAAAATTGAAATACGAGGCATTTCACTTTTTTGGTGGTTTGAATGGAGTTGCCGAAATGTAAAAAATACTTTGAATTTCTTTCTCTACAAAGCGTAACGAAATACCTATTCAGGAAGAGACAGAAACGAAAAACTACCATTTTTCTGTATGTGTTTTTTTATCCAGAGACCGGAAGTTGTCATTGTTTTCTTCTTCTTGTATTTAATGTAGACCTGCCTGCTACTGACTGGAGCATTGTCGCCACCTACCGTTGCTTATTTATAACAATCTCGCGTTTGAGCGAACTGTAGCTTCTTACAGCCACCAAGAGGAAGACCCGTGCTGGTGATGTTCTTGTGACGCGCGCAATCAGAATGTCACTCGAGCCTTACCGCGAGATTGTTTTAGACATGGCTAAACAAGGCCTTTCTTCTGCAGAAATCTCTGCACGAATTTCAGAAGAAAGCGGGGGCGGAAGAGGATTTTCTGCAAGAAATGTCAGAAAGTTTTGTGCCGAAAATGGCTGCAGTTTAAGAGGATTGCCTGACACGCATTTGGAGTTGGAGGTGGCAAAAGCCATAACTGAGGTATGACTCGTGCTATAGATTTAATTGTATGCCTATTTAACGTTACTGCAAGGAGCACTGTCTTTGGCTAATAAAGCACAAAAACGTGTTCATCTGCCATTTGTATATGAGAAGCAATCACAGCCTACATACATGTAAACGTTACAACCCACACACACACACAATATGGTAGCATTCAAGTTTATGGTAACATTTTGGTAAGAGTAAGTCATGTTTATTTGTTATTAATCTAGACTGGGCCTACTTATGGAAGGAGGATGATGAAGGGGTATCTCGCTATAAAAGGAGTGCATGCTGCAGAGACACGAGTTGGAACAGTGCTCAGAAATATGCATCAACCTTACCATGAAGCCAGACGTCAGGTATGCGTCTATTTAGGCCAAATATTTTTACACAACAAATAGTGTAGATTATGCGTACACAGTAGAAATTCTTATATCATATAGAAATACATTATTTTTGATTTACTTTTCCCCCTTTCCTCTTCAGGGTGCCCGCAATCTAAACCCAATACCATACAATGCTGAATATATGGGTCATAAAATACACATGGATCAAAACGAAAAATTAGCTATGTTTGGAGTTACCCATGTTTTGGGCATTGATGGTTTCAGCAAAAAGGTTGTTGCTCACTCAACAATGCCTGTAAAAAACAACCTTGTCATCTATGAAGACGTCTTCAGGTAATAGCCTATTGTTGTGGACATCAAATCGTATATAGTGCAGATATGCACATGTTGTTTCTTTCTGGTTTCAAAAGATGCTTTACAGTAAAATGAGATTAAATGTAATCTTTCCAACAGGCCTGCTGTGCTTGCACATGGTATCTGGGACCAGGTACGAGTAGACCATGGCAAGGAATTTTATTTGACACTCTTCATGCAGGAGCTGCTGTCACCTCGTCGCCATAATTTGGAGACCAAGCCCTATTTACAGACTTCATCCAAAATGGTAGTTATAGTATCTTTTATTACCACTATTAGAGTATTTGCTTCAGCAGGATAGCTGTTTGGAATATGTATCATAAACATTCTGCATGCTAGTAAACATAACATTATTATAGTTGAACATTTTACAACTGCAGAAGCAACCATTACTGGAGTTTATGCAAACCCTATATTCTAGTTATATGGGGGAGCATGGTCCTTCATGGTAATTTGTGGAAAATTGTCAATTAGCAGAAACAATGATAAAGCTGTAGTTATTAGTTCACCAGTGTGCATAATACCTGGTCAGCTGTCACCATGCAGATTTACTGACTGATAAATGTGAGAGGTCACTGCTGAATTGATAAATATGCAGTTTTACCAGGAATCCTACATGACCACTTACATAGGCTTTTCATTAACACACAAATGATGACTTACCTTTGTTGCAAATTTAGAATCACATAGTTGAACGAATCTGGCCTGAAGTCAACAATCGTGTCAACTATCCACTGAAGACAGCCCTTCTCCAGATGGTGGATCAAGAGGAACTAGACATGGACGACAGCCTTGTGAAATACTGTGTGTCTAACTTGACTATACAGTTGTGCCAAATTGGTCTGGCACGGCTGGTTGCATCATGGAACGCTCACAGAATTCCAGGTAATCTAGTGTTGTTAAGCTTATTACAAATACAATCATGAGATTCAAGACTAGCATTATTGTCTTTATTAAACAGGCAAAGGTATACCAAATGATTTGGCTGGCAGCGGGTGTCCCAAAAGAATCCCACAGGAGCTGCTGCCTAATTCAGCTGAAGCAGCAAACCTTTACAACCAGCAGCTGGGATCTTCACTGACAACACATTCAACTTTTGGAGTTGATCCATTTTCAACAGAACAAGACAAACTTACAGTTGAGAATCAGTTTTCAGAGCAGTACCCAGACATTTCAGACTTGTACTCTAGAGCAGTGAACAATGACTTTGCTCCATTCAAACATGCACTGCTTGACCTCATAACAACAACTAAGCGCCATGTGTGAAAAGATATTAGAACTTTGGTACTTTTACAAACTGCTGGAATCCAAAAGAGAGTGAAATAAAACTTTTTTAAAAAATGTGAAAATCAAGTGTATTTTCTGGGTTGCAACTTAACAAAGTTGAGAGCAAGTGCTCCATGGCACTGAACAGTAGATGTTGCCTCAAATAAGCATTGCTCTCTCACAACTACAAAACCATCAGTATCAACACTTTATGAGTATGAAAGTGCAAGAAGTTACTCCTCTTCAAAGAAGGGTCTCAGAACAGAAAGCACCTCTGTCAGACCATTAACCTCAAATGTGCCTGTGGTCCGCCCTCTACATTTTGCACAGTGCTCAGAGGTCATCTGCCATTGCATCACGCATGTTTTGCAGCCAATAATAAGCCAATAAAGCAGTCTGTCAAGACTGGCTCCTCAATGAATCCTAAAAGACAAAATGACGATGAAATGAATAGAATAGAATATACTTTATTCAACCCAAGCTGGGAAATTTCACTAGATGCATGTCTCCTGATGATGATAGATGATGTAATTATAAGGGGCAATGAAAGGATTAAGAAAGGAATGGGGAAAAGAGGAGACAGAAATACTTACTCATACAGACGACACAGCAGAATCCTTGCTTGATGACCAGCAGCTGGGAGGGCGTCAGGATGACTTTTTGAGAGGTAGCAAGATTGGTGAGCTCCCTGATTGCTACAGTGACATCTGGTAGGCTCTGTGCTGCTAGTACCAGCTCTTCGACTTTCTCAGTGACATCTCCAATGCCAGCAACATCATCATATTTTCCGCTGTAACAGTACAAATACAGCAGATATGAACAAGTTGTATTAGTAGTGGTGTAGCGTGTAACTTTGGAAGTGGTTGTGAGGTGGAGGCCTAACGTTTTGTTTTACATTGGAATTATTAAAATGTTTTTAGCAAGCATTATAGAAGCTGCTGGACAGGTCCCGATGGGCTAATTTTTCAGTTCTTTAAAGATATACTTAAGTGCAGGAGAGAAAAGCAGAGAAAAGGACAAGGAGTGGTAAGGGAGTAGAATAAGAAAATTGTCAAAAACAGCATCCATTCAAAAATTTTATAAAACATCATTAATTTTAACCGATCTCATACCCAGGAACCAGTTAGTTCTTAGTTAGTTCCAAGAAAAGTTTCCTAATGAATGAGAATGTTGCATTATGCTTTGCATGCACCTTGATTTCCTTCTTTTTTTGTCCTGCATTTCCTCATAGTCTTGTTCTTTTACAGCAAGAATCTTTCGTGCATTTTGTTTCCAGTAGGTTGACCCTTTGAAATGGGGGTGGGAAAGGAAATCAGTATGACTTAACAATGAGTAAATAAAAGTAGATGAAATGAAAATAAAACAAAAATTACCTGTTGTGCCTTCTGATTCTAAAATTGCATTCCCATGTGCATCAGTCAATACAATGGGGTCATGACTTCCAACAGCATCTTGCACTTTTCCAATGATACCCTGAAGAGTAGCCTCACACTCTAAAAACCGGACAACAACCATTCTGCTGGGACTCAACCTCCCACCAGCCACCTCAGCAAGTAACACTGATCTGGAAAAATATATATAATAAAAGAATTGCAATCACACATTATTCTTTATTTTATAGTCGACAATTATTAAAAAATGCACTGACAGAAAGGGTCAAGAGTGATGCAAACTACTATACTATGAATATGCAAATATATTTTGACATATGACTAACAACATTTTAGCAAACATGAGT
Source organism: Parambassis ranga (assembly GCF_900634625.1). NCBI lineage: Eukaryota > Metazoa > Chordata > Actinopteri > Ambassidae > Parambassis > Parambassis ranga. The sequence continues at coordinate 4,635,674 of NW_021144778.1, read as the reverse complement.
TAGGGTTAGCTAACAGGATGATAGGCTACTGTCCTCTTGGCCTTTATTGGCCTGGCAAGGCTTACTTACTTTTTACTTACCTCTGAAATATTTTAGAAACAGTGGCTCTTGGGGGTGCATGAGCAGTTTGCTGTAAACTTGAACTAACAGCACCTGCAGGCCCTCTCATAAAGGAAAACCTCGGGCTCATGGTATTTGAACTCGCTGAGGTCTCCTCTGTCTCACCATGAACCTCATAATGAGTTCCTGAATTAAGGTCCAGTGAGCTGAAAACACCAGATGCTCCAGGAAACAAGGCCACATTTGTGTCATCGGTCAAGTAGAGACTACGAGTTGAGACCTGTAAAAATGCACAAATTACATAATAATGATCAGTGTTTATAACCATGCCTTTCTCTGTGAATATATCTAATTCACTGCTAGATTATCTTCTTAAAGTCCACTTTCCATGTGAAATTAGGGCAGATCTGATACATAGTGGAAAGTAGTCGTGTGCGAACATTAAGGTTATCTTCTATCAATTCGGAGAGCATTGATAGAAGATAACCCTTATGTTAGCAACCATGGCTAACCATGGCTAACCTTAACGCAAACGACTACCATGTAGCGGTAGGCCTGCTAGCTAATGTGTGTAATTTCAAATTACTTTTCTTTACCTGAAATATGCGACTGAGTTTTTCTCCAGTCATGTCTTCCTCCCTGAGACACACTCTTTTATTGTTTCGGAAGACAATATACTGATCCATGACGGTCAAGGGTAGTGTCGACACGCGTTGCTGTAAGAAGCTACAGTTCGCTCCAACGCGAGATTGTTATAAATAAACAACGGTAGGTGGCGACAATGCTCCAGCCAGTAGCAGGCAGGTCTACATTAAATACAAGAAGAAGAAAAAATGACAACTTCCGGTCTCTGGATAAAAAAAACACATACAGAAAAACGGTCGTTTTTCGTTTCTGTCTCTTCCTGAATAGGTATTTCGTTACGCTTTGTAGAGAAAGAAATTCAAAGTATTTTTTACATTTCGGCAACTCCATTCAAACCACCAAAAAAGTGAAATGCCTCGTATTTCAATTTTGATTTGTGTATTTTAAAACGAAACTCAAATAAGCGCTCGTTTTTTATTTTTTAATATCAACCTTTGAAGAAAAAATCCAAATACCAAAAGATACACGGACCGTTAACTTTACAGGACAGCAGTGATGTCTTAATTTATAGCAGAAACAGAGGCTTGCAATTAAAAGAAGACATTTTGTTATGTTTACCTTTGCATGGATGTCAGGATGACTCGCGTGCAAATGTCGCTTCAAATTTGTTGTATTCTTGCCGGTTATACTCGCTCCACATGGTTTGCAAACGGTTTTATTTGTCTTCACATCAAACGTGAAATGCGTCCATATGTCTGTTCTTCTTTTTCTCCCAAGCGTTGTCATTTTTGGTCACCATTCACGAGAAACTGAGTACTGAGTCTTCCATGTGCTTTGTCTTGCATCGCGGGGTCACATCAAATGTGTGCGTAACGTCCTTACGACACAAAGACATTACTTCTGATTGGCTCTCCGCCGCTGTCTCCTAATTCGTCCCGCCCTTCCACAAATAAAATCTGCTCTGATTGGATCTCGTCTCCATCAATAATTTCGTCTCATTTTTATTCGTTGACGAAAGTGTCAATACATTTCGTCTTCGTTTTTGGCACCATGCGTTAGTTTTTTATTTAGTTATCGTCTCGTTTTTATCAGCAAAAAAAGGTCGTTAACGAAAACTATGACGAAAATGATTCGTCAACAAAATTAACACTGCTAATTACAAGTTAATAAATGAATTTTACAAAACATATTTTTTATATAGAAAAATGAGACAGCAGATTACCCCTGTGAGAGGTGTAGCGAGTAATTGTAGAGCTCCTCAGTACAGATACTCGATGATTGATGAATGAGATTTGGCGAGGCCTTGCTGTGCCTCGCCTCTGCCGTCTCACAGGCCCTGCCTGGCTCTCCTGTCTGAACATCTGGAATCTGGTATTAAGTTATTAGTATAGCTATAAATATAGTTAGCTATAGCATAGCTATCGATTGTTGAAGACTTATATGTAATTACAGACAATGTATATAAAATATCTACAAAAAACCCACCTTTCAATAATAGAATTACCGTCTTCTTCGGTCAAAATCCTACTTATTTGGTCATTTATTCTGTCTCGCAAGTTGCTAATTCATCTTCGGAATCTTGCCGTTCGCTCATCCATGACACCGGTACTCCTTTCCAAAAACCACGGAAGGTCTTGGCCTATAGGCTACATATACGTAGTGAAAATTCAAATTTTTGCAGGAGCAAGACGCACACATTTTTCAAAAGTCCTTTTTTGTGTTCTTTTTTTGTGAAAAACTGTTTAATTCGGAGTGTATTTAATAGTTTATATGCAAAGTGAAAAAATATTTAATACAAGATAATGTATAGTATTTAGCTACATCCCAGATTTCTTTTAACCCTTTCAAACCCTGAGTGTTTCTTAGCTAGCTTGCAATGTATTATTCCGGAAGTGATTTAGGGGAGCCAGGGAGTCAGTCAGCCACCTAGTGTTTGTTTTAATAATCTCTAATAATAAATTTGTGCTTTCTAAATAAACAATTTCTTATGTTTATTTAGACTAGTATATATTTAAGATAAAAGTAGTGTACCATTTTATATATGCTTTATATATTTATTCATTCATCCAACTTAAAGATTTACATAAATGTTTTTATATAATTTTTTTATTTTTAAAGAAAAAATGTATTTATAGTCTTCCAATTAATTCCGATTAAATATTCCCAAATCATCATTTAGAAAAAATAACATTTTTGACTTTGTATTATATCATCAATGATCTATGTTATCTACTGTACTGATGTATAGTAAAGGGTAAAGGGTAAAATTATTTGCAGATATCTGTGTAAGGATACTATAGAAATACAGAACTCATCATGTGAATAGAATTATGTGTGTATTGTCTTCAATCATTGGTTTTTGTATGCAGACGTGCTCGGTTATATTTGCACTCAGTAGTTTGTTAGGCTATAGGTTGTGGATTGACATTGTTCAGCTGTATAGGTGTGTTTTATGTTGTCTTATCTTTACTTAGTATATATTTAAAACTATAGAACAACAATTATTGCGACTTCCTCCAAAAGTCGCTAGAACAGAAGGATATGGGCCCTGCCTATTTGTCTGACGCGCTGTGACTGGTAGAAAAGACGCAGTCGATCTTTGGCTTGAAGATGTTTTACATAGCTTATATGAGAGTAAATACTGCATTTCGGAGAAAACATGTAAACCGAGAGAATGAGACCGGGGATGAAACGTGAAAAGGTGGTCAACAAAAACTGTGGCCACCCAGCTTCCTTCGCTCCTCCTAACCCCCATGTAGGTGAGTGAGTGCCCATTTTATAAATTCCAGCTGTCAACACCTACGCCCATGTGACACAAATATTTTCATTTTACTATGTATATAGATGATCTTATTTTTTGCTTCTGTAACCTATTTTTGCTGTTGCAAAAAATTAAATTTCCCCATTGTGGGACAAATAAAGATTTTGTTAATATTCATCTTAATTGTATTTATTTTATCAATACTTACTTTTTATTATGATTTACCTAGCATTATTTTATATGTCTTCTCTGTTAATATTTCTGGTCATGCATGGAACACTTGGAATGTAAACAATTTTCCTCTGGAAGGTATTTCTGATTCTGAACAAATAATTCATGTAAATTCCTTCCTTGTTCACTTGTCAATCAGCGGCCTTGTATTGTATAGCGGTTTCTTGGTGTATTGTGCCATCTGCTGGCCATATCTGAGAACAGCACGGTTTCTTTATTCGTCGACATTTTAAATGGTTTATCATTTGAGACACTAAGATTGTCAACGTTTATGATCAGAACGAAGATAAAGCAAAACGTGGTGTGTGTCCTTCAGGATAGTGTGTCAAATAACATGGAAATCAATCCAATCTGATTTAAAAAGTCAGTAAACAGACGTTTTTTTCTCTGTGGTTTAAGTGTGTAAGACAAGAAGAAGAAGTAAGAGAAAGGTGAACAGATGCTATTGTAAACAAAATTCAGTTTATTTCTTTCATGAAACCTGATGGCTGTGCAGTATCCAGGCTTATATACAGTCTTCTATGATCCAGACCAAAGCGATCCTTTTTGGCACAGGAGATCGGTGATGGATTAGTGTGGTCTGACCTTCTTCTCTGCCGATATGCTGATAAAGAGTAAACTGCAATGGCTGAGCAAGTTATGGGGCGGAGATCATTAGAATATTAGAAAACGCCGTACGGCGTTATGAGTGGCCGTTTGGTAAACGCCGTACGGCGTACGACGTTAAACTGTGAAAACGCCATACAGCGTATGACGTGAAAGCGGCGTTTTCTGCGGCGTACGGCGTAAAAAACGCCATTTAAAGTATGGCGTAAATGTGATATGGGCGGCTTGCCATACCTGAGCGCTGCCGCACGCTGAATCATTTGAGGAAGATCCCTGACGAGAGCGCCTATAGCCGGCAAGGGAGAAAGGATTAAACTCCCGAGTGAACCCCAGGCATCTCCTTATCATCATCCAGCCCCTCCATCCGGAGAGGGGGATCGACCTGAGGAGAATGTGGTGAAGGTGGGGCAGAGTCGTCCGACTCCGACCCTTCTGCAAAAAGAGCAATAGCGTCCTCTAACGGTTAGTCATCTGCCGCGGGAAAAGTTGCGTCCGCTGTAGTGGTGAAAGCATCTGCTCTCCGCCGCCTCTCGTCCTCGGGAAGGAGCTTGTAATAGGGGCACCCTGCCTGTGGAGTTAGCGTCAGGCCGGCGTGCTCCGGGCCAAGGCAGGATTCGCAACGGGCATGCAGATCGATCTGGCACACCGGGCAGATCCTAATGCCATCCGAGGACTTAGCGGACTCTCTTGCTCGTTCTTGCTCGCCATTGCTCGCTTGCTCTTAGCTCGCTTTTAGCTTGCTCTTAGTGCTGCAGCTTACGCTGAAGAAAAATGGGAGCCGATTGTCCGGTTTCAGTCCAATTTATACTCGAGGTGAGACCGAGGTGAGGCCCACGTAGTAGGTGGGCGGTGATTAAATCTTTCAGTGCTGCGCATGCGCGCGAAGGGATGAAACCCACTAGCGATAGCCTTAAAGGGCGAAGCCTATACGAAATAGAACCACTTCTTCATCTGAACCATGGGGATGCCAATTTATAACACCTGAAACCACCTCCACTGTCTGCACACACAGGAAGTTCACCCTTACTCAATGCTCTCTGTTTCAGTTAACCTGTTTGCACAGAATTATTCTCTGTAACAACATGTAGAGCCCGGATAGCTCAGGCTAATTTTCATATCTGTCCAATGAGAGACAATTATCAGAGGAGAGGTTCTGCTTCTCAGGAGGGTCACACCCTAATACAAGACCACTTCCTGTTATGCAACAAATAAACTTTATGATTCAATGTTGGGCTAATGCCACAGCCACAAAAAGACATTTCTCCCAGCTGCTAGACAGCAAGCCTTATCTAGACATGGAGGACAGCCTCCTCATGGAGGACAGTGATATGCAAAGTGTTCAGTCTTTGTTGACACAAAGAAATCTTTGCACATATCTTTACCAATGTCAAACTGCTGACAGTCGGCCGGGTAGAGGAGGAGAAGAAGACCCATGAGAAGCAGGTTCCATGGTGTAATGGTTAGCACTCTGGACTTTGACTCCAGTGATCTGAGTTCAAATCTCAGTGGAACCTTTTGTTTGGACAGTAATACTGGTGTCCTTTCTACTTCTACTTCTCTAAAAATTCAGGGCTCACTTTGCAGATTTCCAGTCAGCATGTTGTAACTGAATAACTATCAGAGTGTATCAGAAGGAGAAGTTACATAAAGATAGAATTTAAATCTCTCTCCTAAATGACACCTTAATCTGGGATTAATAATGAGTATAAAAGTAGCTGAAGACATAATTTAGTATTATAACACATACCTCCTTTATAGGGCTGTCTTGATAACTGCCTCTCATTTCCACCTGTTATCTGCTCCATTTGCACAACAGCAGCTGAAACTGATCCACAATCAGTGTTGATCCTAACTGGACAGGCTGGTTTCACACAAGTGTGGCTGACTTTTTGGGGCAATATTATAACAAATACTTATGAGACATTATATAAAAAGAAAGATCAGTGCATCATGACTTCAGCTCCATTCAAAGCTTTAAGAGGCTTCATGGCCTCCATCACTCCATAAGACTGTTCCATCTGTTCTGCATCTCTGATATGTGCTGGGACGTGGTCGCTTGGATGTTTCACTGCAGCTCATCTAGTAATAATGAGTAACACATATATGAACATCAAGCTAATCATGTCATGCTAAACTGAGTCCTTGGAAGAGCAGAAGCTGTGAACAGACCTCATGGAGCAATGGTAGCACGTCTTGAGTCCAGATCAGAAGGTTGCATGTTCAAATCATGTCAGGGTCACTGGTTTTATGTAATTTAGTCCTCTTTCTGTTCACACCAGGTCCACTAGAGCTCTCAGACTCCTCCACTGCACTGAAGTCTGGGTAGTTTTCACTTGAAGCAGAATGTCGGCTTTCTCCTGTGTTTTCTGGTTAAATTACTGCACATTCAGGGAAAATAGAGTTAGAGTTAAATAGAGCAAAAAATCCTGAGTCATCGATCTGCATTCGTTTAGAGGGCCGAAAGGGAGCAAGTGTGAAAACACCCTAAATTTTAATCTTAAGTGGGACCAACACTCCCCCGAGTAGCTTCTTCAGTTCTGCAGTGACAATGTTCTTCCTCAGCCAGTTGTTGTCTTTGTCTTGTTGTCTGTGGGTCTTGTTTTTGTGGCTTTGATGACAGCCCAGCTGGGATAGCCACAGGTTTGCAGGGCCTTCCTGATGTGATGTTGCTCCTTCTTCTTCTCCTTTGAGCTGGTCGGTACAGTTTGAGCTCTGTGCTGCAGCCATTGCGACAGCCATCGCCCCTCAGAGTGATCCAGCAGTGCCTCATGTTCAGCAGCATACAGTGAGCAGCTTTAATCTCTGGATTGACAGACTTTATCTGCGCAATAACTTGCAGAACAGAAAGTCTTCCAAAATATCTCCTTTCCAGGGATAGCACACCAAAACTATCAACTGAGCAGCACTGGAGATGCTCTGCTCTGTCGATTCATCCAACTGAAAGGAACATTTCTTACATGATCGCAGTCTATCCAGCAGCTTTGCCTGAATGTCAGCTGAGAGATCTTCTGTTCTCCTCCTCACCATGTCATTTGAAAAAGGTACAACTTTCAGTTTATTAGCTGCCTCTGTGCCAAGCAAAAGCTCACACCAATCAGATCTCTGTCCACCTGTACGGTCACAAAGCCGGGGGCAGAGACGCTGTTTTCCGGGATGTCTGGGTGCAGTCCTTTTTTTCTAGCTCTGGACAGGAGCTGTATCCACCCTGAAGGACGGCGCCACAGGAAGTTAAAAGGCACTTTGCCTCTGGTGGGACTCGAACCCACAACCTTTGAATCACTTCTCCTGTGTTTATCTAGAAGTCCAATGCGCTATTCATTGTGCCACAGAGCCACAAAGCAGTCCATTTGTTTGTCCTAGAATGAAAGGCAGAAATCCGGAATAAGCAGCAGCATTCCAGAATAGTCAACAGAATTCCAGAATTATACGTAGAATTCAGGAGTAACAGTCAGTATTCTGGCAAGTCAGCAGTCCAGAAGGGAAGGCAACATCAGCAGTGGCTCAGTGGTAGAGCAGGGTTGTGTGTCCTTGACCCACATTGCCTCCAGTGCTGGTCATTGTATGACACTGCTTGGCAGCAGCCTTAATTAATATCCCTTCTGGGATTATTAAAGTATTTTTTTTAAAAAAAGTCAGCATAACAGAGGTTACAGCATCACTGAGTTTCCCCTCAGGGAAGCTGCTTTTTACTGCCACCCCTGGATATATGCAGTCCAGTGCAGTGTGGCATGCTCTGTTCTGTACAATGGAGAAACCAAACAACTACTCCAAAAACTGGCCTTCAATGTTTGTCAAAGTTTGTCTTCAAACGATGCTTATGTTTAAGGCAAAAGCTGTGACAGAAACAAGTTCTTCTTCAAAGATACACAACTCCAACATCTTTGTGAAGTTTGTGGACGACACAACTGTGGTGGGTCTCATCTCCGGTGGAGATGAAACAAACTACAGGAAGATGTTGATGAAGATTCTCAGTCATCCAGGTCATCATACGTAGAGAAGATTGAAGCAAGGCGTCTACAGGAATGAGGTGCACCTTCTGGCCGAGTGGTGCAGAGACCACAACCTCTCCCTGAATGTGGAGAAGACAAAGGAGATGGTTGTGGACTACAGGAGAGCACACAGTCAGCACACCCCTCTGACCATCGACGGGGTTCTTGGGTGTGCACATCACTGAGGACCTCTCCTGGACTAACAACACTGCATTCCTGACCAAGAAGGCACAGCAGCGCCTCTACTTCCTCCACAAGCTCAAAAGAGCCAGAGCCCCTCCCTCCATCCTGTGCACCTTCTACAGAGGGGCTGTTGAGAGCATCCTGTCCAGCTGCATCACCGTGGTACGGAGCCTGCACCGCCACCTGCAGGAAGACGCTTCATCGCATAGTGCTGCTCATAGCTGAGAGGATCATCAGCGTCCCTCTCCCCTCCCTCCAAGACCTCTACGACAGCCGTCTCATCCGAAAGGCCCTCCGCATCACAGGAGACCCCACCCACCCTTCACACCGCTTCTTTAGTCTGCTGCCATCAGGAAAGAGACTGCGCAGCCTCCGGGCCAGGACCAGCAGACTGAGGGACAGCTTCATCCACCAGGCTGTCAGGAAGCTGAACTCTCTCCCTGCTGTGCCCCACTTTCTCCCCCTTCCCTCTACAAAAGAACCCCCCCAAGTTAGGAACTCTGTGCACCAGCCACTTTACCCTGTGCATTCTCTTGCACCCTAGTCATGTCATCCAGTCTCATATAAGCTGCTATAACTTAAACCATTCCTGGACTGTTTACATTATGCCAACTGCACTGTCTTGCACTATACATCTTTTGCACTCTTACTGCATTGTGCCTTCATTTTTGTGTGTGCCTCATTGTAGGTACATTTTTTTATACTTACACAAGTTTTTAGTTATATGTTATATATGGAGTGAAGAGTAACGCAATTTCGATTCTCTGTATGTCCAGCACATATAGCAGATTTGACAATAAAGCTGACTTTTTTACAAGTGAGTTGTAAAAAAAAATTCACCCCCATACAATTGACACTAGAAGAGAACCTATCATTTGAGACCAGAATGTTTTTTTTGTACCAGGCTGTAAACATGTTCATTTCTGCTGTGAAGTTGGACATTTTAACATGGGAGTCTATGGGAAATAACACACGTGAATTACAATTTTTCACACATGTCGTAAACATTCCAACTTAAGACTAGTGGTTAAGACCTTCAAAACTCAGTGTGTAACATTGTTGGTAAAAACTGTTTGCTTTGGCATGTTTGTAGAGAAGATTGAAGCAAGGCGTCTGGACTTGTAGAGTTTTCCTGAAGAGGTTTCGCTGCTCATCCAAGCAGCTTCATCAGTTGTTGATCTGTTGGTGGGGAAACATGGTTTATATGTGGTTGCAGACCTCAGTGAGTGGTCTGGATAAAACTCACAAACAATAGCACTAAATGTTTCCATAATTACTTGTGATGATCTGGCTGCCTGTGCCAGGTGTGTCTAACGACTGGCTAACGACTATGAGACTGCTGGTAGACAGCCCATTGTTCTTGCTGTTAGCATGTGACTTGGAGTGAAACTTCCTGGGAATGGATGAAATAACTGCTTTGTATGTGGTAAAAAGATGAGGCCACCACCTCGAGAAGGTTTTACCAGCTTAACATAGATGGCTTCCTTGACTTCCTCTCTGTCTAAAATGTGAACATTGTTGTCCTCAAAGGAGTGTCCTTTGTCTTTGAGGTGGAGGTGAACAGCTGAGTCTTGTCCTGAGGAGGTGGCTCTCCTGTGCTGAGCCATTCTCCTGTGGAGTGGTTGTTCCAATGTACAGATCAGAGCATTCCTCACTGCACTGGACTGCATATATGATATTGCTGTGTTTCTCCCTGGGAGTTTTATCCTTTGGGTGTACCAGTTTCTGTCTCAGGATTGTCCTCCAGTGGAGACTGCAACTTTAACACAGCGCCTTGGACGAAAAGCAGACTTGCAGAATGAAAGGCAGCATTTCGGAATGAAAAGCATTCCAGAATGAAATTCAAATTTCCGGAATGAAAGGCAGTAATCCAGATTAAGTGGCAGCATTCCAGAATAGACATCAGTATTCCGGAATGATAGGCAGAATTCCCGAATAACACTCTGTATAGTGGAACAGAAGTCAGCAAGACATCATTCTGGAATGAAAAGCATCCCAGAATGGAAGAAAGCATTCCCAAATGAAAGGCAGAAATCTAGAATGAGAGCATCCTGGAATAGACATCCATCCACCCACTCCAGAATGATAGGCAGGATTCTGGAATGGTAGACAAAATTCTAACCCAACAGCGGCCTGTGATGTCATGGAAGCGTGCGTTCCAAAATGGAAGGCAACATTCCAGGACAAAAGTCAGCATAACAGAATGAAAAGCAGATTTGCGGAATGAAAAACACCATTCCAGAATGAAAAGCAGTCCATAATGAAAGACAACATTTTGGAATGAAATGCAGAAATCCAGAATAAACAGTAGCATTCCAGTATAGACATCAGTATTCCGGAATGATAGGCAGAATTCCAGAATAACATCATAACGTCATTTAATCAATAGGGCTCGACCGATTAGCTCAATCCCCATACGGCCAATCTGTGTTTTCATTGTTGAAGCGTGGATATGCCTGTTTCACTTAATGTGTGCTGGTTGGTACATTGGACTCAAGGATTGGTTTTTGAAGACACTCCTCCAAGTGGTGTCTTCAGTTCTGCTACTATTCTGGTTGGGAATCTGAGTTTTATGTGTTCAGGATCTCTGTGGGTGGATCTTGCAGGAAATCAGACTTTTAATCTGAGGGCCCAGGGTTCAAGTCCCTGTTCAGGAGCAACACTATATATTCCTAACCAGAAATCTTTGTACATATCTTTACCAATTGCGAACTAAGAAAAACATGTGCTTTGTGTTGTTCTTCCACCAACTGAAACATGAAGTCACATGTGGCTGGTTGGTCTAGGGGTATGATTCTCGCTTTGGGTGCGAGAGGTCCCGGGTTCAAATGCCGGACGAGCCCTTATCTTTGAAATTCAGTAGATTGGATGTCTGTCTCATGTTTACATTTACAGGAATAATCTTCAACCCAAATAGGTTCATATTCCAATTTAGACCCTGTAAACAGCAGTCTGCTCAAACTCCTAGAAGCAATCATTCTAGAACTGATATTGTTTCTTCAAGAGAAGAAGTCTTTACACTGAGGACTAACGTCGGAAGTAAAGGCTGCACGTAGACATTTTAAGCCAATGACCCCCTCGGCAATAATAAGGAATGTCAACTCACTACTGAATAAGATGGATGAGCTGTTTGCGCTGAACAATCAACAGAGTTAGCGTGAGTGCAGCTTATACATCTTCACAGAGACGTGGCTCACTGATATGAGACCGGATGCTAACGTGGATCTACCAGGCTTTACTGCTGTGAGAGCCGACAGAGACACGAACGCTTGTGGGAAGAGCAGAGGTTCATCATATATGTGAATGAACGTTGGTGCGAATGAACGCCCAGGACATGTCTCAGTGAAAAAGGTACTGTGTTGTCAGGACTTGTTAGCCTGCGGCCATATTACTTGCCGAGGGAGCTAAGTCATGTGATCGTGCTCTGTGTTTACGCCCCACCGAGCGCGGACACATCAGCTGCCTATGAGAAGATACACACAGTAACAGCAAGACTGCAGACAAAGCACCCCGAGGCGTTTATGGTTCTGGTTCACCTGCAACCACAGTACACCCCCCTGGTCAAAAGGATGTCTAAAACCACACGTTCAATCAGGAAGTGGTCAGCTGAGACAGAGGATGGTCTGAGGGACTGCTTTGACACCACTGACTGGGATGTAATGCTAAAAACACATGTTGAGGACATAGGGGAGCAGACTCACTGCACTCAAAAATCTGATTCAAGCCCCTCTTAGAGGTGAAACATTATTATTTTGTTTGTCTTATGAAAATGTTATTAATTCCAACAATACCCAAATATGTTTAGCAGATGTAACATAAATATATATTTGCTTTGACTCCCGTGGCCCTCTCAAACCGAATGAGTTCAACTAGCAGAGCAAGAGCATGAGCAGGAGATCAGCCTCTGTCCTAGATCTGCCTCTGCTTGAAACTACCGTTGGTAAGTTTTCTGTCTTCTATTCAATAAGTTTATTATCTTTATGTGAAACAATGTGCATGCCTTAAGATAAATGGACCTTGAGCTTAAGAAGAAATGTCAGTCATTGTTCACGTTGGGGTAGACAGGCTACAAGCAGCTAAGATTAGTTAGCATTCGTTGTAGCTAATGTCTATGGTCGCGTCATATAGCTGTCAGAGGTAAGTGGTGAACACGGTTAGTACTTGGAGTTTTCTACACAGGCACGTTGAATTCATCCTTAATACACTGAGAGCGCAGCTCGCCGCCAGCTAACGCAATCCAAAAGTGCTTGGCTTTACTTTTGTAGTGTAGCTGACAGGCTAACGTTAGCCCAGAGCTTTAGCCCAGAGCTAACGCTCTGTGTTAGCCTAAGCAACACTTGTATCGCGACTGTATTGTTTCACATTAACTACACTAAGTGTAGTTAATGTGAAACAATACAGTCGCGATTTATTGAAGTGAAGCAGTCGGCATATTTTCGCGATATATTTTATTTTTTATATATTTTTTTGTCTGCTGGTTGGTGCCTGCTCCCCTGTGCATCGGGCTGGAACTGCGCCATACATGACAGAGAGCAGGGGAGACCTGTAAACGTGCTGAAATGACTTTGTTTAGTAAAAGGAAAAGGTATAAATGTGTTCTATAGTAAGGGACCATTAAATGACTTCTGTTGTGATCTGGCGCTATAGATAAAAATAAAATAAAAAAGAACTCAGTTAAATTGTGGGAGACTTTTCCATCCAATAAATATGGGTAGCCCCAACTCAATGTGATGCATTTGAGTTGGACCAACATGATTTTTCCATGTTGGTCCAACTCAACCTAAAACATACCTATTAAATGATATTTGATTAAAACGAGTTGAGATTTCAGATTAAAGTTTTGGGTGGACCTCAGAGGCTTTTCAGATTTGAAATTTCATTGTGAAATTTGGGAGTGGCTGCTGCAGCATAACAGCTTTAACATATTTATTACATGCATACCTCTAATATATAATCTCATCTTATGCTCTTAATGACTGCAGCTAATTATATACTTGGTAATCAATTACAGCATCTTATTGTTATTTGGTCAATGAGATCTGACTCTTTTCTGACTTCTTTTATTTTACAGGATGCTGTATGTGGAAGTGTGCAGAGTGCAGTTTGGAACCAGGTACTTTTATGCATCTGCAGCTTATCATACACCATACACCGCCTACATGCAGATGTACTTTAATACATGGATTATGCTACTACTAAATCACATTTTTACTTGTCCATGGTAATTAATGAATGTAAAATGAAAACTCACATTTCTTTATAGCTATTCAAGTCTGTGTGAGAGTAACTACAACTAACAATACTGTTTTGTACTACTACTGTTTTCAAGGTGAATGATGACTTGCAGATCACCAGAAAGCCGCTGCATTGAAGTTCATGGCCCAGCTGAACCACTTCTCAAAGAAGCTTCTGTACGTTTCCCAGAACAAAGGAGAAACTTCAATATTAATGAAAGATTCACATGTTTATGTGATGCTCAGGATTGTATGTAACATGAGTGTTATGTGTGTTTGTGTTTTTTAACCCTATAGGAGGGCAGCTTACATGTTCTGAAGACAGGAGTCCAGCGATGTGGGGGTTTCATCCAACTTAACCCTCATGCATTGTTCGCAAACACTACCCTAATGTGTTGTTCGGGGACAAAAACATCCCCTAACTTTAACGGTTTTAAAAACATATTAGATAAATATTTTTTTGAATTTTTTTTGCATAGACCTTTTAATTAACTTCAGTTCTAATCAACAGTAGTGAAAAAATCATTTTCCCCCAGGATTTTAACCCTTTAATCACCAATTTTATGAGGGGTGGTGCTGAAAATTGAAAAAAAAAAACACAAAATGGCTCATTTTTAATAGAAAAGGTGAATGTGGACTGGATTCTTTTGAACCTTTATTACAGTCTTGGTCATGTCAAACATCAGTAAAAAAATTGACTTGATTGCATTATTAGTTTTTGCACAGCACTGGATTTTCTTTTTTTCTCCCTAATGTGTTGTTCGGGGACAAAAACGTCCCCTAACTTTAACGGTTTTAAAAATATATTAGATAAATATATTTTTGAATTTTTTTTGCATAGACCTTTTCATTAACTTCAGTTCTAATCAACAGTAGTGAAAAAATCATTTTCCCCCAGGATTTTAACCCTTTAATCACCAATTTTATAAGGGGTGGTGCTGAAGATTGAAAAAAAAACACACAAAATGGCTCATTTTTAATAGAAAAGGTGAATGTGGACTGGATTCTTTTGAACCTTTATTACAGTCTTGGTCATGTCAAACATCAGTAAAAAAATTGACTTGATTGCATTATTAGTTTTTGCACAGCACTGGATTTTCTTTTTTTCTCCCTAATGTGTTGTTCGGGGACAAAAACGTCCCCTAACTTTAACGGTTTTAAAAATATATTAGATAAATATTTTTTTGAAATTTTTTTGCATAGACCTTTTAATTAACTTCAGTTCTAATCAACAGTAGTGAAAAAATCATTTTCCCCCAGGATTTTAACCCTTTAATCACCAATTTTATAAGGGGTGGTGCTGAAAATTGAAAAAAAAAACACAAAATGGCTCATTTTTAATAGAAAAGGTGAATGTGGACTGGATTCTTTTGAACCTTTATTACAGTCTTGGTCATGTCAAACATCAGTAAAAAATTGACTTTATTGCATTATTAGTTTTTGCACAGCACTGGATTTTCTTTTTTTCTCCCATTTTGTCCCATAGACTTACATTATAAACACACTTTTTTTGACTGCACAGCCATGGCACTACATAATCATGCATTCTTGATTGTTGGTGGTTTACCCTGTTGGTAGGAGGTAAAATTTGTGATTTTTACAGTTAACAACTTAATTACCATATTAACCCTTTACCTGCAGGCCTGTGCTCATGTAGTGTAGTTTCTGGCTTGTATATGGAGTTATAGGGAGTATTTTAGCACATAATTGTGTGTCTACACACTGTGTGTGTATGTTAGAGAGGAAGAGAGCCATTTGCACACTGATCTTGTTGTCTGTGAGTACACACAACCACAGAGTCTTCATAGTAAACAAAAACAAAGAAAGTGTTGCTATGCACGTGTGGCCCTTTGATGTCTACAGGTGCAGACTAAACAAAACAAAAAGGCAAGTGGTCTTACATGTGACCTTGTGGTCATTTGATGGTGAGAAGAGCAGAAAGCAACATGAAGAGAGGATTCACTTGTGCACAATCTCTGGAAATGATTGTGCAGCCTGGCTCTATGAAGGGCCAGGCTGTGAAGCTGTGAAGGCTGCACAAGTAGATCCGTCACTTGTTCACAAGCGAATCCTTCATTCGTTCACAAGTGAATCCTTCACTCATGCACAGGTGAATCCTCTCTTCATGCTGCTTGCTGCTCTTGTCACCATTAAATGACCAGGAGGATGCATGCAAGTCCACTAGTGTTTTTGTTTTGTTTAGTCTGAACCTCTCAGCATCAAAGGGCCCGGCACTTACTTTTAGGGCTGCAACAAATTTACTTTACTTTACTTTACTAAACTACTTTTAATACTAATTTTAGTAGGGGACTAAACTGTAGATTAGATATGGTTAGTCAATGATTATTTATTATGTTATCAAGTTATCTATCTATGGTGTCTAGTTAGTAACATGCACATGTACGTATGGTCGTGTGGAGCGCAACACACCATGGAAAAGGGGCACTTAGACCTCACTTAGACTAATTCAGTGATCTCAACTGAGACACTAACCTAAAAGTAAAGTCACTCTACCGGAGGACGTGTTTTCCGAAAGCTAAAAAAAAAAAAAAAACAGCTATTTTACCCATCCACAACTTCAGACGCCAGAACTCCTGGATGTTTTCATTTTACATGCTTATGCATTGCCGTTGTACGTCTGAATTAGGTACACTTCACTTACTTAGTAACTTTATTTTCCTGACTTTCCTTCCCTGACAGTGTGCAAATGGCTCTCTTCCTCTCTAACATACACACACAGTGTGTAGACACACAATTATGTGCTAAAATACTCCCTATAACTCCATATACTTAAGCCAGAAACTACAGTACATGAGCACAGGCCTGCAGGTAAAGGGTTAATATGGTAATTAAGTTGTTAACTGTAAAAATCACAAATGTTACCTCCTACCAACAGGGTAAACCACCAACAATCAAGAATGCATGATTATTTAGTGCCATGGCTGTGCAGTCAAAAAAAGTGTGTTTATAATGTAAGTCTATGGGACAAAATGGGAGAAAAAAAGAAAATCCAGTGCTGTGCAAAAACTAATAATGCAATAAAGTCAATTTTTTTACTGATGTTTGACATGACCAAGACTATAATAAAGGTTAAAAAGAATCCAGTCCACATTCACCTTTTCTATTAAAAATGAGCCATTTTGTGTGTTTTTTTTTCAATTTTCAGCACCACCCCTTATAAAATTGGTGATTAAAGGGTTAAAATCCTGGGGGAAAATGATTTTTTCACTACTGTTGATTAGAACTGAAGTTAATTAAAAGGTCTATGCAAAAAAAATTCAAAAAAATATTTATCTAATATATTTTTAAAACCGTTAAAGTTAGGGGACGTTTTTGTCCCCGAACAACACATTAGGGGGTAAAATTTGCCCACAGTGTACCGTTGACCTATGAAAAATTTTAAAATCATATTAACAAAATTTATGTAAAATTAAGCTTATTGAGGAAAAATGATTCAATTTGTCCACATATTGACAAAGTTATGGCCAAAATAAACAGAAAAATTTCTCTCAGAGGACAAAAATGTCCCGAACAACGCATGAGGGTTAATTTGGTATATTGAAATGCAAAGGTTTATGTCCTGGAGGAATGTTATGCACCTTACTGTTTCTATTTCTGCTGCATTTAAATAAAAGGACCTCAACCAGGTGTCATGTTTTTCTTAAGGGGTGGTAGGTTCATTTAAAGGTAATTTTATAATAATTGTATTATATATTTAGGTTGGACAAAAACAAATAACCTTAATTACTAATAAACAAATGTACTATATTTTAGCTCTATTTGACACAATTAAGATGAACTAACTGATGAACGACCCTCGGGCGTCATTGGGGACTTTTTTGTGCACTTGGGTAATTTTTGCCTCTTTACCTGGCCACCATTATATCTGTGTTGGTGCATATGGCACAATTTTTTGTAACAAAGACTCTCTCTAGACACATTTTAGAATTCCAATTTCAATTTTTCAAATACATCACCAGAACATGGTGAAACAAATTTACTACCCTTTTGTATCATTCGTGGACAAAAACGTCCACTTACAAAAAACTGCTATAAAAACTCAACAGATTAATGTTTTTTCTTACTTTTTTCTGCATAAATATGTTAAACCACTTCAGCCCTGCTCAAAACTACAAAACAAATCATTTTGAGGAATTTAACCCTTTGAATGCCAGTTACATTACTTTATGTCACAGTATTTATTTATGAAGAAAACACAAAAATGAGTTTTTTTCCACAAAACAAAAGTTAGGTGGCTGAGGCATTATATTTATATCTATCATGAATATGTCAAAGATTAGCCAAAATATTGAGTTTTATGCATTATCAGTTTTTGTTTAGCAGCAGTTTAAAATGGTATTTTCCACTTATTTCCCATATAACAATATATAACCATGCATTTCTTGATGTAAGGGTTGCATTATATTGCATTAACATTGTTTGCTTGTTTTGAGTTGGGGCTACCAGTATTTATTGGATGGAAAAACTCAATTTAATTGAGTTCATCCAATGAGTATAGGTTAAACAAATGAGTGATATTTAATCACAATAAATATACAGCAACAGTGATTAATGTGATTAAAATTTTAATCATGTGATGGCACTAGTTCAAACGTTTGAGTTCAAAGAACAGATGACCTACCAGTGGATGTCATGGTCATGGTTTTCTGCAGAAAGTCTCGTTCGTTTTCTAACATGGCAACCTTCTCCTTTAGAGTTTTCTGTCAACAGGCTCTTGTTCTGACTTTTGCAACCCTCACCTCTCATTAAAGCTGGCTTCCAATGATGTGTGTCTGGGTGCGTACACACTGCCCATAGTTACTGACGGAGCCACTGCGTCACACCCCAGCTTATACATGACCGCACCAGGTGACTGCTGCTATGACCTATGTTGGTTATCAGCATTCCTTCCATTCCATTACAGCAGCATGAAAACAAGGTCCTGAGCAGCATAACAATAGATAAAGTAGAAATAAAGACTATGTACAGAGCAACCATAAGATATGCAGATATACAGATGAGAAATGTACAGAGATGTATTATGTCCTGTTATGATATCATGAAAAACTCTGAGTATTACACTGTAGGTGAGGATGTTATTGTCAACTATGCCTGTTGACATCAGACAAAAACTGAAAGAAAACTAGAAAGTGGTAAGTGCTCTTGTTTCAAATGTGATGTGCACTGTACCACTGAAGCTCGTCTGTGAAGTGTAGTGCCTCTGTGTGTATGTCACAGTGATGTTAACAGAAGTCAGATAGGTCTGTTAACACATATAAAAACAACATGCTGAACAGCAGCATAGATGTGAAGGTGAATATATGTCCCCTCACATGTTCCTCAGTTAAAAGGCTCTTTGCATTAGCCGGGAATCGAACCCGGGCCTCCCGCGTGGCAGGCGAGAATTCTACCACTAAACCACCAATGCTGTGAAACGTTGACATCTAGTGGTGCCATCGCAGGTTGCAGCCTCCTCATTCCAAAATCAATCCCTCCTACATATAAAGTCAATTGTTCTAAATTCGCCTCATTACATGAGCGGTTGTGTGTAATGACGCGGCTCACCAGCAGAGGGCGTGTGACGGAGCAACAAGCAGGAAACTACAGGGGAGAAGAGACACAAGCATCCACAGATCAGAACAGACACTCTCAGCTCTTCTCTCTGAGACCATGATGATACCGTCACATATCATCACTGCACATGTTTTTGGCTGCACGTCTGGAAATGAGAGGAGACAGAACATTATCATACATGTTGCATAAGTAAAGTCACATGACATGCACCACTGTAAACAAAGGAAACCACATATTCTCAGACTCTTAGAACACAGAGCTGAAGGATGAATGTAAGACAGCAGTTTGTTGCTATCTGACTTTTCTGCCAACAACAGTGAACATGGTCTGGACCAGGGTCCCTTTAGCCACCAGGCTCTTGATGGCCTCCACATCGTATCCTCCGGCAGCCAGAGCCTTC
The DNA here is from genome assembly GCF_900634625.1 of Parambassis ranga. Lineage (NCBI taxonomy): Eukaryota > Metazoa > Chordata > Actinopteri > Ambassidae > Parambassis > Parambassis ranga. The sequence goes on along the minus strand of NW_021144778.1, from coordinate 4,616,051 downwards.
TGGAGGGCGGCTGCAGACACGCCGCTCCGCTCCTTGGAAGCGGCCACAGCTTTCACGATGAGCTCGCTGACGCTGGGGCCGGACTTGTTCGGCTTGGAGACCTTCTTCTTCTGCGCTTCGGCCGGAGCGGCGGCTGGAGCTGGAGCTTCTTCTGCCATGTTCAGTTCGTAGCTGCAACACAAGAACAGTCAGAGTGTATGTGTGAACAACAGAAGCTCTTCACTGTAATACATTTCAAGTCTGTTCAACTTAGAAATGAAAGTTCAAAAGTTAAAAATGTGAGTAAATACAACTTTCAGATAAGCTTTTCAACTCAAAAGTCTAAGTTGAACATTCTGGTTTATATTATTTTATATATTATATTAATATTCTAATATTTGTTCATTTTTAAAACTTGATGCTGTGAGTTACAACAACTTACTTGGTGTATTTTTCTTGTAATTGAACTTACTTTAATGTGTCAAACTAATGAAGATCTCCACACTATTTCAACTCATAATTTTCACTTATAGATAATAAAAAATGTCACTATAAATTATGTGGACTCATATTTTTCAGTAGTTTCTACTTTGAACAATGATTTTACAACTCATGTTCAAATGATTTATTCAAACAAAAAATCTGTTTTTTAATAACATTCACTCCAACAAGGAAGGAGGTACAATATAAAAGCTTCCAGGCATATATATTCTTACATATATGCCCATTCCTGCAGTGAGAAGAGCAGCAACATCGGGTAAAACAAACGACTAGACAAAACAAAGCCTTTCTTTAACAACAAATGATGCAAAGTGGGATTAGTACAACAAAACTTCTATGCACATTCCCTGATCATGTTTCAAACAACAGTATCAGTTACCATCTGTTATAACATTTTCAGCACCCCAACCAGTTAACTAGCAGGTTAGAGAACGTACAGAGCAGTCTATACAGGATACATCAGTATCAGTATCAGTATCTGAAAGTTGTTCCTGAGTCCATGTATCCTAGCTGAACACTGGTCAGCTTTGACCTTCAGGCTGACCCTCTGCAGGAATTCAAACGTGTACTTCATGGCACAAGGGTACTCCAGATGGAGGCAGTAGATGAGACCCATCAGCATTGCAAAGCCAGACGGTACATCTCTGATGTCACGATCGTCTCCTCTAGCACCACAGCTACATTGAAGATTTCAACAGGGAAAGCATCATGCAGGATGCCTTCATACCCACTCAGAAGTCCAACAGTCATTCCCTTCATGAGGACATCCAGGGTTTCTCCATGAACCTTAAACAAATAGGAAAAAATAATATTCGTTCTCACTTTATTTGAGTAAAGAACAAAATATAGTCAAAATACAAACAAATGCCTTCTAATTGCCCAACATGGTTATTCTTAATTTTCCACTTTTATTCTTTTATTTGTAATTCTATTTTAATTAAAAGATAAAATCATTCTTATCATTGTTTTTAATTGTATTTTTAACTCCAGGTTATTTGTTCCTTATCTGTTTCCAGTTTTTATGCTTCTCTAGTAGCACACTGCATTGTCTTATTTGTTCTGCTGCTGTAATACTCCAGTCCGGTAGGCGGCGGTAATGTGCCTTACAAGGTGGCTCCCACCGCCAATAAACTGAAGAAGAAGAAAAGAAGGAAGGAGGGGGAAGTAGGGGTGGGCGATACTGAAGATTTCAGTATCGATCCGATACCAAGTAAATACAGGACCAGTATCGCCGATACCAATACCGATACCGATACTTTTACTTTGAAGTTTCATGATCATAAAAAAATATTTTTTTGCCTTCTTTTTTGCCTTTAAATAGTTGATCGTGATTAGCAGAATAATAATACACAAGAAGCATTTGTTAAGTAATTCAAGCTGCAAACAAAAGTGCAGAACTGTATAAGTTTTTTTAACCTCACAATCATGTCAGCAATGCTCCTTATGACAGCCATGGCTCTTTGTGAATCATGTAGGTGAAACAGCATGACTAATATACTTTTATAAAAGTCTAACACCTACCTGCATGTAGCCTAAATATGAAGAATAAAGATCCTTCAACAGTTATCACCAAAGCATAATTATATTAATCATACTGAAATACATATCATTATATAAACTTATTTTGGAATTTGAGAAAAACAAGATTTATTTCAGCTGGTGATATGATGACTGTTCAGTCATTCTGCTAAAATTGCATGTCTTATTACTGCACTCAGAAAGACACCATTAATTCATGCTGCAGATTACTGAATCTAAACCTTCACTTTTTAAAATCATCTACCTGGATATTCATGAGTGTTTTGCAGTAAAGCCTCTGTCAGTGACCACTGTCTCTGGTTCATGTTTGGGGATCTGCCTCTTCCTCCTCCCTCTGTTTACTCTGCAGCTCGAGGTCTTTGGGCTCTGCTGCTTTATGTTTGTGTAAATGAGTTGTGTTTCCACAGTGGCAGGTCGCTTTCCTGCACACCTCACAGTAGCAGTTTCTTCTTCTTTGTCTGTCGCTGTGAAATAACTCCAAACAGCGCTCCTCTCCCTCTCTGCCATCTCCATGACGCTAGCTGCACTTTACAGCCAATCAGGAGCTCTGTCTGCTCCAGCAGAGTGGAGAAGGAGGGGGAGGGGCGGAGTGTGCCTGCGCACTGAGCAGAGTGAGAGAGGAGCGCTGTTTGCACCGCGAGTAAATACGAGTAAAGTTGCTGAAGGTATTAAGAGAAACTTCAACAGAAATATCGATCTCATCATGCTAGTATCGAGTAATTACTGATCCTAACGTTGGTATCGATACTATCGATATTTAGATCGATTCGCCCACCCCTAGGGGGAAGAGAAAAAGACGAGCACAGCGACAGCACATGTGAAGAAGGAGTTTGTTGTTCGCTAGCTGAACAGAAGTGTAACTACTGTGAGTGTTTCATCATCTGAATGGCTGCTGCGGAGTCTCTGAGAGCTTTTATCAGCGAGCGGCTAACTGCTGCTGCTGCTGAAATATTGGGAGTGTTTGAACAAACTATCGTCCAGTACGAGGGAGAGCTGGACCGTCAGCGCAAACTGCTGGATCTGCTCCTGAAGTCTGAGATCAAGCTACACAGAACAGGTATGTAAACATGACAATGTCACGGAACAACAACGGCTCTGTGTGAAAAGAGCGACATTCAGCACATAGTGTTTCTGACAGGAGGACACTGACTTCATGACTTGGAGCTGAGCTGGTGAAGACGCTTGCTCATTACCACTGTGTACGTCATCAGTCGTTGAGCTGAGCATCATCGATGTAGCCCGAGTTGATAAACGTTTTCATTTATTGCGGTTCATCCGTTCAAACGTGACCTGAACAACAACAATATGAGTTTTTGTTCACAACCAAAAGTTTAGCGGCGTCAACAGAGGTTTTTGGTGTCCGCGCATCTGCCTGATCAAAATACTGCAGCACTAAACAATCCATACAGACAACAGCTGCTTAGAATGCGCGGACATCATTATATGTTGTTGTCATCATCATCATGGTTTGTGTAGTTCACTGCTGAGTTGTGGTTTAACCCTCATGGACTGTTCGGGACATTTGTGTCCTCTGAGAGTAATGTTTCTGTTTATTTTGGCCATAACTTTGTTAATATGTGAGCAAATTGACTCAGTTTTGCTCAACAAGCTTAATTTTACATCAATTTTGTTAATATGATTTTAAAATTTTTCATAGGCCAATAATATACTGTGGGCAAATTTTACCCCCTTTTGTGTCGTTCGGGACAAAAACGTCCCCTAACTTTAACGGTTTTAAAAATATATTAGATAAATATTTTTTTGAAATTTTTTTGCATAGACCTTTTAATTAACTTCAGTTCTAATCAAGAGTAGTGAAAACATAATTTCCACCAGGATTTTAACCCTTTTCACCAATTTCATAAGGGGTGGTGCTGAAAATTGGGAAAAAACACAAAATTGCTCATTTTTAATAGAACAGGTGAATGTGGACTGGATTTTTTTAACCTTTATTACAGTCTTGGTCATGTCAAACATCAGTAAAAAAATTGACTTTATTGCATTATTAGTTTTTGCACAGCACTGGATTTTCATTTTTTCTCCCATTTTGTCCCATAGACTTCCATTATAACCACACTTTTTTTTGACTGCATAGCCATGGCACTACATAATCATGCATTCTTGATTGTTGGTGGTTTACCCTGTTGGTAGGAGGTAACATTTGTGATTTTTACAGTTAACAACTTAATTACCATATTAACCCTTTACCTGCAGGCCTGTGCTCATGTAGTGTAGTTTCTGGCTTGTATATGGAGTTATAGGGAGTAGGGCCTGAAGGGCCAGGCTGTGAAGCTGTGAAGGCTGCACAAGTAGATCCATCACTTGTTCACAAGTGAATCCTTCACTGGTGCACAGGTGAATCCTCTCTTCATGCTGCTTGCTGCTCTTGTCACCATCAAATGACCACAAGGACACATGCAAGTCCACTAGTGTTTTTGTTTTGTTTAGTCTGAACCTCTCAGCATCAAAGGGCCAGGCACTTACTTTTAGGGCTGCAACAAATGTACTTTACTAAACTACTTTTAATACTAATTTTAGTAGGGGACTAAACTGTAGATTAGATTTGGTTAGTCAATGATTATTAGTTTGATTGCTGCAAAGCAATCAAACTCTTGTTCTTCTACGTCTTTATTATTAGTTTGATTGCAGAGCAATCAAACTTTAGTTCTTCTACTTCTTTATTTTTATTATATTTTCTTCCGTACACTTTTTGGCTCAGCGTATCTTGGGCATACTTTGTGCTATTGAAACCGTTCAAATGTCAAAATGTTCAGCTTATTGAGGACATGATGGGTCAACTTTTAGTTTTTTTCAGCTATTTATAGTTTTTAAAATATTAAGCGTTTTATAAAATTAATTTAACATTGAAGTCTATGAGAGATTTTTCAACTTTTAAAAGCTTTCAGCGTTGGCATACTTTCAGCTACAGAAACCATTCAAAGATCAAAATGTTCAGCTTTTTCAGGTCTTTTCAGCTATTACTTTTGAGAGTTCAGCTATTTATAGTTTTTAAAATATTAAGCGTTTTATAAAATTAATTTAACATTGAAGTCTATGAGAGAGCCCTTCAGAGTCTTCAACTTTTAAAAGTTTTCAGCGCCTGCATACTTTCAGCTACAGAAACCATTCAAAGATCAAAATGTTCAGCTTCTTCTGCTCTTTTCAGCTATTACTTTTCAGAGTTCTCCTGTTTCTAGTTTTCAAATGGTTAACAGTTTTATACCAAGTGGTTTTGAGGTCTCCTCTGAGTTTAACATTAGTGTGTATTGCGTGGAGACTTCAAAGGCAGAGTGGGTGATGTCATCGCTCAGAGTGCGGGAGGGAAAAAAATTAAACCAGTTTCTGCATTTCTATCCTGCTGCTATGTCTGCACCTTTTATCTGACAGGGATAATTTGGCCACCAGTTCGAAGGAAAAATGGTTTGGGTTCTGATGGTGTCACTCTTAAAACTCAACACCAAACAGTTTTGCCTGTAAATTGAGCTGTTCGGGGGGAGTGCCGGTCATTCTTCCATTAAGACATAATGTAAAACCAAAAACAGAGAAGCAGAGCTGCCATATTTTCTAACTCGCCGTCATCTCCACATCTTCGACATCCCAGACATAAAAATCGTACCAGTTGTAGAGCAACTTCTTGGAATTCTGACGGTGTTCTTATTTTTTGTCTAAAGTCTTCGGTTTGGAGACACCGAGGCGTTGTTCGGAGGGTGCAACCCCCATTAAAATACATGGGATCTGCCTGAGAGGAGTAAAAGGAGAACCACACAGGTGTCTTAAAGAGGGCTTAATTAGGCAGGCAGGGCTGTTACCATGGTGACAGGCTGACACACAGAACTGGCATACAAAGCAGCCATATTTGTAGTCTTTATCCATCATTACGCATGATATGTGCCATATTCATTGCTATGGAGCTGTTTGCTACATATCTACATCAAAATCATTTAGTCTCCCTAAGCCTCAGCTATTATTCCAAGATCAGACAATTCACCTGCTGTTCAAAGCAATTATTCAGCTCCTGTTCAGATTAATTCAGCTGTTTTATGACTGCTTCAGATATTATTTAGATTAATTCAGCTGTTTTATGACTGATTTCAGCTGTTTTATGAGTGATTCAGCTATTTTATGACTGCTTCAACTAATAGTCAGAATAATTCAGCTGTTTTATGAGTGATTCCGCTAACATTCAGATTAACTGAGCTGTTTTATGACTGATTCTAAATTCATATTTTGATGATCATCATTTTTTATCAAAGTATTTTATGGAATTAAATGGTATTTACAAACACTGAAATCAGATTGTATTTACAAATCCTGTACAAACGTAACCACAGCTTTTGTAATGTTTATAGCCTGTTTATGCACCGTTTTAAGAATCAACACATTTCAGAGGTCAAACAATACTGTCTGCCAGACCTATTGTTCAATCTACAATCATTCTATGAACTTCTACATGCCCAACTACCTGAACATTATTATTATTATTAATAACTGAATAACACAGAGGGGGAAACTGATACCAAAAGAATGTGTTTATTTACAATATATACACACTGATATACACTGCAGCAAAGATGCTGTGCTGGTGGCAGGATGCTGCAGTGAAGCAGATGCCGGGCTGGCCACAGTACTCAGAGAAGAGGATTGGGGAGGGGCTGTCTTTTAAATCTGGCCATGCCGGCTGTAGTGGCTGTGCCAAGAGAGCTTCTCTCTGAGGTGTGGATGGATGCTGCACCGGTCCTGCAGTTGAAGCCTTTAGAGACTCAATTGCTTGCTGAAGCACCTCGGTCTCCTGAGCTTGGCTCCATTTGTTGTACCTGGGAAAAAAGAAAACAACAAAACGGTAGGTTTTAAAGAAGCAATATATTAATGGAGACAGTACTGTCTCCATTCCTGTTCACACTCTATACATCGGACTTCAGACACTGCTCACAGTCCTGCCACCTGCAGAAGTTCTCGGATGACTCTGCCATTGTGGGCTGTACCAGCAGAGGTCGGGAGGCGGAGTATATGAGTGTGGTGGACAGCTTTGTGGAGTGGTGCGGACAGAACCACCTGCAGCTGAATGTCACAAAGACAAGAGAGCTGGTGGTGGACTTCAGGAAGCACCAGACACTCCCAAACCCGGTCAGCATCAAGGGTACCAACGTGGACATTGTGGACAGCTACAAATACCTGGGTGTCCACATTGACCACAAACTGGACTGGTCCACAAACGCAGAGGCAATATACAGGAAGGGACAGAGTCGCCTGTATCTACTGAGGAGACTCAGGTCCTTTAACGTCTGCCAGACCATGCTGCAGATGTTTTACCACTCGGTGGTCTCCAGCGTCATCTTCTACGCTGTAGTGTGCTGGGGCAGCAGGATGAAGACGGCCGACACCAACAGACTCAACAAGCTCATTAGGAAGGCTGGCTCGGTGCTGGGAGTGGAGCTGGAGTCTGTGGTGGAGGTGACAGAGAGGAGGATACTGAGGAAACTCCTCAGTATTCGTAACAACACATCTCACCCCCTGCAGGACACACTGCTGTCCTACAGGAGCACATTCAGTGGTAGACTGAGGCTACCGAGGAGCAGCACAGAACGCCACAGGAGGTCCTTCCTACCAGTGGCCATCAGACTGTATAACTCCTCCCCTTTCTGTAGGGAGAAGCGCTAGATAATCATGTCAGGCATCACTGTCATTCCCTCCACTGGTCTATATTTATGTTTACTTAGCACCTTACATCTCCATATTTGTATCCATGTATCATATATTGTGCTCATACTGCGTACTGTACTCTTATTTTGGATTATAGTGACACTTATACTCTTATACTCTGTACTTAACTGCATGTAATGCAACTTGATACCTCTGGCACAAGAATTTCCTTCGGGATTAATAAAGTTTTATCTTATCTTATCTTATCTTATCTTCCACAAATACAGCTGACATAGTACACATACTTCATGATTTACTCACCGTCATGCCAGCATTGCTGTGTTCACCTCAGGCAGCTGGTGGTCTCAGCCATCAAACAGGCTTTGTTGACAACACACTGGTGTATGCTGATGAAGAGTCTCAGTCATCTGGACTTGACCTGAGTCCATCAGCTCTGGCTGCCCTTGGGACCCAATGAAACACCTGGAAAATTAAGGCAGTGTAAAATATAGCAATAAAAGATAAGTGTACATGCTATTTAAAAATATTTAAAATAATGACCAAATATTACAGTAGCACACTTCTAATTTTCAATTATAAAGCCTGCAGTCATGCAAGATCAAAATAACCTTACATTGGTTCTAGGAGGTTCTGCAATGTTGGCAGTGAGTGTTAATATCAGATGCAAAAAAGTGAAACCTTACATCAGATGCAGACAAAGTAGCAGATGTGTCTGTGGTAAGTACAGAAGGCCCCAGCAGAGGAATCGCCTGGGCAAGCACGACCAGAAGGGGACGCAGGAGCAGGAGACTTGCCTGTGGTGAGTGGAGGTGCTGTAGCAGATGTACCAGTGAGTGGAGGAGCATCCAGCAAAGGGACAGTGACGTCCTCAAACTCCTCTGGCTCCAGCAAAGCGTAGCCCTCATCCTCAGCCACTGCCACGCTGGTGTGTGTCTCCAGGGTATTCAGTGTGCACTTGTAGTCTTCCAGTGCCCTGCCTGTCTGGTCATATAGATACTCCACCCCATAAACTCTCCTGAAAATCATACACACACACACAGAAACAAACACATCAAATCATATGTCATGTACAAATATATGAAATCACTTACATACAAATGAGTTTTTCCAGACATTAGGAAACTGTACCAGTGTATCCTTCAGGACAGGATCCATGTCTGTCAGTAAATAGTCCTAAAAGAACAGCAATAGAAGAACAAGGAGGAGAAGCATAATGTTTATCAGAACACTAAGAGAGAGTTCCTCACTTTAACACAAAACAATAATTTAATTATAACAATTACATTATCATAGGGTATTGAAAACCAATGCAGTGATGCTATGACACAGTAATACTACACTACACTGCACTGCAGTAATAAAAGTCCATTGAAAGTTACTGAATCACAGAGAGAGCTAACTAAAGCTAACAATAACACAAGGCTTATCTGTAGCTGGTTAGCCGAGCAACCGAGCCGGCTGAAGCTAACGCTGTAAATGGAAATGTTTGCTAAAACTAAATAATTATAGCTTTCATTCAGTCAAATGCTTTATAGGTCTAAACAACACTGAGGCCAGTCGACGCTCAAATATTTAGTCTGAGCCGTTGGTAACTTTAAATATATGTACGAACGAACCTAGCCGGTAGAGCACCGGCCAGGTATAGCAGCTACACAAACGTAGCACTTTACAATCACATACCAGCATGTACACAACGACACTCACCAACACATCGGAATCTCCGGTAGAAATTAAACTTGCAGACAGAGGTAAATTATGGAGGTAAATTATCCTGATGGAGGTAAATTATCCTGATAGCCGTCCAACAGCGACGTAACTCGGTAAAGGGAATGACGTAGCCCATAGCAACAGCGTCGTGGCCGGGTCATATCAGTCTCGAGCAGTGGGACGAGCTGTGATTGGCCAGCTCGTTGCCAGGGGCGGGAGCTGGTGGTAGATGGTTTCGTAGATCGAGATTTATATTTGAAAAAATTGTCAGTCGGCAGGTTTAGAGTTTACCGGACACATGTTTTTACTATCACAATTTATGGAGCTTAAACTGATAAATGATACACAACATATTTAGGCTAAGAATGATATCAAAGCTTATCAATTAGAATCTTTTGATTGAAAAGTACAGGCTGTATCAAATACTGCCATCAATGTCACCAATGCGTGACTTCTAATATAAATATTGCACAAGGCTGCGTTCTCTCAACATGATAAAAAACATTCAAAAATAAAAACACATCGGGACTGGCTCATACCATTTTAATAACGCGGCGTGCTGCCAGCTTAAATTTAAAGTGTTAATTCAGTAGTTTCATATATTTTACTTTCGGAGACGTTTGATAAAGTTTGAACATGACGTTGGTTGTTGGTGGTTTAGGACATATTGGAAGCTTCTAAAACATCCCAATGTATGACTTACTGTGTGTGTGTGTGTGTGTGTGTGTGTGTGTGTGTGTGTGTGGCGATCGATCTACGTACAGTTTATGACCTGACCACTAAAGGGAACAGCCGAGAGGAGAACAAGAACAGGAAGAAGATTCTAATCGCTCCATGCCGGGAATACATTAGGCTATAATATGCTAAATAATCATACGTGTTATTAGGCCTACCTTATTGCTCCGCCCAGGACACAACCATGCCGAGTTTTGTTTTGTGTGCCTGCTGTCCACACCAGCTAATGAATATTTTCGACTAATTAGATTGTCTGTAGCGTATGTAATGACATAAATGTATGTGAAAATGTGTGGAAAAAATTAGCCAATACCCTACTTAAAAACAGGTGTTTAGCCTATAAGCACTGCATCAGAAATGTTTAGGCAAAGACATGCCAAAACAGACATGCATCACCTTCATCACCATGGTAACACAGCATCATCAGCTGGTCAAAATGTCTAATTCTTTCAGCGCCATGGACTGCACTTTTTTACACAAAAAATATAGGCTAAATGTTTTTTTTTGTTTCACAAACAACAGAAGCAAGAACAACAGTGAATTATTTAATATAAAATGGAACTTTCCCCCTAGTACAAAACAACAAAAAAGAGAATCCTATAACAATGAACAGAAATCAAAATAAGCCTTATTATAAAACTATTTACACAAATCATCCCTTCAACACAGAAACATGGAAACACAATAAATAACTACAATATCTTGGATATTTTCTGCCCAGTGTACTGGATCCGGAGAGAAACAGGCCCATTTTGTAGCTCAGTCTCATACGGAGCCCAGAGGTCGTCATCAATTTGGAAGACCCTGGTGTCTTCTAGCAGGATCCTTAATGCCGCCTCTTCATTCTCTACACCAATCACCACAACATCTTCACTTGTAGCAGCCGCCTGCTGTGGAAAAAAAATAAAATAAAATTGTATGAAATTGTTATTATTCTTGCATTGTGTATATCTGTGGATGCTCTCATTCATCCAGGTCATAGTTAGTTTAAATTGAGGCAACTGGACTCAAGGATTTCTTTTTAAGACGCGTCACATTCAGAAACAGACTGCTCCCACGCTGCAAATTGAGAGACACAGGAAATCATTTCTCCCTGTTGCCATTAAACTAGTGAACTCTTAACAGACATTGTAAATGGGTAGTAATAATAATATGTTTGTATATGATGCTCTTTAACATGTAAAGGTGTATAAATGTGTTTCTTTTGCATAAAACCCAGAAACTCGAAGTTCCTTAGAAGCTACTTAGTGTTTAGGCTACTGTTCAGCAGCAGGAAGTCAGATGATGCTTTAATGATGACTATGCAGTGGGCGTACCTCTAATTTTGTGAGCTGATTGGTGTGGAGTTTTCCCCCGTATTCAGAGGTTTTGTACTTGAGGTGGGTTATTTTGCCAACATGGCCCACCTCAAGGGGTAATGTTGCAGCCTCCCTCCACATCACCACCTGCTGCCTATGAGAGTCCTGTAGAAAAAAAGAAAATGCATGTAATGGATGCTGCATTTAATCTGGTGTATTTCAGGTTTTAACCACACAGGTTAATTGTAACCTACCTCCTCAAGTACAATTTCCCTCATGGGGACCATGTCTCTTCCAGAGGACACCAGTTTTGCTGGAGTTATCTGAAAAACACGGTGGTCAGATTTTATAATAAACGCATTTCATACCAAAGCAAACTCTGATGTTGTCAAAAACATACATGCACCACTTTGCCCTGCACTGTCACATATCCCCCTGTCTCCCTCAGGTCAGCCAGGGACACCACTGGGGATGGTGGATTGATCAGGTTTAATGCCGCCTTCTTTAATTCAGGGCTTACATTTACTGGAAAGGTCCTGAAGAAGGAGGTGCTGCGTGTAATAAATAAATGATATGGAGGTGTGTCCCCCTTGAGGAGGTAATTTTTCATGATAAAGTCCCCCCCCTCTTTGATTTTGTGGGCAATGTCCTCCATGAGGGTTATTTTTTCAACTGTGTGGCCATCAGTGATGGCAGCAATCACATTCATTTTTGTTACGCCTGCCACAGCCTTGCTTCCATCAAGACGCCACGACAGGACTCTCTCTCGCTTTTCCGTTGCCACTACATTTATATGTACTGCGGGGGGGCGGAAATATGGCTGAACCACCTTGGTGCTGGTGATGCTCTGGAGAGACATTCTGAAATTATAACAAAAAAGACATCAGAATAATCATGAGCTGACAGCATTGAAGAAACAGTCTATCTATCTATCTATCTATCTATCTATCTATCTATCTATCTATCTATCTATCTATCTATCTATCTATCTGCCGCGGCATATTAGTGTGCCATCAAAGACCATCAACCGCTTCACAAAATTCGCGGTACTGAGTATCCAGATGTTTGATGTCACCGTGTGTCAGCAACAGCCTCCGACAAGGCCAATCACAGTACCGAGCGCTTCCACGAAGCTCTGTGATTGGTCACACTATAGAGCCGGTCACAGCTCGGTCTGATCAAAGAACTGTTGCCATGGTCTAAGTCATCTCATATTCACTCTGTGAGCTTAAACAGTATTTTCTTCTATCACCCTGGTCTTCATACCGTCAAGGAGCCAATAGCTTAAGTAGGCTACTTCATGTGGGGTTCATAAAAGTCCTGTCAAAGCTGTTCAAGCCTGTTCAGTAGCCTATTATAATCGTTAACAAATACAAATAATTATTTGACAATGTTAACGTGCCGTATAGCGCCAGCAGTTCCTGACGATGTTAATTTAAACAACAAAAGATGCATATTCGGTTATTGAATAAGTTTGTCACAAACAGCAAACAAAGTAACATGTAAGCATTAAGTTGAACAGACCAGAGCTATCTGAATGTATAGGTCTATCATAAATCACATCTCCAGGGATGCTTGCTCGTGATTAAGCCCCTGTCACATAAGGACACAAGTAGACCAAATCAGTTTGATTGGGAGATTTATTGCCAAAACCACTGATAACATAGTGCCTTTTAGTTGAAGTAGCTCTGAGGCTAAAAACACTTTTACTCTGTGTTACATAACACAAACTTGATGGATATAAGTCAAATCTACATTTTACAGTCTATACACTAACATTTGCTATATGCTGTAAATGTTAAATATGAAAAAAGAACACTTACTTGTCTATTTTCCGTGGTGTTGCCGCAGCCGCTTCACAAAGTTCGCGGTACTGAGTGTCCAGATGTTTGATGTCACCGTGTGTCAGCAACAGCCTCCAACAAAGCCAATCACAGTGCCGAGCGCTTCCACGAAGCTCTGTGATTGGCCACACTATAGAGCCGGTCACAGCTCGGTCTGATCAAACAACTGTTGCCATGGTCTAACGGCATGTCAGTTCTGTCTACAGTCTCTGGGTACACTTCTCTGCGCTCTGTATGACAGACAGCGGAGCCGCGGCACGGTTGAAAAACACTGGTCTACGTCATCTCATACTTCATTCACTCTGTGAGCTTAAACATTATTTTCTTCTGTATCACCCTGCTCTTGATACCGTCAAGGAGCCTAGCTTAGTAGCTGATATGAGGTCCATAAAAGCCATCAACATAATCCTTTCAATATACGAGCGTTATAACAAGTAATTATTTTTGCTTGTTATATACACCTGTGGGTGCCATCCTCAGAAACCTTAGCAGGTTGCTGTAGCCTTTGGCCAGGAGCAGATGTCGTCAGGTGGTGCGCAACCTTCACTTAGTGTTTCGGGCCTCAACCACAACACCCTCCAGTTGGTGGGCCGGCATATTATTATTTGAGAATGTTAACGTGCCGTATAGTGCCAGCAGTTCCTGATGATGATGATGATTTAAACAACAAAAGATGCATATTCTGGAATTGAGGAATTTTATGTCACAAACAGGAAAAGTAAAATGTAAGCATTTAGTTGAACAGACCAGTTATCTATTAGGCTAAATTTAAGAGATGTGAGCGATGCTTGCTCAGAATTAAGTCACATAAGGGCAGAAGTTTGGTGATGCCCCAGGACACTGCTCTTCCTTATTCCCAATTCCTTACTTGAGGCTTTAATTCCTGCCGCTATAAGACACAACTACTAGCCACACTTCTCCCTCATATAGCCTCATAGTCTATACGCTCTCCCTCTCCCCCTCTCTCTCTCTCTCTCTCACACACACACGCATTGCCCAGTCTCTTCAAGGATATACTCTATTGGAGCAGTAATAGATTACTATTTTTTTAAATTCAATTCATTCATTTTTTATCTCTGCCTTGTTTCGGAGCGTCATAGATGCTGTGTAATATTGGCAAGTCTGTGTCCAATCGGACGATCGTGCGCCATCACATGATGTCTGGGCCTATCTATTGATAGATCCTTGTGCTCTAAATCAGCGAGCAGCAGCTGAAACAGGCTGAATTCACTGTTAATTTTGTCAACAAAACCTTTTCGTTGACGACCTTTTATTGCGTGAGTACTTTGTGACGAGAACGTAAATGTAAACAGCTCTGACAACGCTAATTAAAACGAAATCTCTGCTGATCGTGAACTAACGAGGAAAAACACGACGAAAAAGACGCCGCTCACCGACCGGCCGGTCTGGGTTACAGCCATCCTCCTGCGGGGATCGCTCTACGTTTTAACCAATTACTCATCTTAGCTCAGGACACAGTTACCTACCTGAAGCCCCCACCCTGTTGTTAACCGTTCCTGTTCTGCTTCCTAACCGTGTTCGGGGACACCCGGAGATCCTAACGGGGTCGTTATTACTGAAGAGAACGGGCCTTTATTTTGGACCGTAAATAAACACACACTAACGTTCTCTGTCTGCTCCGGTGGCTGTGACGTTCATTCACTCAAGCCGTACGCACACACACACCTGGACTACACATCAGAGCTAGTCCCGCAGCACTGTAAAAGGATGAAGAGCTTGAGAGGAATATGATTATATATTGCACTTTATAGACATTCAGTGTCATTATCAAACAATAACATGTTACATTCTTAGTTTAGCCTATGACTATATATAGTTATAGGTATGCTTACAATGAGTGTTTACTACCAAATCATTTGGAAGATTCATTAGTGTAACGAACTGTCAAATCACTTAAGAAGCCTAGATTTGAACTAAAACTAAACTAAACTGAAAGACTAAAATGTGACTTTAACTAAATCCAGACTTTGGTGAGTGACTAAAACTAAAATATGAAAAATTCTTGTTGAAATTAACAGTGGGCTGCATGCCACTCAGCGACTGCGAGCACAGTTTATGGAGGTGTTTATGCTATTAAAATGTGGAAACCTGAAGAACGTATGGGAAAATGAATAAAGAGGGATTCTATATCAGAATCAGAGAAACTTTATTAACCCCAGGGGGGAAAGACACAGGTGAGACACACCAGGGAAGAGCAGGTAATCACCAGGAGGAGGAGGGAGAACATGAGGAGAGGGAAGACAAGACACCTGAAACGAGAGGGAGAGCCGTGACTACAAAATAAACCAGGAAGTAATCAAACTAGAACAAATACAAACATTTATTATTAATTATTATTATTATTATTATTATTATTATTAATATTATTATATTATTAATATTATTAATATTATAATAATAATAATAATAATAATAATAATATTTGCTTATATTTATTTATTGTTCACTGAACCTCTGCCGTGGTGTGATGGGGTTGACTACGGTCGGGGCTGAAGCAGAGACGGTTAACACCTGCCACACGGATGTGATCAATAAACATTATTCAGTATGTGCATAGTATGTGATCGAACCACAAAACGGTTTGATCCCACAGAGAATGTGTAGCAAACTGAAATGGCTCAGTGTCAGGATGTAAAGACTGCTAGATCGGGACTAAACTCGGGACGACCGTAATGAAAACCACACTCACATAGCACATTTTTCCCTCATTATATAGCCAGGCCTAGTGTCTGTGGACAGGATCCACACACACACACACAGGCGCGAAGATGCATTCATGGCCTTCCAAACTATTCAGAACTTTATCACTCTCCTACTCTATGCAGACTGGCATGTATATTATTTAATCGCCATGTTAAATCATCAGAACAGTTTTTTGGGAAGTTCGAATTTCCGAGTGACTTTGAACGCCTCGATTACTTTTCACTGCGTCACCGTGTCGTCGGTGTCATTGCTCTTATGTCGGTTTGAGGTGAGTATGTCTGAGTCATTATTACAAATACTTTGAAGCTATAATAAGCCCGTTGGCCATGTACGGGGACATTACAATTGATCTAAATTTGAACAAAACAGTAATGGTGCGGTTCTTAGTAAAAGCGACTTTATTTAGCGAGCGAATATGCTGACGTGCTTGTTAACATAATGTGCCGTCGCTGTTAGCATACTCCCTAGCGCGAGCTGACAGGTAGAGCGCGAAATGCGCTAACTAGCTAGCTCGCCGTTAGCGGCTAGCTTTCGAATGTTAGTGAATAAATTGTCAGCAAACTAGGTAGCCTGCTATTAGCGAGTGACTATGCTGACGCATAGCGCTCGCGTTAGCTTAGCGCAACCGAATGTTAGTAAGTATGCTAAATGTGTAGCATGCTGCAAGAGTAGTTGTTCCCTGTCTATAGCGCTGTTTTTAACCGGGAAATTATCACTTACTTGGTCCGATAATTATTATTTATTTACGGTAAATGATTTGTCTTAGTTCGTCTATGACAGTGACGTAGTGACGGTCATTGTGTTGATCCGGCAGCGCGAGCGCCACCTTAACTCAGCGCAGTCAGTACGTATGTACACACACACACACAGACACACACACACACACACACACACTCTGACTGCACTGGGTTAAGGTGGCGCTCCGCTGTGTGTCATACAGAGCGCAGAGAAGTGTCTATAACCCATTGACAGTAAAAACTATAGACAGAGCTTCCGTGACGTCACCCGTTTGTTTCTGAAGAGCCGTTTGGAGGCTCCGGGACGTGCTGGCCGCCGCCATGTTGGCAGCGTCACGTCCGCCAAAACTCCAAATAAGGACAAAGAGGGGGAGCACGAGCGGAGTTTAGGGGGGCGGGCGATCGTACAACTGACACTAGAAGGGAACCTATCATCTGAGACCAGAATGTAGGGGTGGGCGATACTGAAGATTTCAGTATCGATCCGGTAGCCTAAATATGAAGAATAAAGGTCCTTCAACAGTTATCACCAAAGCATAATTATATTAATCATACTGAAATACATATCATTATATAAACTTATATAATTA
Source organism: Parambassis ranga (assembly GCF_900634625.1). Taxonomy (NCBI): domain Eukaryota; kingdom Metazoa; phylum Chordata; class Actinopteri; family Ambassidae; genus Parambassis; species Parambassis ranga. The sequence goes on along the minus strand of NW_021144778.1, from coordinate 4,598,736 downwards.
CATTATTAGATATATTTTGGAATTTGAGAAAAACTAGATTTATTTCAGCTGGTGATATGATCACTGTTCAGTCATTCTGCTAAAATTGCATGTCTTATTACTGCACTCAGAAAGACAATATTAATTCATGCTGCAGATTACTGAATCTAAACCTTCACTTTTTAAAATCATCTACCTGGATATTTATGAGTGTTTTGCAGTAAAGCCTTTGTCTCTTCCTCTGCAGTCTCCATGACGCTAGCTGCACTTTACAGCCAATCAGGAGCTCCGTCTGCTCCGGCAGAGAGGAGAAGGGGGGGAGGGGCAGAGTGCCTGCGCACTGAGCAGAGTGAGAGAGCAGCGCTGTTTGCACCGCGAGTAAATACGAGTAAAGTTGCTGAAGGTATGAAGAGAAACTTCCACAGAAATATCGATCTCATCAGGCTAGTATCGAGTAATTACTGATCTAACGTTGGTATCGATACTATCGATGTTTAGATCGATGCGCCCACCCCTACCAGAATGTACCAGGCTGTAAACATGTTCATTTCTGCTGTGAAGTCGGACATTTTAACATGGGAAATGACTCGCTTTTGGAGCCAGCCCCCAGCAGTTGCGCCATGAATTACAAGTTTTGACACTTCCACATGGGCTTCAATTTTGAGCTCTGAAGGTTGCCGCTTGATCTACCCAGAGACCGTAGACAGCGCTGACAGGCCGTCGTCAGTTAGCTAAATAACACAAGTGTTCACTGTTCCTGCTGTGTTTTTTACATGTAAAATATGTGCCGTGGCTCAAAAAAGGTTGGGAAACACTGGTCTTTGGTGTGTGTCATTGTGTAACCTAAGTACAGCTGTCTAACATTTTTCTTCTTCTCTTAGACTGAGAGAAGCTATCTCTTGCTGAGCTGTGGCTGGTAGGTTTCCACTAGTTACAGGAGGACGCTTCCTGAGCCGTTTTGGTTCTCTAAAGTAATCCAGTGCAGAATGATATTAACACCTACACACTATGGGTGCTCCTTGCAGTGATTAAACATCATGTGCATACTGTGCAACTAATCACATGCAATGGAAAATACTGGGTAAAAGCAATGATTGATATTACATGATGTTACTGTTTTCTTCTGAATAATTTAGTGGAAAGGATGTATTTCATATTTTAAGAGATATATGTATATACACATACAAAGATGTTCATAGTTACATTATAAAAGCTATAAGTTCTAAAAATGAAGACATGTATGGGAGCTAAATGAGCCTGCACTTCTTGACTAGATGAACTAAATGATCTGGCTCAGTAGAAGAGCTGCAGTTCCCATCATTATTATTGACAGTGTTTCCCATGAATTTGGTTCATGGTTGGTTTGGTTCAGAATGGAAGAGTGATGGGCTGAATTTGGTTCATAATTTTATACATACATGGCAAATCTCTGTTATGCAGTTGTTTAATTGTATTCATTGTGTTTAAATACAGTGTTGCTTGACAGTTTGTAACCCTTATTTAAATATAATATAACATCAGTTATCGGTTTTCATTTTTCACAAAGTCCTGACAGTGATGAAAGAAAACCCAATCAAAGTAATAATACAAGAAGATCTTTTACTTTATTTAAGAAAATGACCCAATGTATTTATGTGTTGGTGGCAAACGTATTGGAACCTTTGCATTCAGTACCACCTGTGACTCCCTGAATAGCAATGGCAACACCCAAAAGTTTTTGTAGGTAGGCCTATCTACATGTGTATGCTTGCTTTTCAAGAATTTCTCCTTTTTTGTCTTCCAGGTGACCTGTCTGGCGATCTTCACTCTCTCCTCTATATAAAAGTTTGTCCATCTACAACACTCTGTCTAAATATTGGAAATCTTTCTTTGTGTCCCCCTCTGTCCACTCTACCTAATTTGAAGGTTCTCTACTCTGTATAAAAGCATATTCTGTCTTTCCTGTCCATCTACAACGCTCTGTCTAATTACTGGGATTTCTGTCTTTCTGTCCACCTCTATCCACTCTATCTAAATTGACAGCTTTGAAAGATTTGAAAAGCTTTATATGGTTTTGAAAGGTTTATCTGGGTTTAAACAAGCTTTACCCTCATTTATGGTAAGAACATTTTGACAAGTCTTTGTGGGGAATCAGTTTGATTCTTGAATACTATTAATTAAGCTGGTAATTTAAAAATAAAATTACTGACAACTATATGGAGGTGTTGGGAGTTTTTCTGGTGTTGTATAATAGAGTATATTTAGTGCTGATTCAGTGCATCTAGGTTTTATAAACAGAAGAGTGATTTTTGGAAACGAGAAAACATGCCAAGGAAGTCTAAGAGGTCCAAAGCTGCTAAGAACCGCTGGCAGACGTTTGATGGTTTTAAATCCGCAGCAACAGGTACACAGTCAGAGTGTCCAGATTCTAAGAGGTATGTGGAGAAAGATGTATCTCAAAGGTCCCGTCATGAGGCTATTGCGCAAGGTCAACCGGGCACTTCACATGTGTTAAAGGTGTCTTATGCTGATGTTGTGAAGAAGAATACTCCATGTGTATCAGGACATCATGCACATAAGGTAAAGCAGACAGATAATCCGGCTGAACCAAGTTTACCAGAGGAATCCTATGCTGATGTTGTGCAAAGAGGATGCTGCAGTGATGCTTCATGTATGCCAGGACCTTCACAAGCAGTAAACATGGAACACCAGCCTCCTATAAGCCGCATCTGTGCTTCTCGCAGCCAGGCTTCTCTGAAATATGGCAAATACAGAAACCGGCAGTGCACATGTAACTCACTGGCTTTTCTTGCATTCCTTTGTGAGAATGAAAATATTACTACAAGAGACCTTGATCTTGTTTTAGATAAAGGTGATGTGATGTACAGAAAAGCCTTGAGGCAGTTTCCTAACAGCATGCATTTGGCAACTGATGAGCTCCCTGACAAAGTTTGTGCTCGCACATGTGTGTATCAGGCAGACATGACCCAGCTTTCAAGATATGGATCATTTGGAGAACCTTTACCTGGTGCTGCAGATACTTTTCTTAGCCTTGAGGCAGGACTAAGTTGTTTACTAACAGATATTCAGTATGCTTTGCTGATTATGGCTGGACTGTGTATTGCAGTATTCAGAACCAGATCAGGCCGATATGGATTCTTTGATCCTCACTCCAGGACAAATGATGGTTTGCCAATACCTCCAGAAATGCATAATGTGGTACATGGTACAGCTGTGATGCTTACATTCACCTGTCTCAGTGATATGATTGACTGGCTCATGTTGTGCTACAGAATGAATAGCATACAGCCTTCCTGCTTTTATGAACTCAAGCCTGTGAAGTTTGACAATGTGAATTCAAACAGCCAGAGTGATGCCATCCTAAAGACACACTGCAGACCTGTATCTGCTGATGTACCTCTTATGAATGAACATGCTGATGAATCAAGCTCATCTGTGAGGACAAACACAGCCACTGATGGGTCTGAGAATGTTGTCTTGTATGACATTTCCTGTCATACAAGAGATGTGGAAAAACCCTCTGGTAAGGTTATGGAAGAATTGGCCACTGACATGAGTCTTTTGTCATCTGTGAGAGAAGAGGTCATATTCCTTGCCAGTGATTCATGTTTTTTTCCATCAAAAGATAGCTTTGAAGTCGCATCAGATGTGTCTTCAGTAAACAATGTTGAATGTGATCATTCTGAAACTGCATTTCAAGATGTCTCCCACAAGTTTTTGAAACTTAATAAACAGCAAAAAAGAAAAATGAAGAGAAGACTCTTGGTGTCAGAAAAGCCTGTACAAAGAAATGAAAACAGAAAAATGAAAGAAAAACAACAGTATGCTTCTAATGAATCATTCAGAGAAAAGAAAAAATCATATGCAAGCAGAAAATACCAAGCCACACCAGAATACAGACAAAGTAAAATAAATGCTGCAAAAACAAATTACAATAAAAACTCTGATTGCAAAAAGAGAGGTAGGCTATACCTGAGAAGATGTTATCAATCTGATATACATTTCAGAACAAGGCACAAAGAAAAAATAAGCAAACGTTACCAGAGTGATGCTGAATTCAGGACAAGGCACAGAGAAAATATCAGCAAACGTTACCAGAGTGATGCTGAATTCAGGACAAGGCACAGAGAAAATATCAGCAAACGTTACCAGAGTGATGCTGAATTCAGGACAAGGCACAGAGAAAATATCAGCAAACGTTACCAGAGTGATGCTGAATTCAGGACAAGGCACAGAGAAAATATAAGCAAACGTTACCAGAGTGATGCTGAATTCAGGACAAGGCACAGAGAAAATATCAGCAAATGTTACCAGAGTGATGCTGAATTCAGGACAAGGCACAGAGAAAATATCAGCAAACGTTACCAGAGTGATGCTGAATTCAGGACAAGGCACAGAGAAAATATAAGCAAACGTTACCAGAGTGATGCTGAATTCAGGACAAGGCACAGAGAAAATATCAGCAAACGTTACCAGAGTGATAACGATTTTCAAAAGAGGCGGAAAGCTTACATGACACAGAGATATGCTCATGACTTGGCATTCAGGGTGAGACACAGGTATTTGATGAAACAAGTGATGCGAGACAGGTATGAAAATAATTCTGCATTTGGACTAATGCACAGACTGAGATGTGCCATGAAAATAAAAAGAAAATACACAAGAATGAACAAACCAAGACAACAAAGTGACAAATCCATGATCCAAGAGGCCATATCTGTTTTCAGAGCAAACACAAAAGCTGGACCTACTTATGTGTGCACTGTGTGTCATAAGGCATCATTTCCAAATCAAGTACGACTCTGTACCAGGTCAGGTTACATGAAAAATCCTGATGTGGTTTCATCATGTCTTACAGGAAAATATGTTCATGTGTGTGATGATGAATGCAGAGATGAACAAGAGTGTAATGTCCCTGATGAAAGAAAGAGAGAATGGATTTGTCACACATGCCATGCACATCTAAAACAGGGCTCATTACCAAGCTTGTCGATAGCTAACAAACTGGAGCTGAAAAATATCCCAGATGAATTGTGTGATCTGAACATACTGGAGAGGCATCTCATTTCAAAGTACATAGCTTTTGCTAAGATCATTCCTCTTCCTAAAGGCAGACAAAGAGCTATACGTGGTAATGTGGTCTGTGTCCCATCTGAGGTGCAGGAAACTGTTGAGTCGTTACCCAGACTGAGAAGTGAGGCTCAAGTCCTGAGAGTAAAGTTAAAGAGGCGACTGTGTTACAAAGGTCATCAGCTGTTCCAGACTGTAACCTGGTCCAAACTCATACAGGCACTCTGTAAACTGAAACAAATCCACCCACAGTATAAGGACATCATTATTAGAGATGAGGCTGACCTATGTGACCCAACAGTACCTGATGATGATGATGACGATGATGATGATGATGATGATGACGATGAAAACATGAACGACGATGACTATGACGAAGCTGATATGATGGAGATTGACAGGTTTGAGAGTGATGTGATGAACAATGTTCAGAGTGAACAGGACTTTATTGCAGAACCAGAACAGCAGCAGAGAAATGATCCAGAAGGTGAAGAAGGAGACATGCCTAATGGTGGTTTTGCCCTGGAATCTTGCTTACAGCCATGTGATGTTGCAGAGGAGATAATGAGTTTTAGTGAAGGAATCTATTCAGTTGCCCCTGCAGAGAGAAACAGTCCGGTCAGTTTTTTCAGAACACCTAAACTAGAGGCCATGGCGTTCCCTGTTCAGTTTCCTACTGGTGAAAACACACTGGATGAAAACAGATATATCAAACTGTCACCCAGCAGTTATTTCAAAGCAAGGCTTTTTAGTGTGGATGATCGTTTTGCCAGAGACACAAACTACTTGTTCTTTGCACAGTTTGTGACTGAGATACATTTGGCTACTTCCAGCATGACTATACAGTTACGGAAAGGTAAACCTGTGACCAGAGATGGACGTAAAATAACTTCTGCAATGTTGCAAGACAAACGTGAAGTTGAGAGACTGGTGCGAAACAAAGATGCTATCAGATTCATGCAGCCTCTGAGAGGAACACCAGCTTATTGGCACAAAACAACCAAAGATCTGTTTGCTATGATCAGACAGCTTGGAACTCCCACATTCTTCTGCACATTCTCAGCAGCTGAGATGCGCTGGCCTGAAGTGATTGAAGCCATAAAAAGACAGCAAGGTGAAGAAGTTAACTTTGATGAGCTTGACTGGTCCTCAAAGTGTGACATTCTGAGAAGTAATCCTGTAACAGCAATGCGCATGTTTGACAAACGTGTTGAGGCTCTATTCAGAGATTTAATCTTGTCTCCTGCACAGCCACTTGGAAAAGTTGTTGACTACTTTTACAGGCTTGAGTTTCAGCACAGAGGAAGTCCTCACATTCACTGTCTCATCTGGGTTGATGGTGCTCCTGTGTTTGAGGAAGATGATGATCAGACTGTGTGTAACTTTGTGAACAGATACATCTCTGCTCAGCTACCTGACCCACAACAACAACCTGACCTCTACAAGAAAGTGACAGAAGTCCAGGTGCACAGTAAAAGCCACTCCAGAACATGTTTTAAGGGTTTGAGTACTGGCTGCAGGTTTGGGTTTCCCAAACCACCCTGCACAGAAACAATGATTGCAAGACCCTGTGGTGATGATGATGATGAAGATGATGATTTGGACATGGAAACTGCCAAGGTGAAACTCAGGCCACTGAATGCATTGCTTTGTGAACCCGAAACTGCCTCCATGACTTTAGAGCAACTCCTGGCTCAATGCAATCTAACACTCAGTGAGTATAAACGGTGTCTGAACAAGATCAACAAATCCAGTGCAGTGATATTGAAGCGTGATCCAAAAGATAGCTGGGTGAATGCATACAACGCTCATTTACTGGAAGCATTTGACTCAAATCAAGACATTTCTTATATTCTTAATGCTTTCTGTGTCATTCAGTACATCACAAGTTACATCTGTAAGAGTGAATCAGCCATGTCTGAGTACCTCAACACTGTCATACACAATTCCAACACAGACTTTGTCAATGAGTGTGATGAGATGAGGCAAGTGATGCAGGCATATTCAAAAAAGAGAGAAGTCAGTGCACAGGAGTGTGTGGCTCGAGCATGTGGTCTTCATATGAAACAGTGTTCACGTGCTGTAGTATTCGTACCCACAGATGAAAAACCACTGAAAATGAGTCGGCCTATTTCAAGTCTTGATGACACAACTCCAGACTCTGTTAATATCTGGATGACTTCTTTGTCCGACAAATACAAAAGCAGACCTGAAACACCAGAGTTTGAACAGATGTGTTTGGCAGATTTTGCAGCTACTTGTCGCATTGTCTATGGCCAGCAGACAAAAGGTAAAGATGTCCTGCCCTTGCTGAATGAGATGGGATATGTTCAAAAGAGAAAGAATGACAAACCTGCTGTGATCAGATTCTTCCGCCCATCAGAGGAGAAACATCCAGAACTGTTTTATGGCTCACTGTTAAGGCTGTACCTCCCTCATCGCTCAGATGGTGAACTGAAAAGACCCTTCCTGCCTACATATCAGTCTTTCTATCATAGTGGCTGGGTTCAACTTCCAGGTTCAGATCATGGTGAGGGTGTGCAAGTGATTGTCAAACGTAACAAGGGCAAATATGAGAAAAACAGTCGGGATATTGAGAAAGCTGTTGAAGAGTATGAACAGAATAAAGGTGTGCTCAATGAGTGGTGTAATCTGGCTCCTGAGTCTGAAATGGAAAGATTAGAATGCATTGAGGAGCTGCAGGCCAGAGAACCTGATCATGAAAATGAACAAGAGAATGTTCCTGACTACAGCCGACAGGCTAATGCTGAAACAGAAATCAGAGCCATGAGAGAGCCCCCTGCAATTGAACCTGCAGTACTACGCCGCATGTATCAGAACCTGAACCAGAAACAAGCCTGTGTGTTCTATGCAGTCAGAGACTGGTGCATCAAACGAGTATGTGGACTGAATCCAGAACAGTTCTTTTTTTATATCAGTGGTGGTGCTGGAACAGGAAAATCACATCTTATCAAATGCATCTACTCAGAGGCCTCTAAGATACTGAGCAGGGTTCCCAGACAGGCTGATGAAGGTGACATATCAAACCCCACAGTCCTGTTGACTTCATTCACTGGAACTGCAGCTTTTAATATTTCTGGTACAACATTACACTCTCTGCTTAAACTACCTAGAAGTCTTAAACCTCCATTTCAAGGACTTGGAAACCGTCTAGATGAAGTCAGAGCTGAACTTTTCAATGCTGAAATCGTTGTCATTGATGAGGTGTCCATGGTGTCAAAGCCCCTGTTTGCATATGTGGATGCTCGACTCAAACAAATCAAAGGCACTCAGAGACCATTTGGAGGAATGTCAATCATTGTTGTTGGAGACTTTTATCAGTTACCACCAGTGAGACAGTCTAAACCTCTGTGTGTGTATGACCCATCACAGATTGACTTGTGGCAGGAATATTTCCAGATGATCACTCTGACTGAGATTATGCGTCAGAAAGATGATGTTGCCTTTGCAGAAATGCTGAACAGGATCCGTGTGAAAGAAAAGTCAGATGAGCTGTCTCATGATGACAGAGCTTTGTTGTCACAGGCTGTTACTGAACCAGACCTTTGTCCAACTGATGTGCTGCACATTTTTGCAACCAATAAGCAGGTGAATGAACATAACTCTGCCACGCTTGCTCAGCTACACAGTCATGCTATTGACATTGATGCAGATGACTTTAAAAAGGACCCACGAACTGGCAGAATGACTCGTCAAGACAAACCATTTAAAGGAGGCAAAAATGAGTTACCGGACACAATTACAGTTGCTGAGGGTGCTCGTGTCATGCTCACCAGGAACATTGATGTACAAAATGGTTTGGTCAATGGAGCTTTTGGAAAACTACTCAGAGTTGTAATGTCTGAAAAAAGCCAACATGTTACTAAGCTTGGTCTTGAAATGGATAATCAAACAGCTAGAGCATCAGGACAAGCTGACAATCTGGTGTATATAGAGAGAGCAGAGGAGAACCTGAAACAGAAAGGAACAATACGCAGACAGTTTCCTATTAAGCTGGCTTTTGCATGTACTATACACAAAGTCCAAGGTATGACAACAACATCAGCTGTAGTCTCACTGAAAGGTATTTTTGAACCTGGTATGGCCTATGTAGCTATCAGCAGAGTGACCTCTCTCAGTGGACTGTATTTGCTGGATTTAGATGAGAAAAAAATGTATGCCAACCCAGAGGTAACTGCAGCACTGATGACCATGAGACAAGCTAACCTGGATGACATGATGCCTCTTCTACACATGAGACAGACAGTGAGCAGGCCTGATATGCTGACCATTGTCCATCATAACACTGAGGGCTTAACGTCTCACATTGATGATATCAAAAGTCATTATGAGTTGTGTCTAGCTGATGTTTTGTGCCTCACAGAAACACATTTACAGGGTACTTATGTTTCACCAAGTCTTTATCTGGAAGGCTACAATATCTTTAAGCGTAACAGGCACCTTTCGTACACTAACCTTCCTCATATGGCCAACAAGAGTGGTGGTGGAGTTGCTGTGTATGTAAAGAACCACATTCAAGTGCGTGAGATCCAATATGTTCATAATGTCACTGATCTTGAGTTTCTGGCTCTTAGGGTTGATGCTCCAGTGAGTGCAGTGATTGCAGTTGTGTACAGACCTCCAGACTACAGTTTGACAACATTCATAAAGAACCTGATCAGCCTTTTAGATGCTTTGGAGATCCTTGACTGTCATCCCATCATTGTCTCTGGTGATTTCAATGAGAATTCCCTTTCCAGTGCAAGAAAGCCAATTGTGGAACTGTTCCAGTCTAGAGGATATGCACAGGTCATCACTGACGCTACCACAGATAAGAACACGCTCCTGGACCTCCTTTTCATCTCACGTCCACAGCTATGTGTCCATTCAGGTGTCGTAAAAACCTACTACAGCTATCATAACCCTGTGTATTGTATTATGTCTTCTAACACCTGCTAACATTTTTGAGAGTTTTCTGAGTCGTATAAAGCATTTAACTTGTGAGACGTTTTGAGTTTTTATACAGCTAAATATGGGTTTAATATGTTTTTCTGGGTTTCTAATATTATAGGCCTTCATGTGTTATAATCATGTTTTGGCCTGTGCATTTACCTGGGTGGGTTTGGGCCAGGGTAGGTAAATGCACAGGCCAAAACTTCTCAGAGATGTGCCATACCAGAGATATATCAGAAGGTATGCTTTCTGGTGTAGTGTTCCAAAAGCCAAGTTCCAATATCCTCTTCATCAGTTGTCACCCATGTCCATAATCTTCACTGCTGGACCACACAAAGACAAATACAGCATCCTGTGTGCACCTCGCTCGATTTGCTGGCCCTTAAGCTGCCCTGCCTGTGAACCCATCATACAGAGACATGTCTTCTTGCTGCTTGTGTACATGGGTCGACACAGCAGACAGGAGGTATGGGCCTTTATGTATTTAAATTTGAAAAAAATCATATTTCAGTCCTTGTAATATTTATGTATTTAATGTTCATTCAACTGTTGAAATTGCGTGATTGTGTGTTTCTTCAGGTGTTTCACTGGGATCCATGCACCTCACAGATGACTGCACAGAGAATGATGATTCATCTTCTTAGATGGCTTTCTGTTCTCCAGCAGGGTTTAAGGTATTTTTATTGTTCAGTTACTGTACTTTATGTGTTTTTCCAACTTATAGGAACGTACAGGATGTGTTTGTCTGTCCTCATGTTTTCTCAAGAGCAGCTTAATCCTGTGTTCACATCACCAGTTGTATGCATATCAGTTCAGAGGAGGCTCACTGTTGTTGGTTCTTAGAGTAGTGACTCTCCATGTTGCTGCAGGGAAACACTGTGCTGACCAGTCACCAGTCATTTGCACTTTTAACCTTTGTGTACAGAATCAGGATTCCTAACTCAAACCGTAGTCTGGACTGTATCATTTTATAATTCCCAGGAATGTACCCATGGTAATGTTTATATATTTTGTTTATTATTTTGTACCTACACCTTATTGTCAAAAGTATTCACTCACTCATCCAAATAACTGAATTCAGGTGTCCCAAACACTTCCATGGCCACAGGTGTATACAATCAAGCACCTAGCCACCTGCTTCTACAAAGCCTTTCCATAACACTTGAAGCTAGTATAGCTGCAAAGGGTGGGGCAAAGTCATATTAAACCCTATAAATTAAGAATGGCATCTCAGTGTACAGTACTTTCGGAAATATAGTATATGTTAATATATTATTGCACTACACGCCCACACGTTTTTTGTTTTAATAAATGGCTGGTATGCTGGTAGGAATATGAAAGGTTAAGGTTTGTGCACTTAGCCTTGGGCTAATCCACCCCCAGGGTTAACCGCAAGGTTAAAATGTGTGTTAGACTGAAGCTTGGGGAATTTAGACATTTTTTGAGAGTGCACGACATTCACAATCCTCACATTTGATGTGATTCTTCTTGTACTCAAAGCATTGCTGGGGATATCAGCTTCAGTCTAACCACTGTGTGAAAAGTATGCAATGGTGTGGCTGAACAATACTGTAAACCTTTCAGTATCTAAGAGAAACTACTATTTCTTAGATGTCCAACAATGGACACTAAACCACTTCCAAATTTAAAAATTAAATGTTCATAAAAGTCACTTTTGCTGTGGCTATGATTGCACAATGCTCATATATTTTAAATATTATATAGCACTTATGTATATTATTGTGATTGTATATTATATTGCAAATGTATAATAATATTTACATAATTTTCCACAATCAACATTGTTATGTGGGGACTGCGCTGATAATGTGCAGTATATTGTTCAGCCCTGCCTTAGCAAACACTTTTGAAGTTTGACTTGAACTTCATTTTTGTTTTGGTTATGTATTCATTTAGTCTCCTGCAAGTTATATCCAACAGCTGTAAATCAAAGCAGTGTAGCAAAACAGTTTTTTTTTACGTTTACATGTGAAGTGCTAAATTACACTGCTCCAAAAAATAAGGGGAACACTCAAACAACACAATGTAACTCCAAGTCAGTCACACTTCTGTGAAATCAGCCTGTCCAGTTAAAAAGCAACACTGACTGTGGATCAGTTCCAGCTTCTGCTGTGCAAATAGAACACACATCAGGTGGAAATGAGAGGCAGTTATCAAGACAAGCCCTATAAAGGAAAGGGTTCTGCAGGTGCTGACCAGAAACTTTTGCATTTCGTCAGTGCTCTCACCCCTAGAGGTAGCATGAGGCGGTGTCTACAACCCACATGTGCTGCTCAGATAGTGCAGCTCATCCAGGATGGCACATCAATGACAGCTGTGGCAAGAAGGTTTGCTGTATTTGTCAGCACAGTGTCCAGAGCACGGAGGAGGTACCAGGAGACAGGCCAGTACACCAGGAGACATGGAGGGGGCCACCGGAGGACAACAACCCAGCAGCATGACCGCTACCTCCTCCTTTGTGCAAGGAAGAACAGGAGGAGCACTGTCAGAGCTCTGCAACATGACCTCCAGCAGGCCACTGATGCATGTTTCTGCTCAGACTGTCAGAAACAGACTCCATGAGTGTGGTATGAGGGCCCGACATCCACGGGGCTTGTGCTCTCACCGTTAAGGGAGATTGGCAATTGCCAGAGAACACCAAGATTGACTGATTCTCCATTGACGCTCTGTGCTCTTCACGGATGAAAGCAGGTTCACACTGAGCACATGTGACAGATGTGACAGAATCTGGAGACACTTTGGAGAACATTTTGCTGCCAGCAACATCCTCCAGCATGAGCGGTTTGACGGTGGGTCAGTGATGGTGTGGGAAGGCATTTCTTTAGTGGGCCCTGGGTTCCTTCTGATGATGACAATGCAAGGCCTCATGTGGCTGAAGTGTGTCAGCAGTTCCTGCATGATGAAGTCATTGATGCTATGGACTGGCATGCCCATTCCCGAGACCTGAATCTATTCCAGCACATTTGGGACATCATGTCTCGTTCCATCCAGCAGTTGCACCACAGACTGTCCAGGAGTTGACTGATGCTTTAATCCAGGTCTGGGAGGAGATCCCTCAGGACAACATCCACCGCCTCATCAGCAGCATGCCCAGGCGTTGTAGGGAGGTCATAAAGGCATGTGGAGGACACACACACTACTGAGCCTCAGTCTGACTTGTCTTTCCACTCAAGCTGGATCAACCTGTGACGTGATTTTCTACTTTTATTTTGAGTATGGTTCCAAATCCAGTCCTCCATGGGATAATAAGTTTGATTTACATTGATCATATTTATTTTAATTTATCATATTTGATCTCAACATATTTCATTAGGTAATAAATGAAGATTTTTAACTGGAATATTGTATTCATTGAGCTCTAAGATGTGTTCTTTCAGTGTTCCCTTTATTTTTTGAGCAGTGTATATACGTTTTTCATGTTTATTTTAGACTTTCTTTAGTGTGGAGAATTTCTGAAATGTTTTTACTTTTTCTTAAAAAACGAATTTCTTATATAAGAACAATTCAGTAAAAAAGCAGTGGTTTTATTTGTATAGATAGCAATGCTTTATATGATGTACACAACTGCCTTTTGATTATATCAATTGTCAAATTTGATATGTTATATTGTAACATATGTTTATAATTGACCTTATTTGACCACCTTATTTATCAATTGAATAAAATCATTGAACTGAGGTTCTGGGTTAGTTTTCATTTCAATTTCTTTTACATTGAAATAACTTATATTATATTATACATATATTTTTTAGCTACAAATACCATATTAGTGCAAGTCAGTTATTTTTCAAGTCTTCAACCAACATTACATATTAACGAATACAGATTAATTCAGCTGTTTTATGAGTGATTCAGCTAATATTCATAATAATTCAGCTGTTTTATGAGTGATTCAGCTAATATTCAGATTCATTCAGCTGTTTTATGAGTGATTCAACTAATATTCAGATTCATTCAGCTGTTTTATGAGTGATTCAGCTAATATTCAGATTCATTCAGCTGTTACATGCAGATTTCTTATTCTCAAAGAGATTCAAAGCAATCGTTCAAATAAGCGTTCAAAGCAATGCTTCAGCTTCTGCAATCAAACTTGCATTTTCTTCAGGAAATGCTTTTTCTAGTTATTCTTATTATTCTTCCGTACGTTTTTTGGCTCAGCATATCTTCAGAATGCATGGGCCGATTCAAACCATTCAAACATCAAAAGATTCAGCTCATTCAGGACATTCCCGGAAACCTTCAATAATAATTACAAATATTATAATATTAAAAATATTTAACATTTTCCACCCTCAAATTAACATTGGAGTCAATGGGAGAGCCCTTCAAACCATGCATTTTGCAAAATGCTACTGCTCCTACAAATATTAAGTTAGAGAAACCATTCGAGGCTTAAAATACTTCCAACGTCTTGGTCTTCAAAAGTTGTATTCAGAATTTGGAAGTTCAGCTCCGTCTTCAAATGCCAGGGGATTAAAGATGAAGTGGTTTTTGAGGTCTCTTCTGAGTTTAACATTAGTGTGTATTGCGTGGAATGTTGGGAGCTAGAGTGGGTGAGTCATCGCTCAGAGTGCGGGAGGGAAAAAAATTAAACCAGTTTCTGCGTTTCTATCCTGCTGTCACGTCTGCACCTTTTGTCTGACAGGGATAATTTGGCCACCGGTTTGAAGGAAAAATGGTCTGGGTTCTGTTGGTGTCGGCCTTAAAACTCAACACCAAACAGTTTTGCCTGTAGATCGAACTGTTCGGGGAGAGTGCCGGTCATTCCTCCATTAAGACATAATGTAAAACCAAAAACAGAGAAGCAGAGCTGCCATATTTTCTAACTCGCCGCCATCTCCACATCTTTGACATCCCAGACATAAAAATCGTACCAGTTGTAGAGCAACTTCTTGGGATTCTGACGGTGTTCTTATTTTTCGTCTAAAGTCTTCGGTTTGGAGAATATGAGACGTTGTTCGGAGGGTGGTTTTACATAGGAAATGCATTAGGAGGGGGAAAGAGAGCTGCAGTTAGGGGCAGCTGATAAACATTCCGGTTGCCATGGATGCAGGCAGGCAGGCAGGCAGGCAGGGCTGTTACCATGGTGACATGCTGACACACTAGAAGCATACAAAGCGGCCATATTTGTAGTCTTTATCAGACTTTAAGCATTATATCTGTCATATTGATCATCCTTCAGCTGTATACTACTTTTCCACATTCAAATCACACAGCCTGAGCTTCTTATAGTCTTATGGTATTATTCCACCCTCAGACCTTTCATATGGTATATTCACAGGCTATTCTTTAAGGTTGTGACTTCATACTGTTCTTGTCTTCAGCTGTTTCTCTTTCATATCTTCATAATATTAAAACATTTTCTACTTTTCCAGATAAGAGCTTCATCTTTCTAAATTCTTAACTGTGTTTCAGCAAATTAAGTTCAGATTGCAGATTCTCCAGCAATTCAGAGCAATCGTTCACATCAGCGTTCAAAGCAATGCTTCAGCTGCGGCAATCAAACTTGCATTTTCTTCAGGAAATGCTTTTCTAGTTATTATTATTATTCTTCCGTACGTTTTTTGGCTCAGCATATCTTCAGAATGCATGGGCCGATTCAAACCATTCAAACATCAAAAGATTCAGCTCATTCAGGACATTCCCGGAAACCTTCAATAATAATTACAAATATTATAATATTAAAAATATTAAACATTTTCCACCCTCAAATTAACATTGGAGTCAATGGGAGAGCCCTTCAAACCATGCATTTTGCAAAATGCTACTGCTCCTACAAATATTAAGTTAGAGAAACCATTCGAGGCTTAAAATACTTCCAACGTCTTGGTCTTCAAAAGTTGTATTCAGAATTTGGAAGTTCAGCTCCGTCTTCAAATGACAGGGGATTAAAGATGAAGTGGTTTTTGAGGTCTCTTCTGAGTTTAACATTAGTGTGTATTGCGTGGAATGTTGGGAGCTAGAGTGGGTGAGTCATCGCTCAGAGTGCGGGAGGGAAAAAAATTAAACCAGTTTCTGCGTTTCTATCCTGCTGTCACGTCTGCACCTTTTATCTGACAGGGATAATTTGTCCACCAGTTCGAAGGAAAAATGGTCTGGGTTCTGTTGGTGTCACTCTTAAAACTCAACACCAAACAGTTTTGCCTGTAGATCGAGCTGTTCGGGGAGAGTGCCGGTCATTCCTCCATTAAGACATAATGTAAAACCAAAAACAGAGAAGCAGAGCTGCCATATTTTCTAACTCGCCGCCATCTCCACATCTTCGACATCCCAGACATAAAAATCGTACCAGTTGTAGAGCAACTTCTTGGGATTCTGACGGTGTTCTTATTTTTCGTCTAAAGTCTTCGGTTTGGAGAATATGAGACGTTGTTCGGAGGGTGGTTTTACATAGGAAATGCATTAGGAGGGGGAAAGAGAGCTGCAGTTAGGGGCAGCTGATAAACATTCCGGTTGCCATGGATGCAGGCAGGCAGGCAGGCAGGCAGGGCCGTTACCATGGTGACAGACTGACTCACTAGAAGCATACAAAGCGGCCATATTTGTAGTCTTTATCAGACTTTAAGCATTATATCTGTCATATTGATCATCCTTCAGCTGTATACTACTTTTCCACATTCAAATCACACAGCCTGAGCTTCTTATAGTCTTATGGTATTATTCCACCCTCAGACCTTTCATATGGTATATTCACAGGCTATTCTTTAAGGTCGTGACTTCATACTGTTCTTTTCTTCAGCTGTTTCTCTTTCATATCTTCATAATATTAAAACATTTTCTACTTTTCCAGATAAGAGCTTCATCTTTCTAAATTCTTAACTGTGTTTCTGCAAATTAAGTTCAGATTAACATTCAGTTGGCCATGGATACAGGAAAACATTCAAAGGCACCTACAGAGGACCTATACTCTGCTTATTGACCAGACTGTCAACACAACTGTCATATTGATCATTTTTGTCTGTTACGTTTCGACATTCAAATCACACAGCCTGTGCTTCTTATAAGCTTAAGATATTATTCTAGTCTCAGACCCTTCATATCGTATATTTCCAGGCTATTCTTTATGGCTTCATACTGTTCTTGTCTTTAGCAGTTTCTCTTTCATAGCTTCCTAATGTTCAAAGGTTTTCTACTTTTCAAAATAAAAGAGCTTTATTCTTGCAGATTGGTCAGCGTGTTTCAGCAAATCAAATTCAGATAGCAGATTCTCACGGAGACAGGCAAACATACACAGGCACATACAGAGGACATCTATCCTGTTTATTGATCAGACTGTAAACGTTATATATGTCATATTGTTCATCATTCAGGTGTTGCCTTTCCACATTATATGGTATGGTATGGTATTATTCCAGACTCAGACCTTTCATATGGTATAAATTCAGACTATTCTTTGACTGCAGCTCTTCAAGTGTTCTCTTTTCAATTCATTAGGGGTGGAACGGTTCACTAAATCCAAGGTTCGGTTCGTATCATGATTCTGAGGTCACGGCTTCCATTTTGGTTCAGTTTACAATGTTGAGTTTTTTCTACTTTTAACACTCTGGAACTACCAGATGTGCACAAAATATTTATCCTAATTATCCAACATTTACCATATTTAAGAATCAGGTCAGTGTTTCCCCATCATTATATCAGGTAGGTCAGAGGAAAGATGTGCATACACACAGACACATGCGCAGACACACACAGACACATGTGCGCACATACTATACGTATACTACTACTATACTAGAACATACCGAATAGAACACTCGCCCCGAACTGGATTTTTTTCTTGAACCATCCCAACCCTAATGGGGCCTGCTAAAGGCCAAAAGACAGGACAGATTCAATCAAGTGACTCTGTTCTGTGAAGTATGCTGACTTTTCACACTGCTCACATGTTATATGTTGATCCCCAGCGTTACAAGGCAGTCAATGTGCTGAAATAAGAACAGCAGGTTTTCTGGTTCATTGTATGTGCACGGAGCACTGTGCAAGATTTTTGATGCTAAAGCGCAGTAAAGCAACATTTTGTTGTATCTACAATAAATGTGTTGATGATAGCACACCTTGAGTTTGGACAGTGTACAAACAACAGATCTATACTCAGTACCATACAGACTTTCTGGAGACATGGTCAGCAAAGTCCCACAGCGTTCACATCCTGTCAATTTCCATTTCCTTGATCCATATGGTCCTAGTTCCTGGATATGACAACAAAAAAAACACATAAAATTAAAGTTAAACATGGCAATGCATACAAACACATTTAAAAGTTAAAATATTATTAAAACATTACTATCTTACTAATTACTAACCACTTTCTCTGTTCAAGATGCAGGCGAGCAATTTGCCAGGTAGCAGAGTCTGAAGGCAGGCTGTCACTGTTGTATTTCTGCTTCTGAGATCACTGGTTTGTTCCTGTGTTCCCTGGTGATAACCTGTTAAAAGAATAAAAGTTATTTATTTTATTTAACCTTTACTTACCCAGGACGATGTGGAGCAGCACAGACCAAAATTAAAACAGTCATCAATACACCAGTGGTTTGTTATTATTTAATACTTTGACTGTGGTTATACAGCTGATATATATACTTTGAGCTAGTTTGGCCTTCGTAAGAGCTAAAAAAACAACATACTTAAATGCTGTTCGTATAATAATTTTATTTGTGTTTGTATGTAAAATTGTAGTATGCAAAATTGTTTGCTCAGGGTAGCAGTAAGTTAAAATGCCCACAGCCTCTTATTAAGGGAGATTGAAGATAAGTTTTCTATTACTGTGTGTCACAGACACAAGTTCAGAGACATCAGTCAAAAATTGACCTCATGGCAGAGTTTGAACAAGCTGTGCAGGGAATGGAGTGGGCTGAGGTGGTCTCCACTCTTGAGGCAGCCTTATATGACCTCCTCTATTTCTGCTGCCCCTGCTGCATCCTATGCCCAACCTCAGGGACAAGCTTGTTATGTGTTTGAGCAGCAAACTCCACCAGCTAGCCAGGCACAGGTAAGAGACTGAGCACAGATCAGGGATTTATGTCATCAAAACTTTATCCAGAAACTATGCTGGCTGCTAAAGGCTGAAAGACAGGACAGATTGAATCAAGTAACTGTTCTGTGAAGTATGCTGACTTTTCACAGTGCTCCCATGTTATATGTTGATCTTTGAAATGAGGGTGTGTGTTACGGCTTCCCTCTCCCTCTCTACACTACCTGCAGTATCAGTATGACATGTCTGTGTGTGACACAGCAGCAGTGGCTGATGCTCCTCCTGCAACACCAGTAAGACCCTGTTTAACCACACACGCTCATATGTGAATGACAGCCAGATGTCAGCAGCGACAACATGTCTAATCATCTGTTCTCTGTGCATCTGTAGGCTGTCAGTGAACAGTGGATAAATCCCTCTTACACCTTACAGAGGGACATTTGTGAGCTGCTGGGAAACACACCTAATTCTCCACCCATAAGCTAACTGCACACATTCTTAATCGATGATTAAATACCTACAGAGGCTTTTGACAGCATGTGATAATTTACACACTTTCATTTCATAAAAAAGAAAACTAGAATCTATGCTAGCTGCTAAAAGCCAAAAGACAGGACAGATTCAATCAAGTGACTCTGTTCTGTGAAGTATGCTGACTTTTCACACTGCTCACATGTTATATGTTGATCCCCAGCGTTACAAGGCAGTCAATGTGCTGAAATAAGAACAGCAGGTTTTCTGGTTCATTGTATGTGCACGGAGCACTGTGCAAGATTTTTGATGCTAAAGCGCAGTAAAGCAACATTTTGTTGTATCTACAATAAATGTGTTGATGATAGCACACCTTGAGTTTGGACAGTGTACAGATCTATACTCAGTACCATACAGACTTTCTGGAGACATGGTCAGCAAAGTCCCACAGTGTTCACATCCTGTCAATTTCCATTTCCTTGATCCATATGGTCCTAGTTCCTGGATAACAAAAAAAAACACATAAAATTAAAGTTAAACATGGCAATGCATACAAACACATTTAAAAGTTAAAATATTATTAAAACATTACTATCTTACTAATTACTAACCACTTTCTCTGTTCAAGATGCAGGCGAGCAATTTGCCAGGTAGCAGAGTCTGAAGGCAGGCTGTCACTGTTGTAGTTCTGCTTCTGAGATCACTGGTTTGTTCCTGTGTTCCCTGGTGATAACCTGTTAAAAGAATAAAAGTTATTTATTTTATTTAACCTTTACTTACCCAGGAAAATATCAATTAAGATCAATAATGTCTTCAAGGATGCCCCATTCAAGATGTGCAGCAGCACAGACCAAAATTAAAACAGTCATCAATACACCAGTGGTTTGTTATTATTTAATACTTTGACTGTGGCTATAAATTAAAATTAAAGTAAGAAATCTTTAGTCCCACAATGGGGAAACTGCTTAAGGCTATGCAGGCTATGCACACAACAGTGACCAGGGAGGAGTTGGGATCGAACCACCAACCTTCTGGTTATTGGACAACCCTGCTATACCACTGAGCTGTAGTGTGAAAACCTATACAACGTACTGAGCGCGAGAGGCCAGTCTGAGAAGACTGGTGTCCTAGCAACCAGGGATGAGCACAAATAGGACTGACAGGTCCTGACAGCCGGCATTTCATCGCATTCCTTGGAACGGTCAACAAGCAGAAGGTATGTACTGTACGCATATAATTGGCCGTTGACAATACGCTACATAGATATGTGTGTGGTATAGCATATATTTCATGGTGAAAATACTTTTTTTATATATTTCCTTGAATACTGAAACTGGAAAGCCGAGAGGTCGCAGGTGAACTCTGGCATCTTAATCATAATTTTTTTTTAATTTTTTATAGTAGTTCCGTTGTTTGTTACTTGCCACAAGTTAGACTAGAAAACAGCTGTTATACAGTGCTTATGCATTTTTTCAAATTTTAATTAATTAAAAAATGGTTACTTTGCCTTTATAGACTGCGGCTACAAATAGCCGTTTGTAATTTGTAACGTTCAATTTCACAATGAAGTCATGTCGCTTGTTAATAACGGCAATTTTTCCCTTTGCAAGCGTTGCCTTGGTTAACCAAATTGAAGTCGATTTTTAATGAAAGTGCCATTGAGCAAGAGATCCTCTGGTAACAGCAGCGTAGCTTAGCATGCTAATTAACGTTTGAATTTAACGTCTAACGTTCCACTAAGCTTTACTTTACTGCCCTCGTGCCTTGTTGCACAGTAACGGCAGTCAGTCGTTAACTGCAGTAAAAACTTACAAACACAAAGCCTACTTACCCGTTAGAAACTTTAGCAAACTTTCTTCAGAAGTCTTCAGTTACACAGTGCTCCCCATATGTATTTACATCGGATCCGGAACTCCCGGCTTCTTCTGTTGAATGGGAGGTGACAATACAGCATAAAAGCCGTACGGCGCCTCCTGCTGTAGTTAAGTGTTAATGCTTTAAAAAACGAGGAAATGATGAAGAAAATTACTACTTTATGTAGTTAGTGTCTGAATTGCAAATCACAGCATGTGTCCAAGACAAAAACATTCTCTTATTTCACTGAAAATAACATTGATTTGTCTTTGTGTGTTTTCAGAATGGCTATGTCAAAGAAGCCCTACCAACAAATGGAGACAACAAAATGCAAAATAATTGCAATTAAAGAAACAAAAAAATTGGCTAAATGGAAAATTGAAGATGGAGAACTAAATGTGACCCAAGTTTTTACAAATGTCACTGCTGTCATCAGTGATGGCAGCAGTGTAAAAAAAATTGTTCTCTTTGACGATTTGGCCTCCAAAATTAAATTGGGTAAAAGCTATGTGGTCAAAAACCTAGTGACCAGCACAAGTTCACCCAAGACCCTGCTGTGTCGCAAAAACACTGTCATCTTTTGCTGCCCTCCTGTTAATGTGGATGGCCATCTGGAGGAAGAGGGCAGGAAGACACTGCAGCCACCCTCACCAGAAGTCACGACAGCAGATTTGGTTGCTCACCCTGAGCAATTTGAATATGTGACAACATCTGGACATGTCACAGCTGTAAGTTTCTTATGATGGCCTCCTGCTAATCTCACTGAAGCATTACATTATTATTGATTTTGCATCCATATGATTTCACATAATATCTGGCATCATCATATATTTTAAGTTTAACAACCCTTCTCTGTCACATTTAGCTGGATCCTGTGAGGGAGTATAAAGGGCAGCAGGGTGGAGGTGTGCCCATGAGGCGACTAAAGCTCAGGGAGGTAGGAAGCTGATGTTACTTTAACATGTTTAACTCATTTCCACTTTGGTAAAGTGTTGATGTTGATGGACATTCTTAGTGATTCAGTTTATTTTCAGTAAAGAGGTTAAAGCGAGGCAACTGGACTCAGAGATTCTTGAAGATGTTCTGCTGCTCTTCCAAGCAGCTTCATCAGTTGCTTCATCACCTGTTCAGAACTAAACAACCTCTTTCATTATAGGGCACACAGGAAGTTACTGTGCTGTTTTGGAGGGAGGCAGTCATGACCCCACTGTCAATTGGGGTCCCCATCACCGTCAGCCACTTAAGGGGAAAGTACAGCCCGGACTTCGGCTACTGCCTGCAAAGCACCCACTTCACCGAAGTGAAGGTGAGTTTACTCACTGTAGGAAGTAAGCTATTTGTGGCTTTCCAAAGCAATTAATATTCATATTTCCTTTCTTCAGCATTCAATGGAACCCGTAGCAGTGGAGGTGGAGGGTCTCCGCACAAAAGCTAATGGAGACATCGCGATCTTAAGCCTCCAGCACACAGAATTTGTTGTTCCTCGGGCAGTGTGGACTAAAGACCTGCCCGAGGAACTGGAGGAATTCCCAAAAACTCTTTTAATTTTCTTTGGCAATGGGAAGGTACACAGGGTGGAATGAAATCATTCACACTTTCCACCCTCTGTACCTTTCCATTGATGTTGGACTTTCCCCCATGTTTCCCCCAACCCACTTCTTTTCCCCCCCAATTAATTTATAATAACTACATAATAATTACAAACATAATTTGTATATAGTTTCTGTTAATAAAATGATTGTTGAGTGTTACAAAATTTTATAATAATTACAAACATAATTTGTATATAGTTTCTGTTAATAAAATGATTGTTGAGTGTTACAAAATTTTATAATAATTACAAACATAATTTGTATATAGTTTCTGTTAATAAAATGATTGTTGAGTGTTACAAAATTTTATAATAATTACAAACATAATTTGTATATAGTTTCTGTTAATAAAATGATTGTTGAGTGTTACAAAATTTAATAATAATTGGATAAAAATTGTTTGCTGGTGTATGTCAATAAAAATGATTGTTGTTTCAGTTATCAAGTGTCCAACTCCATGTTTGAAGTGCATATAATTACATTTAAATTATTATTATTATTATTATTATTATTATTATTATTATTATTATTATTATTATTATTATAGGTCCTTCGTGCCACTCGCTGATAATAAATAATTAGCTTTAGACTCTGCAAAGATGTCCCACTCCACGTCATCGTGCTTTACTGACGTGTGTCGAGGGTGAAGACCGTCGGAGTGACAGCTACCTTCGATCAACCGGAAGTTTTGTGGGCCATTCAATGAACTAGAAAATTCAGTAAATGCTACGACTACAGAGAAGGACTACACTGTAGGTCTGGCCTTCATTCAAATAATTATTATTATTATGACTAGCAAATGACCAGCCAAATATAAAACTCAGCTACAAAGAAATATAAAAATATATATATAAAAAGACATCGAAAAGCATCCAAACTAGATCATTTAGATGAAGACGTAGTGAGGTGTCCAATTTCCCAGTGTCCATGAACGTCTCATTCCACATGAATTGCCACAGCAACGAACCCTCATCAGTTGGCTCTTGTCATCGTTGAGGTGAGTAGACACTAAGCAGGTAATAACTTACCTTTACACATTAGCAATAGACAAATTGTACAAATAAAATAAATTGGCATGACTACTATTAGACGAAGTTAGCTTACAGGAAATACAACCTGTTTTTTTAATTTAGGAATTAGCTAGCTAGCTGCCGTAGTCAGAAAATAACTTCTTGCAGCCGTTAGCTAGCTAGCTTGCAGCCATGCTTCAGTTGTTGTTGGTTTATTGTTTATTCGTTCACTCACTCACACTAACAATGTCCATTCTAAATATAAAGTTATTTAACCCTTTACCTGCAGGCCTGTGCTCATGTAGTGTAGTTTCTGGCTTGTATATGGAGTTATAGGGAGTATTTTAGCACATAATTGTGTGTCTACACACTGTGTGTGTATGTTAGAGAGGAAGAGAGCCATTTGCACACTGCCAGGGAAGGAAAGTCAGGAAAATAAAGTTACTAAGTAAGTGAAGTTTACCTAATTCAGACGTACAACGGCGATGCATAAGCATGTAAAATGAAATCCAGGAGTTCTGGCGTCTGAAGTTGTGGATGGGTAAAATAGCTGTGGAAAACATGTCCTCCAGTAGAGTGACTTTACTTGAATTGACTGAATTAGTCTAGAGCAGCAAGCAGCATGAAGAGAGGATTCACCTGTGCATGAGTGAAGGATTCACTTGTGAACGAATGAAGGATTCGCTTGTGAACAAGTGACGGATCTACTTGTGCAGCCTTCACAGCTTCACAGCCTGGCCCTTCATAGAGCCAGGCTGCACAATCATTTCCAGAGATTGTGCACAAGTGAATCCTCTCTTCATGTTGCTTTCTGCTCTTCTCACCATCAAATGACCACAAGGTCACATGTAAGACCACTTGCCTTTTTGTTTTGTTTAGTCTGCACTTGTAGACATCAAAGGGCCACACATGCATAGCAACACTTTCTTTGTTTTTGTTTACTATGAAGACTCTGTGGTTGTGTGTGTGTCTACACACAGTGTGTAGACACACAATTATGTGATAAAATACTCCCTATAACTCCATATACAAGCCAGAAACTACACTACATGAGCACAGGCCTGCAGGTAAAGGGTTAAAAGGGGATACAGTGGAAAGAGTTTTCTTCAATGATTTTTCCTTTTCCCCCAGATAATCCTGCCTAAGGACGACCAGTAGAAGAGCAGTGATCCAGTTTTACCATTTCAAGCCTCACACCCCCTCCCTGTCTCTATCCTGTCCTGTTCTCACCCACGTGTTGTCTCTGCCTTCTTTCTTCACTGTATTTCACCAATTTGGACTGAATCCATTTGAGCCAAATTATTCAAGACAATCCACTGAGATAAATATTCCAGATATCCACTGAGATAAATATTCCAGATATCCACTGAGATAAATATTCCAGATATCCACTGAGATCAATATTCCAGATATCCACTGAGATCAATATTAAACTATTTAACTATCTGAACAAGTCATTGTCTTGTTTCTATATTGCAAGTAACATCTTCACTGATAACGGGAGAAATGCCCAGGAGGTGTAAGAAATCACAAACTGCAAAAATCCGCTGGCAGTGTTTTGATGACACTCAAAGAGGTGAGCAGGTAATATGTCCTAGTTCCTTTGATGAGAAAAATGATTCTGTAAAATCCAGTGCAGACATTGTTCAAGGAAATCAGCAAAAACCTTGCATGCCAGCAGTGTCATATGCTGACATTGTAAAGAAACGATGCTACAGTGATGCTCTATGTGTGGCAGGACTGTCTCATGCAGAACAGTTGGAAGACCAGTCTCCTGTAACACGTGTCTGTGCCTCTCGCAGTCAGGCCTCTCTCAAGTATGGTAAATACAGAAACCAGCAGTGTACATGTAACTCACTGACCTTCCTTGCATTCCTCCATGAGAATGAAAACCTCAGCAGAGCAGATCTGGATCTTGTCTTGGACAAAGGTAATCTGATGTACAGCAATGCTAGAAGACTATATCCTAACAGCATCCATTTGGCCACTGATGAGCTCCCTGATACAGTTCCTGCACGAAGATGTGTATATCAGGCTGACATGAAGCTGCTGTCTCGGTATGGATCATTTGGAGAACGTTTACCTGGTGCTGCAGATGACTTTCTTAGCCTTGAGGCAGGACTGAGCTGTTTGCTAACAGATGTACAGTATGCATTATTGATTATGGCTGGATTATGTATTGCAGTATTCAGAACCAGATCAGGCAGGTACGGCTTCTTTGATCCCCACTCCAGAACAGATGATGGTTTGCCTACACCACCAGACATGTCTAATGTACATGGTAAAGCTGTGATGTTGACTTTCACATGTCTCAGTGAGATGATTGACTGGCTTATGCTGTGCTACAGAATGAACAACATACAGTCCTCCTGCTACTATGAGCTGAAGCCTGTGGAGTTTCGGAATGACAGAACAAACCAATGCAATGATGTCTCTGACTCAGACTGCAGAGTGACCACTGTCTCTGTTGTTGCATGTCCTGTACTTGAAGAACCTATTATTGGTGAGTCAAACTCAGCTGCAATGAGGAGAAACACAGCCAGTGATTGTTCTGTCAGTACTTTGACTGACATGTCCAGTCATACAATACATAAAGAGGCCGATATGACATCACCACAAAATCATGCTCCTCAGTATGATTTCAAGGCAACCAGTCAAGTGATAAATTCTGATTCAAGTCATATGACTGATATGTGTGTTGCTGGTAGTTTTGCTGACACATTATTGCAAGATATTTCCAATAAATTGTCAAAGTGCAGCAAACAGGAAAGGAGAAAAATCAAGAGAAGGCTCATGGTTTCACCAAAAACTCCACGAAGAAGAGACAATCAAAAAAGGAATGAAAGACAAAGATATGCCTCAAATGAGATGTATAGAGCGAATAAAAAGTCATCTTCAAACAAAAAATATCAAACAAATGCTGAATTTAGACAAACCAAAAGAACTACTGTCAAAAGAAATTACCGTGAGAATACTGATTTCAGACTCAGACAGAAGCAATACATTACAGCACGCTATAACAGAGATTCTCATTTCAGACTAAAACAAAAGGAATACATTACAGCACGCTATAACAGAGATTCTCATTTCAGACTCAGACAGAAGCAATACATTACAGCACGCTATACAACTGATGCAGATTTTCGACTTAAACAAATGTGCCATGTAACTGAACGATATGCCAGCGATATTGCTTACAGAACCAGGCAGAGATCGTACATGTTTGAGCGCTATAAAAATGATCTGATTTTCAGAGACAGACACAAACAATTAATGAAACAACTAATGCAAAACAGACATAAAAATAATCTTGCATCTCGGATGATACGGAACATGAGATGTGCTATGAAAATAAAAAGAAAATACAGACGAATAAATAGACAAACACATCAAAGTGACAACCCTTTGATGCAAGAGGCTATATCTATTTTCAAATCAAACATAAAAGCAGGCCCCACCTATGTGTGTACTGTGTGTCATAAGGCATCTTTTCCAAACCAAGTTCGTCCCTGCATGAGGTCAAATTACACCAAAAACCATCAAATGACAGCAGCATGTCTAACAGGAAAATATGTTCATGTTTGTGATGATAAGTGCAGAAATGAACAGTGCAGAGTACCTGATGAGAGAAAGAGAGAGTGGATCTGTCACACGTGTCATACATATGTTAAAAAAGGATCTATGCCTTCTCTGGCTGTAACTAACAACTTGGAGCTTGCTGACATTCCATCTGAACTGGCTGATCTGAACATTTTGGAAAGACATCTTATTGCCAAGTGCATAACATTTGCAAAAATTGTTCCTCTTCCTAAAGGCAGACAGAGATCAATACGTGGTAATGTGGTCTGTGTTCCATCTGAGATACAAGAAACTGTTGAATCTTTACCCAGACTGAGAAGTGAGTCTCAGGTGCTGAGAGTAAAACTGAAGAGACGACTGTGCTACAAAGGTCATCAGCTGTTCCAGACTGTAACCTGGTCCAAACTCATACAAGCATTACATAAACTGAAGCAAATACACCCACAGTATGAGGATGTGACTATCAGAGATGAAGCTGAACTGTGTGACCCAACACTTCCTGATGATGAAGATGATAATGATGATGATGCAAGCATGGCGGGTGATGATTATGATGAAGATGATATGATGGAAATTGACAGATGTGAGATTGATGCATTAAATCAGAGAGAAGATAATGACGCTCTGAACGAACAGGATCTTGAAAGTTTTTTTTGTGATGATGAACAAGCAGAACAGCAGCAGAGAGATGATTCAGGACAGGAAGGTGACATGCCTAATGGTGGATTTGCTCTAGAATCATGTCTACAACCATGTGATGTTGGAGAAGAAATACTGAGCTTTTCTGATGGGATATACTCTGTGGCTCCTGCAGAAAGAAACAGTCCAGTCAGTTTTTTCAGAACACCTAAACTAGAGGCCATGGCGTTCCCTGTTCAGTTTCCCACTGGTGAAAATACACTGGATGAAAACAGATATATCAAACTGTCACCCAGCAGTTATTTCAAAATAAGGCTTTTTAGTGTTGATGATCGTTTTGCCAGAGACACAAACTACTTGTTCTTTGCACAGTTTGTGACTGAGATACATTTGGCTACTTCCAGCATGACTATACAGTTACGGAAAGGTAAACCTGTGACCAGAGATGGACGTAAAATAACTTCTGCAATGTTGAAAGACAAATGTGAAGTTGAGAGACTGGTGCGAAACAAAGATGCTATCAGATTCATGCAGCCTCTGAGAGGAACACCAGCTTACTGGCACAAAACAACCAAAGATCTGTTTGCTATGATCAGACAGCTTGGAACTCCCACATTCTTCTGCACATTCTCAGCAGCTGAGATGCGCTGGCCTGAAGTGATTGAAGCCATAAAAAGACAGCAAGGTGAAGAAGTTAACTTTGATGAGCTTGACTGGTCCTCAAAGTGTGACATACTGAGAAGTAATCCAGTAACAGCAATGCGCATGTTTGACAAACGTGTTGAGGCTCTATTCAGAGATTTAATCTTGTCTCCTGCACAGCCACTTGGTAAAGTTGTTGACTACTTTTACAGGCTTGAGTTTCAGCACAGAGGAAGTCCTCACATTCACTGTCTCATCTGGGTTGATGGTGCTCCAGTGTTTGAGGAAGATGATGATCAGACTGTGTGTAACTTTGTGAACAGATACATCTCTGCTCAGCTACCTGACCCACAACAACAACCTGACCTGTACAAAAAAGTGACAGAAGTGCAGATGCACAGTAAAAGCCACTCCAGAACTTGCTTCAAAAATGTTTCTTCTGGGTGCCGTTTTGGATTCCCCAAACCACCCTGCAAACAGACAATGATCACAAGACCCTGTGATGATGATGATGATGATAATGATGGCATTGACATGGCAACTGCAAAGCTCAAGCTCAGGCCACTCAATGAGTTGCTTAATGAAACTGTATCTGCTTCCATGAGTTTAGAACAGCTTCTGGCTCGTTGTAAACTGACACTAGATGAGTATAAAAAATGTCTCAACAAGATCAACAAGTCCTCCGCTGTGATACTGAAACGTGATCCAAAGGACAGCTGGGTTAATGCTTACAACCCTCATTTACTGGAAGCATTTGATTCAAATCAAGACTGTTCCTACATACTGAATGCTTACAGTGTGATTCAGTACATCACCAGTTACATTTGTAAGAGTGAATCAGCACTCTCTGAGTACCTCAAGACCGTTATTCAGAACTCCAACACAGACTTTGTCAATGAGTGTGATGAAATGAGACATGTCATGCAGGCATACTCAAAAAAGAGAGAAGTCAGTGCACAGGAGTGTGTGGCCCGAGCATGTGGTCTCCACATGAAAAAGTGTTCACGTGCTGTCATATTCGTACCCACTGATGACAACCCAGTGAGAATGAGTCTTCCTCTCTCCTCCCTTGATGACACAACTCCTGACTCTGTCCACATCTGGATGACTTCTCTGGCAGACAAATACAAAAGCAGACCTGAAACACCAGAGTTTGAACAGATGTGCATGGCAGATTTTGCAGCTACTTGTCGCATTGTCTATGGCCAGCAGAAAAAAGGTAAAGATGTGTTGCCCCTTCTGAATGAGATGGGATATGTTCAAAAGAGAAGGAATGACAAACCTGCTGTGATCAGATTCTTCCGCCCATCACATGAAAAATATCCAGAGCAATATTATAGCACTCTGTTAAAGCTGTACCTCCCTCATCGCTCAGATGGTGAACTGAAAAGACCCTTCCTCCCTACCTATGAGTCCTTCTATCATAGTGGCTGGGTTCAACTTCCAGGTTCAGATCATGGTGAGAGTGTTAGAGAGATTATCAAACGAAACAAAGACAAATATGAGAAACACAGTGATGAGATTGAGAAAGCTGTTGAAGACTATGAACAGAACCAAGGGGAGATTAATGAGTGGTGTAATCTGGCTGCTGAGTCTGAAATGGAAAGATTAGAATGCATTGAAGAGCTGCAGGCAAGAGAACCTGACCATGAACATGAACAAGAGAATGTTCCTGACTACAGCCGACAGGCTAATGCTGAAACAGAAATCAGAGCCATGAGAGAGCCCCCTGCAATTGATCCTGCAGTACTACGCCACATGTATCAGAACCTGAACCATAAACAAGCCTGTGTGTTCTATGCAGTCAGAGACTGGTGCATCAAACAAGTATGTGGACTGAATCCAGAACAGTTCTTTTTTTATATCAGTGGTGGTGCTGGAACAGGAAAATCACATCTTATCAAATGCATCTACTCAGAGGCCTCTAAGATACTAAGTAAAGTACCCAGATGTGCTGAGGATGCGGACATATCAAGACCCACAGTCCTGTTGACTTCATTCACTGGAACTGCAGCTTTTAATATTTCTGGTACAACATTACATTCTCTGCTTAAACTACCACGAAGTCTTAAACCTCCATTTCAAGGACTTGGAAACCGTCTAGATGAAGTCAGAGCTGAACTTTTCAATGCTGAAATCCTTGTCATTGATGAGGTGTCCATGGTGTCAAAGCCCCTGTTTGCATATGTGGATGCTCGACTCAAACAAATCAAAGGCACTCAGAGACCATTTGGAGGAATGTCAGTCATTGTTGTTGGAGACTTTTATCAGTTACCACCAGTGAGACAGTCTAAACCTCTGTGTGTGTATGACCCATCACAGATTGACTTGTGGCAGGAACATTTCCAGATGATCACTCTGACTGAGATTATGCGTCAGAAAGATGATGTTGCCTTTGCAGAAACACTGAACAGGATCCGTGTGAAAGAAAAGTCAGACGAGCTGTCAGGTGCAGACAGAGCACTGTTGTCACAGGCTATTACTGAACCAGACCTTTGTCCAACTGATGTACTGCACATTTTTGCAACTAACAAACAGGTGAATGAACATAACTCTAAAACACTGGCCATACTCCACTGTGATATAATTAACATTGATGCAGATGACTTTAAAAAAGATCCGCGAACTGCCAGAATGACTCGGCAACCCAAACCATTTAAAGGAGGCAAAAATGAGTTAGCAGACACACTAACAGTTGCTGAAGGTGCTCGTGTCATGCTCACCAGAAACATTGATGTACAGAACGGTTTGGTCAATGGAGCATTTGGAAAATTAGTCAAAATAGTGATGTCAGAAAGTAATGATTATGTCACTAAGCTTGGACTTGATATGGATCATGACACAGCTGAATCTCCTGACAGACTTGTGTACATAGAGAGAGCAGAAGAAAATATGAAGCAGAAAGGAACAGTGCGCAGACAGTTTCCTCTTAAGCTGGCGTTTGCATGCACCATCCATAAGGTCCAAGGAATGACAACTGCATCAGCTGTAGTTTCACTGAAAGGCATCTTTGAAGCTGGTATGGCCTATGTAGCACTCAGCAGAGTGACATCTCTCAGCGGACTGTATTTACTGGATCTTGATGACAACAAAATATATGCCAACTCAGAAATCACTACTGCCCTGCAGGCAATGAGACAAACTAACCTGGATGACATGATGCCTCTCCTGTGTTTGAGAGAGACGGTGTGCAGACCTGACACCCTGACCATTGTCCATCATAATACAGAGGGACTACCATCTCATATCAGTGACATCAAGAATCATCATGAGCTGTGTCTATCTGATGTTTTGTGTCTGACAGAATCACACCTACAAGGTTCCTTTGTTGCAGACAGTCTTCATCTGGAAGGGTACAGAATGTTCAAGCGTAACAGAAACCTGTCCTACACAAGCTTTCCTCTGATGGCCAACAGAAGTGGCGGTGGAGTAGCTGTTTATGTAAAAAACCACATTCAGGTTCATGAGAAACAGTACGTACATAATGTTACTGATCTTGAGTTTCTGGCTCTGAGGGTTGAAGCTCCAGTGAGTGCCCTGATTGCTGTTGTATACAGACCTCCAGACTACAGTTTAACACCATTCTTGAAAAATCTGGTCAGCCTTTTAGAGTCACTAGAGATCATGGACTATCACCCCATTATTGTATGTGGTGACTTCAATGAGAATGCTCTGTCTAGTGCAAGAAAGCCCATTTTGGAACTGTTCAACTCAAGAGGATATGAACAAGTTATTATGGATGCATCCACAGACAAGAACACATTGCTGGATCTCATTTTCATCTCTCGACCACAGCAGTGTCTACATTCAGGTGTCATGAAAACCTACTACAGTTATCACAACCCTGTATACTGTGTCATGTCATTGAACAGCCCATAGGTAAGTTAATGTATTAAGGATGTGTGACTGAACAAAAAGTACATTTTTAGAAATGTTCATTACTCATTATGCTTAACAACTGAGAAGTTAAGACCAATAATCATGACAAACTGTTGCTTACTGTATTAATATTTATTTATGATTTGAAATTACATTATCTGAATATACACATAAATTCATGCAGAATTGGGGCATCCTCTGTGTGTAGCAAGGCATTAACATCTTGCCTGCTGAGGTCTCTTTGAGGCTGTAAGGGTGGGTGGGTGGACCAGAGGATGCCCGCAAAAAATATTTAATGATAGCACACGAGTGTGGGAGGGAGAGAGACGACACCGCAGAAATACCAGGTAAGAGACTATACAATGCTACACTAACTGCACCTATCCTGTTTGAGAGTGTTCTCCTGTGTTTTCTGAAAGAATTTACATCTTTCCCCTCCATTGCACTGTCAGGATCTGCTCCTAACCAGCTACCTTTAACTGACCTCCTGTCTGGTCCTGAGGAAAGACTTATGCTGCCACACCTGCATCGTACAGAAGCACGTCTTCCTGGTGACAGTGGCCCTTTTTAGTCACATCAGAAGAAGGTATTGTAATTTTATTTGTAACTCCTGTAATGTGTTTTAACTTGTAAGTCAGTCAGTAATTAAGATTGTACCAGTCATTGTTCATGTGGTGCTACAGCTGAAATGATCACTGTCATTTTTTTTTACACTTTATATTTATCTTTAGTTTTTAGTTACATGTTATATGTTGCGGAGTGAAGAGTAACGCAATTTCGATTCTCTGTATGTCCAGCACATATAGCAGATTTGACAATAAAGCTGACTTTGACTTTGACTTGACTCATTTGTATCTTCAGGTTTTTTCACACATCAAGAGGCCGATATGACATCACTACTAAATCATGCTCCTCAGTATGATTTCAAGGTATCAGACTTTTAAATGTTTTTTAGTTAACTTGTCACTGCATGTGATGTGTTGTGCAAAATGATTACAGCTGCTTTCTATGACCCAGATCCAACTCCCTATCTGATGCACACAACAGCCTTTGGAAAACTACTCAGTGATCACTTCTGACAATCAACATGTGTGGAGAACCTGACAGTCCAGTGTTCACAGAGAGAGCAGAGGAGCATCTGAAACAGTAAGCAGTGCTATACTAACAGTTTATTCTTAAGCTGCCTTTTGTATGTATACATATATGTACAGTAGGTGTGAGTCATACAAAATGATTTGTTTATTATAATATCTATTTTGTCTTATTTCCTCAGGAGCAGCTCCATCTGTTTACCTGCACACATGACACTACTGAGTCTCCTCTCAGCTGGACCACACAGACAGACATCATACATGGTGCCTGTCCCAGCTATTCTTCAGAGCACTGTGTACACCTGTCCACCCTGCTTGTGCTCCTCTCCATCCTCTCTGGTCCTGGACATGACACAATTTTGTCACAGCAGACAGAAGGTAGTGAATTTTTGAATGTTTTTCTCATAAGTCATATCAGCACTTGTAATGGTTTCTGCAACATTATTACAGGTATTCTTTCTTAGGCCATGCTTGAACCTTAAAATAATTTGGCCAACAGAGCCCTTGCAAAACAACACTATGGTGTACATAAAGCAGAGAAGGAAACGGTAAGCTATGGCACACGCACAGTTTCCTGTTAATCTAGCTTTTTGCTTTTTTGTTCAATATTCAAGGTGTGAATTATATCAGCATTGTAACACAATATCTGTTTTGTCTCATTTAACCAGGAGCAGCTCAATCTCTACCTTCGCAGAGGACATTAGTTCTTCACAGCACCATCTTCATCAGTTATCAGTCATCTCCAAACCCATTTCTACTGGACCACACATACACATCCTTCACCTGTCCCAGCCATTCAAAGTAGAGTGTAACACCTGCACCCCTTGACTGTTACTTCTGTGGTCTGTCCCAATATGACATCATCTTGCTACACCTTTCTGCCTGCAGTGTTCTGCACTCTACACAGAAGGTATTTTTTTCAGTGTTGTTTAGTAAATCATGTGTCACTACTTGTAATGTCTTATAAAAAATGATTATAATTATTTCTTGGGCCCAGATCCATCTTCCTACCTGATGTGTTCAACAGTTGGAACTACTCAACCTTCTCATAGTGGCCACTTCTGTCCATCCTCCTATTCGCCTATCAACACCTGTACACTGCACACACTGTACAGTTCATCACCAACTGCTTTGGACCCTTTAGTGATGTTGCTTCTGTGTCAGCTGGGAGCTGGACCTCAACAGCAGGTGGAGAACAAAAGGTCAAATATTTAATATTTTTACAGTGACAGTGCTGGTTGATGAAACAAAATGTAAATGACTTTTTAATTATTTTTTTTCTTTTGTTAGTACTCCCTAAAGAAATGTACAGTGGGGAAAAAAAGTATTTAGTCAGCCACCAATTGTGCAAGTTCTCCCACTTAAAAAGATGAGAGAGGCCTGTAATTTTCATCATATGTATACCTGAACTATGAGAGACAAAATAAGAAAAGAAAATGTAGAAAATCACATTGTAGGATTTTTAATGAATTAATTGGTAAATTCCTCAGTAAAAGAAGTATTTGGTCACCTACAAACAAGCAAGATTTCTGGCTCTCACAGACCTGTAACTTTTTCTTTAAGAGGCTCCTCTGTCCTCCACTCGTTACCTGTATTAATGGCATCTGTTTGGAGTCGTTATCAGTATAAAAGACACCTGTCCACAACCTCAAACAGTCACACTCCAAACTCCACTATGGCCAAGACCAAAGAGCTGTCAAAGGACACCAGAAACAAAATTGTAGACCTGCACCAGGCTGGGAAGACTGAATCTGCAATAGGTAAGCAGCTTGGTGTGAAGAAATCAACTGTGGGAGCAATTAGTAGAAAATGGAAGACATACAAGACCACTGATAATCTCCCTCGATCTGGGGCTCCACGCAAGATCTCACCCCGTGGGGTCAAAATGATCACCAGAACTGTGAGCAAAAATCCCAGAACCACACGGGGGGACCTAGTGAATGACCTCCGGAGAGCTGGGACCAAAGTAACAAAAGCTACCATCAGTAACACACTGCGCCGCCAGGGACTCAAATCCTGCAGTGCCAGACGTGTCCCCCTGCTTAAACCAGTACATATCCAGGCCCGTTTGAAGTTTGCTAGAGAGCATTTGGATGAACCAGAAGAGGATTGGGAGAATGTCATATGGTCAGATGAAACCAAAATAGAACTTTTTGGTAAAAACTCAACTTGTCGTGTTTGGAGGAGAAAGAATGCTGAGTTGCATCCGAAGAACACCATACCTACTGTGAAGCATGGGGGTGGAAACATCATGCTTTGGGGCTGTTTTTCTCCAAAGGGACCTGGACGACTGATCCGTGTAAATGAAAGAATGAATGGGGCCATGTATCGTGAGATTTTGAGTGAAAACCTCCTTCCATCAGCAAGGGCATTGAAGATGAAACGTGGCTGGGTCTTTCAACATGACAATGATCCCAAACACACCGCCCGGGCAACAAAGGAGTGGCTTCGTAAGAAGCATTTCAAGGTCCTGGAGTGGCCTAGCCAGTCTCCAGATCTCAACCCCATAGAAAATCTTTGGAGGGAGTTGAAAGTCCGTGTTACCCAGCGTCAGCCCCAAAACATTACTGCTCTAGAGGAGATCTGCATGGAGGAATGGGCCAAAATACCAGCAAAAGTGTGTGAAAACCTTGTGAAGACTTACAGAAAACGTTTGACCTCTGTCATTGCCAACAAAGGGTATATAACAAAGTATTGAGATGACATTTTGTTATTGACCAAATACTTATTTTTCACCATAATTTGCAAATAAATTCTTTAAAAATCCTACAATGTGATTTTCTGGATTTTTGTTTCTCATTTTCTCTCTCATAGTTGAGGTATACCTGTGATGAAAATTACAGGGCTCTCTCATCTTTTTAAATAGGAGAACTTGCTCAATTGGTGGCTGACTAAATACTTTTTTTCCCCACTGTACATATTTAATCATTTCCCTCTGTAAAAAAAAAAAAAAAAAAATTTCATTTCATTATTTCCTTCTGTTAAAAGAAAAAAAAAAGAGAGGACATATTTTTATTTCATTATTTACCTTTGTAAAAAAACAGGCTCTGGGTCTCTGTGAAGCGCTTTGACACAATTTCTTGTAAAATGCAGTGTTGTATTCAAATACAATTGAATTTATATGAATATATTTATACTATTAAAATATTTGCAAATGACATCAGTTATCTGTGCTTATTGAATGCAGGTCAGACTGCTCAAGTTCCATTCAACCTTGTTATACTTTTCATGAATGGTTATCATATTTTCCAGTTTTGAGCTGAAAATTATTCTATACCATAGTATTCAGCTGTTTCTTTTTCATATCTTTATAATATTAACATTTTCTACTTTTCAAAAACAAACAAACAAAAAAAGAAGTTGTTTGGAGGGTGGTTTTACATAGGAAATGTACTACTACTACTTTTCCACATTCAAATCACACAGCCTGAGCTTCTTATAGTCTTATGGTATTATTCCACCCTCAGACCTTTCATATGGTATATTCACAGGCTATTCTTTAAGGTCGTGACTTCATACTGTTCTTGTCTTCAGCTGTTTCTCTTTCATATCTTCATAATATTAAAACATTTTCTACTTTTCCAGATAAGAGCTTCATCTTTCTAAATTCTTAACTGTGTTTCAGCAAATTAAGTTCAGATTGCAGATTCTCCAGCAATTCAGAGCAATCGTTCACATCAGCGTTCAAAGCAATGCTTCAGCTGCGGCAATCAAACTTGCATTTTCTTCAGGAAATGCTTTTCTAGTTTTTTATGTTATCAAGTTATCTATCTATGGTGTCTATTTAGTAACATGCACATGTACGTATGGTCGTGTGGAGCGCAACACACCATGGAAAAGGGGCACATAGACTTCACTTAGACTAATTCAGTGATCTCAACTGAGACACTAACCTAAAAGTAAAGTCACTCTACTGGAGGATGTGTTTTCCAAAAGCTAAAAAAAAACAGCTATTTTACCCATCCACAACTTCAGACACCAGAACTCCTGGATGTTTTCATTTTACATGCCTATGCATCGTGTATTAGGTACACTTCACTTACTTAGTATCTTTATTTTCCTGACTTTCCTTCCCTGACACCCAGACTTTAGATCATTGTGGTCTCAACTTTACTTCACTGCTCACATTGAGCCTTAGCATCTCCCATAATTCACTTGACTTCAATTGACTTCTTCAGTGGTGGGTTGACTTAGGAGGCAGATGGTGCAAAGAACGAAGCTACTGCCCCCAACCCATCCTGGGGTGCATTTGATGACTGTGCACAATTCTATTATTAAATGCCTTTCAGGTTGCTTAAATATTATGAGGCATCAACAACAAAATTTTGTGTTGACAAAATGTAATTGTCATCACGGTAGAAGTTCTCAGCTATTTGTTGCATCCCTACGTTCTTTGTTTTTGTTCACTCTATGAAAACTGTGGTTGTGTGTACTCACAGACAACAAGATCAGTGTGCAAATGGCTCTCTTCCTCTCTAACATACACACACAGTGTGTAGACACACAGTTATGTGCTAAAATACTCCCTGTAACTCCATATACAAGCCAGAAACTACACTACACGAGCACAGGCCTGCAGGTAAAGGGTTAATATGGTCATTAAGTTGTTAACTGTAAAAATCACAAATGTTACCTCCTACCAACAGGGTAAACCACCAACAATCAAGAATGCATGATTATGTAGTGCCATGGCTGTGCAGTCAAAATATGTGGTTATAATGGAAGTCTATGGGACAAAAATGGGAGAAAAAATGAAAATCCAGTGCTGTGCAAAAACTAATAATGCAATAAAGTCAATGTTGTTACTGATGTTTGACATGACCAAGACTGTAATAAAGGTTACAAAAAATCCAGTCCGCATTCACCTTTTCTATTAAAAATGAGCCATTTTGTGTTTTTTTTTTCCATTTATTTGCACCACCCCTTATAAAATTGATGATTAAAGGGTTAAAATCCTGGGGAAAATTATTTTTTTACTACTGTTGATCAGAACTGAAGTTAAAAAAAATATTTATCTAATATATTTTTAAAACCATTAAAGCAAGGGTTAACCTACATGTAGGTAAGTAAACAGTGCAGCACTGATATGATCTGTTACATGTTGGCTGGTAGCTGAATTCCACCAGTGCCGTGGTGCACACCTCCACAGACCACAGCCAGGTTCAGATGTGACAGCTTAACACCCACAGAAGATTTGTGGCTCCTGTCTGCCAATGACAGACACAGACAGCAGTATTATTTAAACAAAGTCCATGATTTGTTCCTGGGGGTCAGGAATCAAGACTCGCTCAATTCTTTCTTTAACTTTTGGCTTCACAGTATATTATTTTCCACACAACAGAGGCTGTTGAACATGCTGTCACATGCTGGCCACATCACTATGTTCACTGTTACTGCTGACATAATGAAAAATGTATTTTTAAGGAAGAAAAGTTCCTGATGTTTACTTCCTGGTTTGTACAAAAAAAAACATTCCTGTGTGTGTGTGTGTGTGTGTGTGTGTGCATGGGGCAGCTATTTATTGTGTTTAATAAAAAGAACAAAGACCTGTTCTATAGGAAAGGTGACCTTAAATGACTTCTGCTATGATCTGCTGCTGTATAGAAAATAGCTGCTCCCTATATAATGGCAGGGAAACACTGGTAAGTGTGGGATATGATGTAACAACAGAAGTTAGTAGTGTGTGAATGTCCCACACAGGGAAGCCTAATATTTTGTTACTGCACCCTAAGTTGCTGAATGTCTGTTGACATGATATTACTGAAAAGCTGATGGTATTTCTATGTTAGAATTCTCTATATATAGAAAACACATCTCTCTGTGTGCTGTGAACCTTCTGTCCCTCTGACCTGCAGATCTCCCTCAACAACACAGTTTACAAGTGGAGGATGTTCTGGCTGACCAGCAGCTCTGTAACCAGAAGAAGAACTCCATTCTGGACCAGGAGGAACCAGAACCTCCACAGGTTAAAGAGGAACAGCAGGACGTCTGCACCAGTCATGAAGGAGAGCAGCATGTACTGAAAGAGGAGACTGATCCCTCTATAGTAACTGCTGCTTATGATGGACCAGAACCAAACCATGACATGGTTCTCTCTCACAACGCTCCTCAAGGTAAAACGTCTCTAAAATGTCAAACCTGTGGAAAATATTGTCCATAACCAGATTAAAAGTGTTGTTTTTCTTTGTCAGAACCTGAAAGGTTTATTATTATTTCTGTTTATTAGAACTTTAATGTTGGTTCAGGTCATTTGGTTGTTCCAGGGTTTAGATCTTTCCATCAACACATTAGTCAGGGCTCTTGAGAGCAGGTATGGACTGGCCATCTGGCATACCGGGCAATGCCCAGTGGACCGGAACACATTTTTGGGTTGGGGATGGCATAATGTAATCAAAGGTTAGGGCTGAAACAAACCAGTATTTTGGTACTCGGATACTCGCCGATTATTTTTGCGAGTATTCAAGTACTCGGATCACGCGTAAATGTCATAGTTTTCCCATAGAAACGGCTGCAGCGGCATTGCTTCAGTCTAGGGCTGGGCGATAAAAACGATAACGTTAATTATCGCAATATAACTTTTTTCAATAACAACATGACAAAAGTTCGTAACACTCAATAAATGTGTACACGTTGTGTGACACTGCACATGTGCATTGCATGCTGGGCTCTCGAGTGCTACATGTGGAGCTGCACCATCACTGTGAGGAGCTGAGACTCGGAGGAGTGGTGAGAGAAAAATTAACGGCACAGACATCGTGGAAAGAACGGCCACAAAACGTCTGTAGTGTGGAGATATTTTGGCTATTTTGTTTTTGTTTGTTGAAATTATACCTAAAGCACTTAGAACTTGCACATGCAGCCACGTTACTTGTGTTTTATAATATTGCCCCTTCGGAGTCGACAAAAGCATGTTTTACAAGGTCGCTAACGGTTCAACTTTTTTTTTTCTCAGAAAAGAGGACACTTTCTTTTAGTATACTCCGCCATGTCTCTGTCTTGTTTACAGGCTGTGTCTAGGGGAAAGTCAGTGTCCAATCGGACGATTGAACCAGATCACAAGGTGCTCAAACTCCAATTTTAGAGCTTTCTGCTCTCACGTGGTATATCAAAGATGGTTGAAGAGACGTATCACCCCTGACTAGCTGGGTCGTCTACATGGCTGAAAAGCAGCTCTGAATGCAATAATAGACGCGTAGCCGACCGTTATCTCAGCTGGAATGTCATCAAAGACAATAGAGCGAATCGCACATTTTTTACTTATAGTGTAATAAATTTGTATGGGTTATGGTTCTACATTTTAGCACAAAGATATAGATTGTAATATTGATTTTATGGAGATTTTTATTAAGAGATATACACCTTAGTTTTTTGAAGAATTGGTCATGTCATGTTTTGACAAATAAAGAGAAGCTTAACACCACAATTAACCATCTGGTTTCTACAAACTGTTCTCCTCTAAATGTGAAATAAATATAGATATTACTTATCGTGTTAATTATCGATATCGACTTATATGGAAATAAATGATCATGATACATTTTTTGCCATATCACTCAGTCCTACTTCAGTCCGCGACCTCCTTCATACCCGGCACCAAAACCGTGTGTCTATGTGTCCGACCTGCAAACTGCTCACTCGCATTTCGAACCTCTTTTCGCCCCTCTTGCACTCAAAACACTGATCATCCCGCTGCGCCACAAGAGAATCATTCTCAATGATGTCACTAACGACTCGTCGAATTACTAGTACTAGAATTACGATTACTCGAGTACTCAATTACTTGAGTACTCGAGTAATCGTTGCGGCCCTAAAAAAAGTACCACATAGATATTTTCTATCAACCACAATGGTATTTCAGATGTTAGTATTAGTATCAAATAACAATGTTGGTGATGCAGCAGTATACCAAAGGGTTACTGGGAAACTCACTCTAAGCTTGAACTTGAAAACTTGAGAGCTCTGCTTTGTGTCCATTTGTTCCTCCAGTTTTCCCTCAACAACATGACTGTAAGGAGGAAGAGATCCTGTCTGACCAGCAGCTCTGTAACCAGGGAAAAAAATCCAGTCTGGACCATTTTGAACCGATTGTCATCCAATACAAAGAAGAGATCAACCATCAGGACCCACTGCTGATACCTAAGATAAAGTTACACAGAGCAGGTATGTGAAACTGCAAACAAGCAGTGAATCCAGTGACTCATGCAGGATCCTACTCAGTTCTGTGCAACGTTTATATTAAGCTCAATGATCAAAACTGTGAAACATGTTTTCTTGTTTCTTCTAACCCTTTAGATCTCACTCAACACAATTTTAAGGAGAAAGAGCTGATTCTAGCTGACCAGCAGCTCTGTAACCAGAGAAGGAACAGCAGCCTGGATTGGGAGGAACCAGAACTCCCACAGGTTAGAAAGGAACCGCATGTTCTCTGCAGCAGTCATGAGGAAGAGCAGCATGAACTGAGAGAGGAGACTGAGCCCTCTATATTGACTGTTGCTAATGAAAGGAACTATATTGAACTAGAACCAAGCTGTGACCGGATTGTCTCTCACAACTCTCCTCCAGGAAAAAAATCTGTAAAATGTAAACCTGGTAGAAAAGGTGAGAAGCCATTTTCTTGCAGCACATGTGGCAAATGCTTTTGTCGAAATCGTGATTTAACTATTCACATGAGAACCCACACAGGTGAGAAACCACATTCTTGCAAAACATGTGGCAAGTGTTTTAGTCAATATAGCCATTTAACTACTCACATGAGAACCCACACAGGTGAGAAACCACATTCTTGCAAAACATGTGGCAGGTGTTTTAGTCAATATAGCCATTTAACTACTCACATGAGAACCCACACAGGTGAGAAACCACATTCTTGCAAAACATGTGACAAATGTTTCAGTCATAAAAGTAACTTAACTGTCCATATGAGAACTCACAGATGAGAAGCCATTTTCTTGCAAATTATGGTGGAAATGTTTTAGACAAAATAGTGTTTCTGTCACGACCTGGTGTTTATTTATGGTTTTGTTTTCCTTGTTTTGGGTTTTTAGTTTGATCTGTGTTTAGTTATTGTTATTTTCCTGTAGTCCTGGTGTTTCCCTGGTTTGTGTTTAGTTGTCTTGTCTTGTGTTTCCTGTTTTACTTTGGTAGTCCTGTCCCCCCTGTGTATTGTCTGGAGTTTTGCTTCCTGTGTTTTCCCTCCTTGTGTGATTACCTGCCCTGCCCTCATGTGTGTCACCTGTGTCTCGTTGTCTTCCCTGGTCCCTGTGTATTTAGTCTTTGTCTTCCCTGCACTCTCTGCCAGTTTGTCTTTGTTGCTTGTGGGTTTGTTTTTAGGGATTTGTTACTTTGCACCAAGCCAAGCCTTGTACTCCCGTGGTGAGCCTTGCTATGCCATGTGTTTTGCTAGTCTTTTGTCTTGACTATTATTAGTATTTTTGTGACTCTTGCCTAGCCTTATGTTTTTCAAGCCGCCTGTTGTGGAATTTTTGCTATGCCTAGTTTTTGAACCCTTGCACTGACTTTGTCAGTTAAAATAAAGACTTGTTTTGCCACGTACCCGCTCTGCATTCTGCATCTGTGTCCGCTCCTCCCACAAACCCTGACAGTTTCAACTGTCCACAAGAGAACCCACACAAATAAAGGCTGTTCCATACTCCGCGAGACAAAGAGTGGAGAACGCGCTCCACAGGTGGTAAGAGATAAATAAAAGTCTTTTCCGCACTGAGGTACCATACTCCGCGAGACGTGTGTGTGCAGAACTCCTCATACGGCCCGCCCACTAAACTATAAGGAAAGACTTTACTGAGTTTTTTAACACACTACAAGGACTTGTGCCATGGCAAGAGGGCATTATACAGAGAGGGGGCCTGCAACAGCGTGAGATGTCCGGCGATGAAGTGTGAAAATGCGACATTAAAAGTAACAATAGCAAAGATTCAGTGTTTGTGCCTATATGACCACATTTGCACATCTACTGTGTTCCAATGTGCCTGCGATACTTCAAACTGTCCGGTGATGAGCTGTGAAGATGCGACATTAAAAGTAACAATAGCAAAGATATTATGCCCGGGTATGTAGGAGTATATAGAATGGTAATAACAGTCACCATCTGGTATGTGTGAATGGCTGTCTGGAGTTATTGGTGACAAATCACCCTGACTTGCCTTTCTTTCTTTCTTTTATTGCTCATCATGCAAAACCGGTATGGTCTTATCTAAATCTGTTGAATCAGTGCTGTTTATACACCTACCTATATACCTGGAGAGGCTCTTGCGCTTCTCCACTTTCATCACGCCCACAATAAATTCCGACCAATCACAGCATGGTTGCCGCACAGCCTTGAAAGACAAAGTTCGGCCCGGACCCTGTGCACAAGAGTGCGGAACAGCGGGCGGTCAGAGACAAAAAATGACGTCATTTTGTGGGCGTACCGTCTGCACGGGGGAAAAAGTTCTTTGTCTCGCGGAGTATGGATCCAGCTTAAGTGTGACCAACTGAACCGTTTGTTTAATGTTCCTTGGTAGGTTTTATTTCTGTGTACTATTGAATGTGAACTGACAGCTGACACTGAGATCTGTCATGTTGATTTGTGTGTATGTCGCAAAAACATTATTTTTTTTATGCAACCAGTTCAATAAATTTGTTTCCTGAATGAATTGTTAAATAATTTCTTTAAAACTATACCAGCTGTCTCTCAGAATGTGATGGAGGTAAAGCATGCTGGGACATGTTCAATCAATTGTATTGCATTTCTGCAGTATCATTTCCTTAACATAGCATGTAACACTTAGACCGGCGT
This sequence comes from Parambassis ranga, assembly GCF_900634625.1. Classification (NCBI taxonomy): domain Eukaryota; kingdom Metazoa; phylum Chordata; class Actinopteri; family Ambassidae; genus Parambassis; species Parambassis ranga. The sequence goes on along the minus strand of NW_021144778.1, from coordinate 4,554,190 downwards.
CTGCGCCCTGATTGTCTGTAGACCATTATCAATTAATAAATTCAAATTACTTCTATAATACCAGACTTATTTTTCTACTAAGGTTTGAATTTTGAGACAGTTTAAACAAGAGAGAAATGTGTGACAATGTGCTGCTATGTGGTGGCAGGGCAGCAAACAGGTGGGCCCTGGTAAGAAAAAGAGGGGCTGCCCAGCTGTAGCAGTGGTGTAAAACAGCTGACCCTGGCGAGACAGGGGGCTAACCCAGGCACAAGTAGGCACACACACACGGCCAGGTGCCATGGATGGACAGTGGCAGAAGATTAAAAGATGAGTAGCAGTCAAGGAGGGGCTTGATGGCTTTAGAAGGAAGGGATTATGCCTTGTTTTTGCAACTGGTTGCTGACTCAGGTCTTCTCGTTGTATCATTTTTGATCTGCAATAAAGACTCTGCTTCAGAGTTTGCCTGTCTACAGTTGTCTTTTTGACTTTTTGAAGATGTGAGCTTTAGTGACCTCAGTTCTCATATTTCAAAAGAATGTACAGAACAACAACAATTTGTGTTATATCTTCCATCGTTATTTCAGGTGAGGGAAATGAGGAAATAGTTCTTAGAAACGACACAATTTATTAGCCTCTGTGTAGCAACTTGGCAGAGCTCAACTCATCCTCATAACATTACATGCTTACGTACAACGTAACTACGGTTACCCGTAGGGACCAAAATACACAACAATTTGGACTACCGGTAAATGATGGCTTTAGAGGAACTGCACAGCTCAGCTGAAATCATTCAGACCTCAGTGCTACATATGATGGTGTCATTTGATGGACTGTGTAGTCCTGTTTGGATGTCGGATTTTATATGGTCCCAAGCGGCAACCTTCGGGGCTCAAAGTTGAAGCCCATGCGGAAGTGTCAAAACTTGTAATTCACGCCGCAACAGCTGGGGGTTGGCTCCAAAAGCGAGTAATTTCCCATAGACTCCCATGTTAAAATGGCCGACTTCACAGCAGAAAAAAACATGTTTACAGCCTGGTACAAAAAACCCCTCTGGTCTCAGATGATAGGTTCTCTGCTAGTGTCAATTGTAGGGAGGGTGAATTTTTTTACAACTCACTCGTTTCAATGGTATTCGGACTTAAAATTACGCCTAATTATGGGCGTTGCCGATTGAGTGACAGACAGTTGACGTATCACAGTGTGAGTTTCCTGCTTCCACGATCGCCCGCCCCCCTAAACCCCGCTCGTGCTCCACCTCTTTGTCCATAATCGGAGTTTTAGTTGACGTGACGCTGCCAACATGGCGGCGGTCATCAAGTCCCGGAACCTCCCACCGAGCCTCAAAACGGCTCTTCAGAAACAAACGGGTGACGTCACGGAGGCTCTGTCCATAGTTTTTACTGTCAATGTATGGTCCACAGCTTCTGTTTTAAAATGTGTTATTTTTGGCCCACAAGCTAAACAGAACCAGAATTGCAAAAATGGACTGATGAAGATGATATTGAGCATTTCCTTACCTCTTTTCACATCTGACATCATCATTTTACAGACACTTTGTGATGAAATGACGTCAGCACAGTGTGTTTAGTGTGTACTTGTAACATCAGCTGGACCCATGTAGGAGGCAGATGTGGACTTTTGTTCAATAAGTCTCCTCTTATTGAGCGTAGAGTCACTAACATCAGCTCACAGTGTGATGAGCTCCTGCTTCTTATTCTGCAGCAACTAGATGAGGAAGAATAGAATTTTCCTGTGTGCATGCAGCAACACACATCAGACAGAGAGCCTGACTGCATCACTGTGAGGGTCCTGATCAGCACCATGGACAGCTGCCACTTGTGTCTGACTGCTGAGATTTTCAAACAGGTCTCTGAATAATAGGAGGAGGATCCTGCTGTGAGCTCCACTGGAGACACTGCTGCTGCTGCTTACTTCTTGGACCATCCATTATTAATACATTGTGTTGAACAGGTGTACATAATAAAGTGTCTGCTGGGTGTAATGTTGTTATTACTCCCATCAGTGTTTTACAAACTCTTCTCATATGTCCTGTTTATTTCTATTACCAAGAAAGAGTCCAAACAAAACAACAGTGTGTTTGGGAGGTCTCACAGCTTGTTCTCCTCCTCTGAGCACAACCTTTTTTTCTGGGGTCATATTTAAATACTGTTGTGTGATTGGTCAGAATTTTGGAGTGGGTGTAGTGATTGCAGAAAAGTGGAAAAGCCTCTCCACTAACTGAGAATCCACACAGGTCAAACAATACTGTCTGCCAGACCTGTGGTTCAGTCTATTATCATGCTAGGCGCACGTACACGCCCACCTCTGAACATTATCAGCTTGTTATACATTAAGGAAACTGGTGTTTGGGCAAAAAAGCAAAACCATGGAATCATGAATGGTATCAACAAATCTTCCTCCTCCTCCTGAAATGACTGCAAACCTGATACTCAGCTTCTTTGTCTCCGGGAGTCCTAATTCAAAGGGACTGTTTTCATTTGTTGATGTTTACATGTAGAATGTGTGATTTATGATGCTGCTGCTCAGATGTTTTTATGATGTTTTACCACGATTAAAGAACACGGTGATGTAGTGACTTGTTATATTTAATGTAAGTACTAAATGGTATTAAATACTAAAGTGTGGAATGAGAAGAGACTCATGTGTCTGCATGTCAGTAACACAAAAGAACAGCTTAGCAGAACGGTTGTCATGTGATTGAGGTTTGACTGAGAGCTTGTTCGTTCGAATCAATGAATTAATCAATTCATTGATTTAATCATTGATTTAATTAATCAATGAATTTGGACACTTCAAGCTCTCTCTCCGTGGATGCAGCGGGCCAGCTGGATGTCTTTGGGCGTGATGGTGAGCCTCTTGGCGTGGATGGCGCACAGGTTGGTGTCCTCGAACAGGCCGACCAGGTGCTGGCCTCCTGCAGAGCCATGACAGCGGAGCTCTGGAAGTAGTCAGCTCCATGTTTGATTATTCTAGATGCTTTAAGGCTGTGAACCCCTCACTGCACACTTTAAACTCCGTTCTCTCTGTTTAAACACTGTCAGAGTTCAAACCTTCGTAGGAAATAAGTCCAGTATTACAGAATGAAACCAAAGATCAAACCTGTTTTCAGCAGCATTCTGCATTCTGGAGATGGACTGACACTGGTCTACGGACTATCCGGACCAGAACTCAATGAGCTGTAAGAGAAAAACAAGGTGAGAAGTGAACTGGTTATAGGAGGGACCACTGTAATGCAAACATGTGATTTGCTGATTCTGGTGTTTTTAGGTTTTGATTTAAATTCCACAAAATCATTTATTTGCATTCAATTATTTTTGATTGTAACTGTAGCGGCAATGTTCTAAGCAGAAATAACAAAGCCACCTAGGCTGTGTGTGACAGGCTTTGTCTGACGCGTGTTCATACTCGTTGCTGATTGAGAGAATCCAACATGCGGCTCGGCTTCGTTCATTAGTTTATTTCAGTCTTTGTTCAGTCACACGGAAGTCCATTTCTTGAATCTTTATAACAAAAAACTATGTGGTTGAAACACACGGTCAAAACAAATGGTTACAAAACACGGTCAAAAACTTTTTGGCGTGGCGTCCACACAGCCTTCCCAAACCATATAATCCAAGTGCACCTGTGTGCTTTACCTAAATAAATTTGGCTCCACCCAAGGACAGATGGAGCGGCCGCCCACTGGCAATTTAACATAACGCCAATTTGCATCTAACTTAGGCAAATACTTATTCAAATTTATAAACCAAATTAAGGAAAAATACACAAAATAAATTATCCCCATTATGGCATCTACACATCCGGCCCCTAATTATGGGGCTGTAAGACACATAATTATTTAACCTAAATGTTTTAACCATTTTAACAATGACTAAAGAGTTCATGCCATCAAATACAAATAGAGTACAATATACAAGGTATAATATGAACATTATTATTCAGTCCAAAGTGCCTGTTTATGGGGCAGCGATCCGCCTACGCCCCTTAACTGGCATCACAGAGCAGGCAGAGCCTGCTCACAGGCCTTTCCAGAACACTGGATTTTGTCTTTACGGATACACTTCGCACCAGGCCCTTTGCATCCAGCCTAGTTTGTACCACTCTTCCTAAAAGCCAAGAACTGCGTGGGGCCTTTTCATCAAGGATCAGCACAACGTCTCCAGGCTTGAGGTTTTGCTTTTCCTGGTTCCATTTCTGGCGCTCTTGCAAACTAGGTAGGTACTCTCGCACCCACCTTTTCCAGAATAAATCAGAGAGATACTGAGTCTGCTTCCATCTCCTACGTGCATAACAGTCTTCTTTATTGAACAACCCAGGCGGCAGCAATGGCTGCTTCTTCAGCAGCAGCAAATGATTTTGGGTTAGTGCTTCAAGGTCATTTGGGTCGTCTGAAGATGCAGTGATAGGCCTGTCATTGATTATTGCTTCCACTTCACAAAGGAGAGTTTGCAGACACTCATCATCTATTGTCTGTTCGTGAAGCTCTGACCTTAAGACCTTTTTAACCTGCCTCACTTGCCTCTCCCACACTCCGCCATAGTGTGATCCAGCAGGTGGATTAAACAACCACTGAATTCCTCTTTTTGCAAGGACATCATGTATCTTTGTTTGGTTCATCTTCAGTATGGAAGCACGCAGCTCTCTTTCAGCTCCAACTAGATTTGTTCCATTGTCTGACCTTATAAGAGACACTTGACCTCTTCTGCACATGAAACGTCGAAGAGCATTTATACATGAGTCTGTGTCCAGTGTGTGGGAAACCTCAATGTGCAGGGCACGAGTTGCTAGACAAGTAAACAACACACCATATCTTTTAACAGTGCTGCGACCCCGCTTGACCTCTATGGGCCCAAAGTAGTCCATGCCAACACCTGTAAAGGGGGGGTTATCAGGTAACAGCCTATCTACAGGGAGGTCAGCCATTTTTTGGTTTTGGGCTCTAGCCTGATCCTTTTTGCACGCCACACACTTGGAGAGGATTTTTCTCACTGCTGAATTTGCTGCAGGTATCCAGTACCTTTGACGGAGGCGGGCTAGCATGTAATTCCTGCCGGAGTGGCCAGTCCTTTCATGTACATCCCGCAGCAGCAATGTTGTTGCATGATGATTTTTTGGCATGATAACAGGATGCTTGGATTCTTCTGGCAGAGCAGATCTACTTAGTCGGCCACCAACCCTCAGTAAGCCATCTTGAAGTACTGGGTCCAGCTTACGGATCATGCTTTGCTTTGGAACCAGTAGCTTTCCTCTTTGTAAAGTAGCAACCTCAGCTTTGAAGCTCTGGTGTTGACAGTGCCAAACAATTTCTTCTTCTGCTGCCGCAAGCTCTTTTACCGTCAAAGGACTTTGGTATAAAGGTTTGACCTTTTGACTCTGATTTCTAATGTTGATGACATGATGTGCCATTGTAGGGTCAGAACCTCTTCTTCTTTTGGATATGAACACCAGCTGACCTTTGACCCTGAGCATCCATGCTATGGCTCTTTTTAGGCGCCACCAGCTTGAGTAGTGATTTATTAACTTGTCCAGTGCACATGGGCCTTCAGTTATCTTTGCATGACACACTGTAACTGCCTTTCTCACTTCATCATCATCTTCAGATAGTTTAAAATCTCTGCAGCCATTTGTTTTCATTCTGCATGGGCCTTTTAGGAACGAGGGTCCTTCTATCCAAGTTTTGTAGGCCAGGAACTTCTTTGCTGGAAGTCCACGTGAAGCACAATCTGCTGGGTTTTCACAGCTTTCCACATGATTCCACTGGTTGACACTTTTAGCTTCCCTGATAACCGCGACTCTGTTAGCAACAAATGTCTTCAGCCTCAGTGCATCATTTGCAATATATTTTAGCACAGCTGTGCTATCCGTCCAAAAAGCTGACGGCTGAAGATCCATATGAAGCTCCTTTCTCAACACTTTATCCATGTTTACGGCTACCACAGCAGCTGCAAGCTCCATTCTAGGAGTGGTAGTTTGTTTTAGGGGAGCTACTCGAGCCTTTCCCATCATAAAGGCACAGTGCACCTGATTTTTATTGTTTGTCAGCTTCAGGTAGGAAACTGTTCCATATCCATGTTCACTGGCGTCTGAAAAATGATTCAACTGAGCTGCTGCAACTTGTCCAAACTCTTCAGGTTTACAGTTTTTTCTGATTGCTTAAGCACATTTCTGTAACTATTGGCTATTTGTGCAAAACTCTACACACAAATAAAAAAACCTTACACCAAATCAGCAAAACATTGTAGATCTCTTGCAAAAGCTAATACATGTTGCTTAACTCTTCAAACCTTTGTAAAAATGGTATTTTTGTACCACACAGTTAACACAAACCATCATATTACTAAGCACACAATGTGCCAACTACACACTGATGGTATTACAGTTTTTTCTGATTGCTTAAGCACATTTCTGTAACTATTGGCTATTTGTGCAAAACTCTACACACAAATAAAAAAACCTTACACCAAATCAGCAAAACATTGTAGATCTCTTGCAAAAGCCAATACATCTTGCTTAACTCTTCAAACCTTTGTAAAAATGGTATTTTTGTACCACACAGTTAACACAAACCATCATATTACTAAGCACACAATGTGCCAACTACACACTGATGGTATTAACTGAAAACACATCTGGCTTTTGCTTTCTCTGTGCACAAGGTCTGTCCATGTGAGGTCAAACTTTTGTCATAAATAGTTCTATAAACACACAGGGATTCAAATTTCAAGTATGAATGTTTATTCACACACATCAAAACAAACACAAGAAAACATACAATTTCACTGAAAGAGAGAGAGAGAGAGAAAATCAGTCTCATTGTCTCTCTGGGTCCGGCCACAGAATTTCATCGTCTCATGCAATGTCTTCTAGTCCAAGTCACCGGGGAACATGTCTCCTGGAGTGCCATATCCAGGCCTGACATGATGCCTGGTCCATATCCTCGCATGCCTCCTTCCAGATGCTGGATGTCTAGTAATTCTGTGGAGTAACAGTTTCAGTTTTACATGTACAGTATTGTTGTTTTTCTCATTAGAGTATGGTACACCTACAAAACTTAGTGTGAGGGAACTGTACTAACCCATTCTCATCAATATGTCCTTATGATGCTTGCTACAGTGTAGCGGCTCAGGCTGAACCCGTTGGCAGCTTCCCACAGGGTCATTCCATGGTTGATCACATGATCCACTATTGTAGCTATTCTATTTCTTCTTACTCTTCCTCCTTCCTCTTCACCTCCTCGTCCTCTTCCTCTAAATTCACCTCCTAGTCTTCGTCCTCCTCCTCTTCCTCCTGCTTCCTCATGTCCTCATCCTCCTCTAATTCTCACTCTTCTCAGTCTTCTTCTCCCTCCATTGTTCTCCACACTGAAGCTTACCTGTGGCTTATTCACAGAGCTCATGCTGATTGCAAAGTGAACTAATGATGTAAAACAGTTTTCACATGTGACAGTGTAGCCAGACAGTTGGCAAAATAGTGTAAATACCAGCCATAAATGTGTGTAGTTTTACTAGGAGTGTGTTGATCATTTGGAAGTTGTGTGTTAAGCAGTGAGTTGTGTTTACAGTTCAGCAAAAAGAGTGCTGTGCAGTGGATTATATTTATACAATTGCAAATTGTGTGTTACAAAAGTGCAAACTGAGTGTAAAGCAGTTTTTTTGCTTTTAGTTTTGCAAACTCAGTGAGTGATTTTGCTATAACTATTAATAGTTTTAGAAATTGTGCTATAAGAATCATTGTTAGTGTTTAAGCAATCAGAAAAAACTGTAACTGAAAACACATCTGGCTTTTGCTTTCTCTGTGCATAAGGTCTGTCCATGTGAGGTCAAACTTTTGTCATAAATAGTTCTATAAACACACAGGGATTCAAATTTCAAGTATGAATGTTTATTCACACACATCAAAACAAACACAAGAAAACATACAATTTCACTGAAAGAGAGAGAAAATCAGTCTCATTGTCTCTCTGGGTCTGGCCACAGAATTTCATCAACGTCGCATGCAATGTCTTCTAGTCCAAGGCACCTGGGAAAATATCTCCTGGAGTGTCGTATCCAGGCCTGACATGATGCCTGGTCCATATCCTTGCATGCCTCCTTCCAGATGCTGGATGTCTAGTAATTCTGTGGAGTAACAGTTTCAGTTTTACATGTACAGTATTGTTGTTTTTCTCATTAGAGTATGGTACTACTACAAAACGTAGAGTGAAGGAACTGTACTAACCCATTCTCATCAATATGTCCTTATGATGCTTGCTACAGTGTAGCGGCTCAGGCTGAACCCGTTGGCAGCTTCCCTCAGGGTCATTCCATGGTTGATCACATGATCCACTATTGTAGCTCCGATGACATCAGTAATTCTATTTCTTCTTACCCTTCCTCCTTCCTCTTCACCTCCTCGTCCTCTTCCTCCTGCTTCCTCATGTCCTCATCCTCCTCTAATTCTCACTCTTCTCAGTCTTCTTCTCCCTCCATTGTTCTCCACACTGAAGCTTACCTGTGGCTTATTCACAGTGCTCATGCTGATTGCAAAGTGAACTAATGATGTAAAACAGTTCTCACATGTGACAGTGTAGCCAGACAGTTGGCAAAATAGTGTAAATACCAGCCATACATGTGTATAGTTTTACTAGGAGTGTGTTGATCATTTGGAAATTGTGTGTAAAGCAGTGAGTTGTGTTTACAGTTCAGCAAAAACAGTGCTGTGAAGTGGATTATATTTATACAATTGCAAATTGTGTGTTACAAAAGTGCAAATTGAGTGTAAAGCAGTTTTTTGGCTTTTAGTTTTGCAAACTCAGTGAGTGATTTTGCTATAACTATTAATAGTTTTAGAAATTGTGCTATAAGAATCATTGATATTGTTTAAGCAATCAGAAAAAACTGTAATGCATCTGTTCATTTTAAAAGAAGACAGCAGGGGGAGCTGGTTCTCCCAGGTAGACCAAGCTTTTGCATATTCTTGAGGGATTTCTTCATCCCAAGACAACTTTGCTTTCGACAACCTTTGCAGAAGGATTTTTGCAGGAAGAACAACAGGAGCTAAGAAACCAAGTGGGTCATAAACAGAACTTACAATAGACAAGACACCTCTTCGTGTTACAGGTTTCTCTTTGTTAACGACTCTGAATTTGAAGGTGTCAGTGTTTTCACACCAAAGCACACCTAAAGCTCGTTCAACTGGAAGAGCATCCTTTGTCAGGTCCAGATCTCTCACTTCTTTAGCTCTGTTATCTTCAGGCACAGCTTTCAACAGCACACGGCTATTGCTAGTCCACTTTGTGAGATGGAATCCACCTGAAGCACATAGCGCTGTTAGATCTTTCCTCAAAGCAATAGCATTCTTTTCACTACTAACTGCTTTAAGGCAGTCATCCACATAAAAGTTCTTTAAAACAGTGTCCACAGCTTCATTCTCAGAATTGGGTCGGTTGTCTTGAGCTGTTCTCCGCAAAGCAAAATTTGCGCAGCTAGCAGAAGAAGTGGCGCCAAACAAGTGAACCACCATCTTAAACTCAGCCATCTCCTGCGTCAGATCCCCTCCTGGCCACCAAAGGAAGCGCAGAAAGTCTGTGTCCTCCTCTGGAACTCTGACTTGATGATACATGGCTTCGATGTCGGCCATCATTGCCACTTGCTCCTGTCTAAATCGGGTCAACACACCCACAAGTGTGTTAGTCAAGTCTGGGCCTTGAAGTAGCTCTTTATTCAGAGAAGTTCCTCGAAAACTAGCAGCACAGTCAAACACTACACGCAGCTTTTTCTTCTGTGGATGGTACACTCCACGATGTGGAATGTACCACACCTTTCCATCCTGTCGACTGAGCTGTGATTCAGGCACCTTGACTGCATAACCCTTTTTTAGCATGTCACTAATGCATTCTGTATACTCTATGTGGAATTCAGAATTTCTGCTCAACCTTTTCTTCAGAGTGAGTGCACGCTGGACTGCTGCATCACGATTGTTTGGCATCCTGAGTTCAGTCCTTTTTGCTGGAAGCTTGATATAATAATGACCATCCTTAAAGCTCACAGATTTAGACACAGAATGCATAAACCTCTGGTCTTCCACAGACATTTCAGTCTCCTCTTTAAAGTGATGTTCAGGAAAGTCAACCACATATTGCTGCTCAAGCAATTTTTCCACAGTACACACCGAGATGCGATTTACAGAGACGAGGTGCCGCTCACCCTCCTTCTGTGTTGTAAGGGGTCCATTGACAGTCCATCCAAGAATTGTTTTTACAGCATATGGACCGTCGCTTCTGCTGTGTATCACCTCCCATGGTTCAAAGGCTTCAGTCACATCATTGCCAATGAGCAATCCCACATCTGCATTTATGAAGGGCAGTTTCACTTGCTTAAGGTAAGACCATCTTTCTATGTCCTTTTGTTGAGGAATGTTTTCCTTTCCCACAGGGATTCTTGGTTGTGTGAAAGCCTTTGGAAGATCAATATATGTTTTTTCTTCTAGTCCACAGACTTCTAAGTCTCTCATGATGCGTCCTTTTACCTGTTTGACTGACCCCATTGTGCTTAAGGTAAGCTCTGTCTCTTTGCCCTGCAAGTTTAACTGCTTTGCCAGCATGTCAGTGCAAAATGTGCCTGTGCTCCCAGGGTCCAAAAAGGCATACGTTTCCACAATCTTTGTTCCCCATTTTGATTTTACATAAACTGGGAGTATCGACAAAATACAGCCATCTCCGGCCCCCTCAGAGGCTGTGGCAATTTGATTTAGGCTAACTAAGGCACTTGAGACTGCTTGGCCATTGAAATTGATTTCTGTTTGACAGCCTGCATTTGCACGTTTTGAGATGTTTTCACTTTTATAAATATGTAGCAAATCAGGGTGCTTCTGTGAACATATCTGACATGTAGCTCTCCTTTTGCACTGTTGGCTTACATGCCCTTTAGCATGTAAGAGGCTGTGGCATTCTACCATGGTGTGATTTCTTTTGCAGAAAAGGCATGGCGTGTTGAAGGCAGAACCACTCTGAGCACTGATGGCCTTAGACTTATCATTTATACATTCTTTAGACAGAGTTACATTAGTGGCAAAACTGCTCCTTTTTGATCTATCTTTCTTTGTCTCCTTTTCCAACATGCTTAATTTTCTCTCCTTCATTTCTGCAGCAGCAGGACAACGCAGGTCTCCGAAGAGCGGATCATTGATGATTTTTGCTTCTCTGTCGACAAATGTGACAAGATCCATAAATTTGACTCTTCCTCTTTTTCTTTCCTTTAATTCAAAAGCCAAAGTTCTCCACTTTTCCCTTATTCTATATGGCAGTTTTGACACAATAACCCTCATATTAGTTGGATTATCCAGTTCATCCATATAGTCTACATCCTGTAAGGCATTAGAACAACTCACAAGAAATAGAGAAAAGCTGTTGAGGGCTTTAGCATCTTCCTGTTTCATTTGTGGCCATTGAAAAGGCTTTTCTTTCAGGGCTGTTGCAATCTTTAAGGGGTCACCATAACAATCTTCCAGCAGCCGCATAGCTTCTCTGTAGCCACGATTTGGGGGCATGTGCTGACAGCTTTTTACCAGGTCATGAGGCTCACCTCTTGTAAACTGTTCCAGAAAATAAAGCTTGTCAACATTGTCATCTGTCTTGGAAATCACTGCGTGTTCAAAGGCCCTCAGGAAAGACCTAAACTCAAGCGGGTCGCCCCAGAAGACGGGAACATCACGTTGGGGCAGGTAAGCTAACCGCTGATGTTTAGCAATCATTTCTGTGATTCCAGTCTGTTGCCTGAGGATGGTGACAAGTTCATTTGTAATAGCTGGATTTTGCTGCTGCTCATCCTGTGCAGCCAAATTAGCCTCCGCTGGTATTTGCAATTGAGGGTTGCTATTTACAGGCCTATGAAACTTAGGTTTTGCACCAAGATCTATCATTGAGGGCTTGCTAAACATTTGAGAATGCTCTTGGATATCTTTAAGGGCCTCCCCTTGTGAATTTATCCCACCATCGTCAGCATTTTCCTTTTCAACATATTCATTCATTGCATCACACGTTTGTGGGTCTTCATATTCTTCATAAACCTTCATTTTTGCATTTGACACAGCCAATGCTGTCTGAATCTCAAGTCGCTCTTTCTCTAGAGAAAGCTGGGCCTCTTTAAGGAGAAGAGCTTCCCTTTGCTTCAACGCAGCCGCCTTCACCTCAAGAGCTGCTCGCTTTGCCTCCTCTCTGCAGCGGGCAGAAGAAGCCACTGATCGGCTGGAGCATCCACTACCAGACCTAGATCCACTGTTCACTGATGCCAATGAGACACTGTCCATATGTGTCGGCTCTTGAGCCACATCAGGGTTTTCAATATGGATTTGCACATTCTGGAGCCACTTCTCAACACCTTGAATGAATGTAAGGAATTTGGCCAACTTAGGTATAAACCACTCATCCTGGTCAGAATTGAAGTTATCCTTAGGCAGATACTGCAGGACAGCTTTATTGAATTCTTTGAACACTGCCAAGGTTGCATTAAGGTCTTTTAATTTCAACTTAATGTTCTCAAAGTTGCTGTCATCCACCATAAGCTCTTCAATGTCATTAGCCTTTGTAGTGAGCTGCCTGAGCTTTACCCTCCGTGCATTGACGTAGTGACTGAGTTTTTCATCCATACCCTTCTCCGTGAGCTTGCGCGCCCTCTTTTGGTCACCGCTAACAGCTGCAGCGACGTCTGAATTTTCCTCCATCGCTGCCGAGCGCTCCACATCACAGTCCACGTTTCCCACAGGAACCTCGAAGGTGCGATCTCCGCCGATCGACCACTGCTCCTCTGCTCCAGTCGGAATTCCACAAAAATCTAAATTGCCTGACGATCAGTCTCAGCGGCGTTGCGCATTTATGGCCGCGCGCTCACCAGGCATACGTCCAACAATCTCTCAAACAGCCACCGCTCAAAGTTTTTGACTTAGAGTGTAGCGGCAATGTTCTAAGCAGAAATAACAAAGCCGCCTAGGCTGTGTGTGACAGGCTTTGTCTGACGCGTGTTCATACTCGTTGCTGATTGAGAGAATCCAACATGCGGCTCGGCTTCGTTCATTAGTTTATTTCAGTCTTTGTTCAGTCACACGGAAGTCCATTTCTTGAATCTTTATAACAAAAAACTATGTGGTTGAAACACACGGTCAAAACAAATGGTTACAAAACACGGTCAAAAACTTTTTGGCGTGGCATCCACACAGCCTTCCCAAACCATATAATCCAAGTGCACCTGTGTGCTTTACCTAAATAAATTTGGCTCCACCCAAGGACAGATGGAGCGGCCGCCCACTGGCAATTTAACATAATGCCAATTTGCATCTAACTTAGGCAAATACTTATTCGAATGTATAAACCAAATTAAGGAAAAATACACAAAATAAATTATCCCCATTATGGCATCTACAGTAACCATATATAATTCATACTTCTGTCTGTGTTCTAAGAGTCTTAAAAATATGTGGTTTCCTTTTTATTTACAGTGTGCATGTCATGTGACTTATGAACGTACAGTTTGTGCATATATATAAACAGTTTGATTTCCAGGTTGATGCAGCAACAGCTGCTGCTCTGACACCATTGTTCATGTCTTCCTCTCTCTGCACTGTGTTAACACACCTGAATGCTGCAGAGCATCTTCTTCTTTCCTGCTAAATAAATAATGGCCCTGTGGTCTGGTGGTGTCGGTTCACCTTGGACAGCGATGGACAGGAGGACAGGAAGGTCCGGCTGCTCTCAGCTGGGACCTGTGTGTGTCTGGGTGCACACACACCTGCAGTCTGCCCACAGTTACTGACGTAGCCACTCCGTCACACCCCAGCTGACACATGAGCGCACCAGGTGGCTGCTGCTATGACAGATGGTGGTTGTCAGCATTCCTCGTTAGTATAGTGGATAGTATCTCCGCCTGTCATGCAGAAGACCGGGGTTCGATTCCCTGATGGGGAGAAAGACTTTTACCACCAGATAGGATGATACTGACCCTGTACATTGCTGCTGCAATAGAAAACATTTCCCAGTTTGGGATAAATAAAGTATTTGTTCTGTTCTGTTCTGTTCGTCTTGTGTCTTGTGAGCTTTAGATTATATTATTTCTTGGGCTCTATGCTCTAAGTGTCTTAAAAATATGTGATTTCCTTTATTTACAGTGGCAGTGTCATGTGACTTTACTTATGCAACATGTATGATAATGTTCTGTCTCCTCTCGTTTCCAGACTGTCTGGAGGACACACAGGCTGTGTCCCAATTCAGGGTCTGCATCCTTCGGAGGACGCAGCCTACGCGGTCTCAGGAGGCCGCGTCCTCCTGAGGATCCTCCGGAGGATCCTCCACCGTTGGTAAATGGGACGGTCTGGCCTTCAAAGCACTTCCTGATTGTGGCGCGACGTCATAAATTTTGCCCCGGGAAAAACAAAAGCAGCGACAGCGACACAACACGGACTAGACAACAAACGGGACAACAGTGTGGATTTAGACATTTGGAATATTTTAATATATTTATTTGTTGTTGGAGGAAGGGGAGAGGCGGCTCCAGCAGCAGCAAAACCGGTGACGGCTCATTTTCTTCAGGCTGGGAGAGCGCAGTGGGGAGGTGACGGTAAGCTGCTGTTTAACCATATTATTGATCATAATTAATATACCGGTTACTGAGCAAACGCTAGATATATAACCAGTAGATAGACAAATATGATTAAATGTAATTTATATTTGATTCAATCGTAAGACTTGATACAGGGTCTGTTTGTAATTTTAATACTTTAAATAAATAGCTAAATGTGTAAGAACCCTGCAAATAACCCTGAAACCACTGCTTTAATGTGTCATTAAGCATCAGGTCTGTCACTATACCAGAGAATTACTGCTGGGTGGAGGAGAGTGGGGCTCCCTGCAGGACCAGCTGTCTGTCCTGGAGGAGGTGTACTGACCATCATCACCTTTGGAGGGTGAGGATACATATTTTATAGCTTTTCATATTTTAAGCTGCGTTGGAAGCCGCTCTGTTGAAGTTATTATTTTTATTTTTGCCCTTTTTAAAAACATCTTTAGTAACATGGCAGCCGCCGATCGTCAGCTCTGCAAACCCTGATGGACGATGTGGTGGACAGAGGAGACAGACACCCCCCTCCCCCAGATGATGTCCCACTCACAGCCAGAGGACTCCAAGGTCTTCACCGTGGCATCATCCAGTCCAGCAGCACCAAGGACTCCTGCTCAGCCAAACATTTATATATATGTTCTTTGTGAATAGTATTTTCTGCTGATTTTTATAAATAATAAACTGTACATTTTCATAATGCCCACTGGTAAATAGTTAGAAATGTTCAAACTGTGTCTTTGTAAATATTGTACATAACACAACACACACACAATAAATGATTTCAAAAGTTTACTTCAATTATAAATAGGTGAAAACACATATGTAACAAGGTTAGAAGAGTTTAAGAACACAGAGACAAGAACGATTTAATATCATCCTTTAATTTAATAAGTAACATTTAAATAACACAGAACATAAAATCACTGCTGTCCACCATCCTCTCAATGAGCTGAGGTCTGTCCGTTCTTTCTCTGCTCTCCCCCTCTCCCTCTCTATCTCTCTCCCCCTCTCTCTCTCTCTCTCTCTCCCTCTCTCTCTCTCTCTCTCTCTCTCTCTCTCTCCTCTCCCTCCCTCTCCAGTCTCATCTCCTCCGTTATCAATTGTCAGGTTTCTTCTGTTTCTCTCTGCTCCTCCTTCAACAAAATGACAACAGGCAGAATGACCGTTTGATATAATAACGATAATATTGCTCCTCACGTGAACTATACTTTATACTATAGTAAACAGTCCAGAAACATTCAATCAAAGCGTTTACTTCACAGCGCCTCGTATCAACAGGACGTCATGTTTGTAAATATAAAACTCATTTTTTTAATGCCGCTGTCACTACTAGCATTTTAAAACACTCGAACTACTGCTCTTTACTTACATTTAAATGTGAATTCGGCACTCCTGCCGCTGCCGCTCGCTTGGTCCGTCGTTGTACTATTGGACAAAAAGTAGGCCCGCAAAGCATTGTGGGATATTTAAGGCCACGAAGGATGGTAGCGATGCGTCCTCCAAATTCAGGCAAAAGGAGGACGCATTTGGAGGACGCATTTGAAGGACCCTTCGACTTTTGGCGAATTGGGACAGCCTTCGCGCAGCTTTGTGACGTAAGCGGCCTTAAAATGCGCACTCCGAAGGATGCAGACCCTGAATTGGGACACAGCCATCGAGTGGACATGGGTCACAGAGTGCTGCTGCTGTTTGTGTCTCTGCAGCATGGGCAGCTGCTCCTGCTCCACTCGTCACCGGCTGATTGTTCACACCTGTGATCAGTCATCAGCCAATCCTGCTGCAGCTTCCATCTAGTACAGACCTGGGCAAAGTACGGCCCGCGGGCCACATCCGGCCCGCTTGCGTCTTCAATGCGGCCCGCGGACTCGTACACACAATAAAAAAAAAAGAAGGCATCAAAAGTCAGCTGTCAGCACGGCATTACCGGTAACGTCTTTCCAACCCTCCTTGTCTCTTCCACGCTGGTGTACTGCTTCATCCCATCTACTTTTTGTAGAGACACGGTCGTGCTGTGTACACTTTAATTTAAGGTGAAACGCGGTTGCGGTTGAGATAAACTACGTCATATGACAATAGTCACATATGAATAATAACATCAAAAGCTGTTTTATTAATCAGTTAGTTGCCTTTAGTAGTTCCATATATCTGATTATAGTATTTATGCTATTAATGTATTTATGTGGTTAAATCACATTATTTATTTGAACCTTTATTTTACCAGAAAATGTCATTTTACAAAACAAGAACAGGCTGATATATGAGGTCAGTGTTGACTTCATATAGTGAAATAAAAACCTTCAGCTTCAGATGTTTTTGTATGTTTTTGTGGCCCTTTGCTTTTCTAATGGAAGTCTATGTGGCCCTCGCAAAAAAATAATTGCCCACCCCTGATCTAGTATATGTGTCCAATGGAAGCTGAGCAACATGTCAGCTACACACATAGAAACACTACACATAGTTTGTCATATAAATAACATGGATTGAATCATGTTGTACAGTCAATGGAAACAAAAAGCACTGAGAGTGGTGCTGGTAGTGCAGCAGTGGATGGAGGCTGAAGTGCTGCCACCTAGTGTCAATATTTGGTATTACTCTGACTACATATTCCACCTTTAACTCTCTGCCATATATACTGTGCCATGTGTGAAGTGATAATAAAATGTGAATGTGAATTTATTGTAAAGAACTTTACTTATTATCCCTGTTATAAGTGAGCAGTGTGTGTGTGTGTTTGATGGAGTGTGTAATGTCTGCTCAGTGTTACTGATGCTGCTGTGTGTGATCTGAAAACTGATCAAACTGTGATGTGTCTGATGCTGACAGAAGAATCAGAGGTCAGACAGTCGGATCCTCCTCTGTGACACCTTTAACATCATATCAGAAATCTCTGTCTGCTTCTGGTACATGCAGCTGATCACCAGCAGGGGGCTCACTGCTTTGCTGTCACTCAGTGTAACAATGGAACTGTTAGAATGATGGTGCGGCTCACACAGGTGTGTGTGGTTGAGGTTAATCAGTGCAACAATGTCAGCTTCTCTCTACAGACTGTGAGAGAAACAGTCTGACTGAAGACAGGAGGAGGCAGAAATGTCACTGTGTGGATGTCAGCTGCCAGAAAACACCACAGAAGAAGAAGAAGAGGCAGAGGAAGAAGAAGAACAGAGAGCGGAAAGTGTTTGTGGTGACAGTGGATTCATACACACACATTTCTGCTGGCTCATATATAATGGAACAAAGGGCTGACAAGCAGCTGCATGTCCAGGTGAGTCCTGTTCCTGGTTCCTCCATGACTAATCAAAGATCAAAGTCCTGGAGGTGGTTCTGAGTGCTACATTTACATTTGGTAGCTTTTCACTGGAGCTCTGAACCCTTCATCAGGTGTGCCGTGTGGAATGATCCCATCACACTTCATCGGTATGAAGCGTGTTATAGAGTTATGGTAAATACTTACATCTATGCCAGCCACTTGTGTGGCAAAATGTCGTCCCAATCTTATATTCATGCAGCCATATTGTGTTCTATATACAGCTATACATATATATATATATACCTTCTTACACTGCAAAAAAGGAATTTCAGGAAAGTAAAAAAAAGCCTTGTATTAAGGAAATGAGTCTTAATGTTTGTCCAGAAAGAATATTAATCTCATCAAGCTTGTTTTACATTAGATTTTATATCTCATTTTAGGAAGGTATGGTAAGTTTTTCTTGATATTTCAGCTAATTTTGAGGTAAAAAGAACCAGAAACAGATGAAAACATGTTTTATAATAAATCCCAGTGGAGCAACAAGACGTATTATAAGAGTAAGACCATTCACACAACTCCTCAATTTAAGAAAAACTAAACAAGAACAATGAACACTTTTTATTATTATTATTTCATTGCTGGCCATCTGTACCTGACAGAATTGGTTCATATGCAGCATCTTGTTAAAATGACAGCAGACTGGTCTATAGAACATACAAATAATACAAATAACCATGCTGTAAATGTGCATTGTCCACAAACAGAACAAAATGACCCAAAATGGCAAAAAATGAAATGACCCTTGCTTCACCTGCACCCTGAATCACAATGTAGCAAAGAACATGCTTGTTCAGTATACTGCAGCATCAGCATTTGACTGACTGTTGATCTGCTGTTTCAGATTAGTGTTACTGTTATTTTCATACAGAAAGAACAATCACGAAACAACGAAAACCACCGAGGCAAACCGATTAAAAACTGCACCTGTTACAACCTCTCAGATGAGGCTCTGTGTAGCCCAAGCACAGCTGCCAGGTAATATTTTGTGGGGACATGTCACATCCTTGTGAGTAGAACTATAACAGGGAGTGGAATCTAACAGATCCTCAGATGTTATGAGTTCAGTTGCTTGTGCCATGTTTGGCCTCTCTATTGAATATGCCATGTAATTTCTATCATAGCAGACAGTATTATGCTGCTGCAGCTCAAAACAATATAACAACCAGTTAATTACATAGATATTGCTCACGAGTCCAAACTCAGGTAAATCACTGGAATTAACAGCAGTTACAAGTAATGTCTTCTCCGTACATATTTATTACCATTTAGATGAATCCATTCAACAGACACTGCATTGTTTGTGTCATCATTTCCGAGGAAAGCCCTTGTTTTTCTTTCAAATATGACATGCTGCGTATTTCTGAAGTTGGTCCCGATGCACACTCATTGAAAAACATTGGGTGTTCAGGATGACTTACATTTTGACAACACTCATACATTTGATTATGCCTTACTAAAGACCTTTGCAGCCCACTGTTTGAAAAAACAATGTATTGATTCAAACCTCATGCACATGTGACGGACCATCGGTCCCAGGAGTTCTATCTGCGATGGAGCATGAATCAGATATAAATATTGTTATCAGGGAAAAGACATTTCAGATGTTTTAAATGCTGTTCAGTCTCTTTAACCTGCTAATTGTCTGTAGACCAATGACAGGAGCAAACAACATCTGAACACTTTCTGAGTTCAAGGATGAATTTGTAGTACTCAGTATCTGTAGCTGTATCAATAATAAATGAACAGTCATTTGGCCTGAGGATTGCTTCAGTTTACTGTCACTTGAAGCTAATGTGCTGTAAGCTATAGGGCTTGGTTTGTCTCTGACATCAAGCGGAGAGTAGGGAAATCCGGTTAATGCAGTATTGAGGGCATCCAAGTCTAGTTGACCTAAAAGAACTGAATGTTTAACACACACTTTATTTCTAATGGAGCAATGCCTTCAAGAATTACATGCATCATATCCTGAGGTGTTTGTTCACTCAAGTTAAAGGCTGGAAATTCTACCAGCTTGCTCTTCCTGTTGATGCCAAATGTAGTCTTTAAACTGTTCCTAAGATCCTCTGTATTTGCTTCTCAATGTCACTGCACTGCCGAACATGTCTTTCTAGTGTCCTTAGTTCAAAGTCGTCTTGGTCAAAATACATTTGCGTGTCCTTAAATGAACATTCACACTGCCGGCACTTACTCTAGGCGAAACCAACAGCCTCTTTAAATCCACAAAGCTCATGTTGTGCTAAGGTGTCTCCACATATCGACACTAATGCTCCAGATATTTCATGTTCACCAGCTGCAGTCTGAATATTAACACCATCATATAGCATTTTCAAGTCCTCATACAACCTGCCCAAAATTCCATCCAAGGCTCTGGCTGCCGGAGGATACCATGTGGAGGCCATCAAGAGCCTGGTGGCTAAAGGGACCCTGGTCCAGACCATGTTCACTGTTGTTGGCAGAAAAGTCAGAGAGCAACAAACTGCTGTCTTAGATTCATCCTTCAGCTCTGTGCTCTAAGAGTCTGAGAATATGTGGTTTCCTTTGTTTACAGTGGTGCATGTCATGTGACTTTACTTATGCAACATGTATGATAATGTTCTGTCTCCTCTCATTTCCAGACGTGCAGCCAAAAACATGTGCAGTGATGATATGTGACGGTATCATCATGGTCTCAGAGAGAAGAGCTGAGTGTGTCTGTTCTGATCTGTGGATGCTTGTGTCTCTTGTCTCCCTGCTTGTTTCTCCGTCACACGCCCTCTGCTGGTGAGCCGCGTCATTACACACAACCGCTCATGTAATGAGGTGAATTTATAACTTTTGACTTTATGTGGAGGAGGGATTGATTTTGGAATGAGGAGGCTGCAACCTGCGATGGCACCACTAGATGTCAGCTTTTTACAGCATTGGTGGTTCAGTGGTAGAATTCTCGCCTGCCACGCGGGAGGCCCGGGTTCGATTCCCGGCCAATGCAATGACCCTTTTAACTGAGGAACATGTGAGGGGACATATATTCACCTTCACATCTATGCTGTTGTTCAGCATGTTGTTTTTATATGTGTTAACAGACCTGACTTCTGTTAACATCACTGTGACATACACACAGAGGCACTACACTTCACAGACGAGCTTCAGTGGTACAGTGCACATCACATTTGAAACAAGAGCACTTACCATCACTGGTAGTGAAGGTGTCCCAGGAAGAATTACTGTGATGTTTTACCTTTAGAGCCTTTTTATATGTAGCGCCTCTCTAGCTTAACCGATTAACATGAGAGGTGGCTAACCTGAGTTCTTTAATTAACTTCTTTAAATGTACCTTATGTGTATTTTTTATTTTATTTTAACTCTCTCTCTCTCTACGGAGCAATACAAACCAGCAACAGAAAATAGGAATTATTACCCTTTCACTTAGCAGTTTATCAGGTAATTAATGCTTTACTTTTATTTCAACATAAATAAAAGTGTTACCTGACTATACGAAACACCCAAAATGCACAATAACAACACTGGGGTTACTGGAAAAATAAAAAATGTTTACTCTCAATATAATTTCAAACCATAAACACTCTTAATCAAACAGCAAACGAAAAAATGTCAGCAGATAACAAACACTCCAGTACACTAATTAAGGGCCCAAAATAAACAACCTTATTCTTTATAAGCCGGCAATGGTCAATAGTCATAAAAACCAAAACAAACGTTGCTGGCCAGGCCGCCGCTCGTGTGCGTTGTAGCCGAAAACAAATGGCTCCTTCGCCCGCAGGCAAAATAAAGTCAAGGTACCTGTACGCTGAGCTCACACACGTGTGCAGTCCAAACTCCGTCCCAACAGCAGAAGAGGAAACAGAAGACCCACACCAGCCACACCTTCTCCTCACTCGGTACAGCTTTGCAGAATGTTTGGTCCTGTTCTTCACGTCTAGGCTCCGCACCGACTCCGCCACCTGCGCTCGCGGACCGCCAGCCCCCCAGCAAGTCCCAGTACGAGAGTTAGCTACTGATTTAGCAGCTAACTAATTAGCCTTGATCTCCGTCGAATATTCCACCCGAACGAGAAAAACTCTAACACTGTCCAGTCTTCAGAAAGAGTCCGTGTTGAACACTTTCACCCGAATGGTGCCAGAGTCTATCAAAATCCATAAAACAGTCCAACTATCTCCATCGCTCCTCACACGCTCTTTACTCGCCAGTCTCCATCTTGTTCCTTCTTCTTCTCTCTAACTTCAACTTCAACCCCTCCCACTCTCCTTTGACCTCACACGTGATTCACTCACGTACAATGTTTATATATATATAAAAAATAAAACACAATCCCGTGTCATACACATTTTACAGGCCACTTCCAACATAAATAATATACATGCCAGCATAACAATAAATGCAATAAACAGTAAAATAAAACTATCAAAAAGAAAACACAATATCCTTATTGGCTAATGAATTTATCCCTTTATTTTAATCTACTGTATATCAACTCATGGACAAATTATATCCCAACCGGGTTACACTACCCTTAAGGATTTCTTCCTTGGATGATACACTCCACGGTGAGGAAGATACCATACACCGCCATCTTTACACTCCAACTGATCTGGAGGCACCACCTCCGCATATTCATTATCAATCATCTCTGTGAGAAAGGCTGTATATTGCTCCTGATAGATCTTATTCTTCTCAAACTTTCTCTTAAGACTCTGCATGCGTTGCTCAGCTAGGCATCTGTTGTTTGGCATGGTGATGTCATCCACCTTAAAAGGTAAATCTGTGCAATAATGACCATCTTGCAGACAAACAGAATTATCCATGATGTTCATAAATCTCACATCCTCCCTTGACATCTCCTGCTTCTCCTCCATGACCTTCTCATTAAAGTCCTGATTATACTGAGACACCAACAGCTCTTCAAGTTTGATGACAGATATTCTATTAGCATATATGGTTGAACAGCTTCCCTGATAAGAGCTATTACCCCTTAAAGGACCGTTTATGACCCACCCCAATAGAGTCCTCACGGCATAAGGCCCATCAGCTTGGCTATTGATTACCTCCCAGGATTCCATAAGCTTTAGTGCATTTGTTCCGATCAAAATTTCCACATCAACATCCACCTCTGGGATCCTAATTTGTTTCAAATATTCCCATCTTTCAATATCTCGCTGAGTGGGGATGTTATTCTTTGACACTGGAATCGTTTTCTGTGTAAACACCTCTGGGAGCTCCATAAATTGATCGTTGTCCAAGGCAGCCACCTCTAACCCATACAGAATTTGGCTTTCAACAATGCTTTCCTGTCCCATAGTGCGCAGCAGAATGTTGGTCTTTGCACCCTGAAGTTTTAATCTTTCCATAAGACGATTAATACAAAAGGTTGCTGTACTTCCTGGATCCAAAAAAGTGTAAGTCTGCAACACCTTGTCTCCTTTCTTATTTTTCAGCTGTACTGGAACTATTGAGAGAGTGCAGTTTGGATCTCCAGCCCCAGTATTACCACATGCATGAAGAGAGACAAGCGCACTGCTCAACGTTGCTTCTGATGATTTGTTAGCTTTATCCTTATTGTGGACATGCAGAATGGTTGGATGTTTCAGATTGCACTCATCACATATCAAACGACTTCTGCATTCCCTACTCATGTGGCCAACCTTTATGCATCCAAAACAGACACCTTTCTTCCTTAGAAAGTCAATTTTCTCTCTTTGAGAAATTTTATACAGATTTGGACACTGAGACAACTGATGTGACTCTTCACAAAAAATACAGCAAAGTGTTGCAACTTCCTTCGATACTATAGGCGGCTTTGACACCTTATGCACCACAGACTTAGAAGATACAGCTGTATCAATGGCTGCAGTAGTTGTTACAAAACTGCTCCCTCTAGTGTTGCTCCTAGGGAATGCATGGGATTTATTTACAGCTTTCAATGCAGCGTTAGGCCGTGCATCTGTGATGTCACCAAAAAGTGGATGAGACAAAACTTTAACCTGATTCTCCAGAGAGCTCACCATATCTGGGAATGTGGCCCTGTAGCCGCGCCGCTCCTGTATCTCACAGGCCACAGACCTCCATTTTTCCCGCAGTTTATATGGCCATTTCATCATAATACTTCTCATGTTTGATGGAATGTTCATCTCTTCCATGTACTGCAACTTTGTCATGGCATTACAGCATCCTCTAAGGAACAGTGCATACTCCTGCAGTGCCTGAACATCCTCCACTTTAACAACTGACCATCCAAAGGCTTTGTCCAATAGGCAGTTGCTATCCTGTGCTCATTCCCAAAGTGTTGTTTCAACAGACTTTTTGCCCTTTGATATCCTTGCTGTGGCGACATATATAGACAGCTTTTAACCAGCTCTTTGGGCTGCCCTTTGGTGTATTGTTCCAAAAAATATAGACAGTCCTGATAACTGTTGGTTTTTTCTTCAACAACATGTTCAAAAATTCTTATAAAAGAAGCATACTGCAAAGGGTCACCATCAAATGTTATCAAGTCTCTTTTTGGTAAAGAACTGGACATATGCTGTTGAACAAGCAGAGTGGTAATTTGATTCTGCCTTTCCATAATTCCACAAATGGCGTCCAGAGCAGCTGTATCTTGACCTGAGGACATGCTACGAGCAGATTGAGATCTGTCGTTTAATCTTTCCTGCTCAGCCACTGACCTGAATGATGACATCGCTGAGGCTGTGCCAACATTGTGAGACTGATGTTCTCTTGCTGCTTTACTGACATGGCTGGCGCTCTTGAGCCTTGATTTAACATCAAAAAATTTCCTTTTGGCACAAACTCATTTGCCTTTGGATTAAATTCAAGGTTTTGTTCTTTAAGTCCTTTGCTCACATAAGAGTTCATTCCATCTGATGGAGGCTTTTCTCCACTGCCTTCCAGCACTGACTTGAGGCAGCAGCAGCTATTTCAGCATCAATCTCCAGATGCTCTTTCTTTTTCCTCTTGTTCCTCCAGTTCATGCCTCCTTTGCAGAGCAGCGGCTTTCTCCATTAAAGCTGCTTTTTCTGCTTTCAACCTCAAGCATGCCGATGACGTCCTAGACACAGATGATTTGCTAGAATGACTTTGCTTGCTCGATTTTTTGCTTGATACATTTGACACACTGTCACCCGGATTAATTTCAACTTGACTCTCATTACTTGCACTTTTGCCATCATCATCATTTTCATCAATCAATCCATTCCCATCACCCATTGCATCTTCATCTTCATCAATATTTGCACTTTTATTCACAATTTCTTCATCATCATCATCACATGAAGCTCCATTGTCCTTTAACCACATTGTGATCTTTTCCATAAATGCATCATTGTCATCCTTTTTTGACTAAAACCATGCCTTCTGCTTTTTCTCCTCTTCTGGAGATGGGGGAAACTCAGAGAGCAATGTGTGCTGACACATTTGTCCAAAAGTTTTAAAGTTTTTCCAAACAATGGGAACATTTTCCTGAGAATCCAAAAGAGAGGTGATTTGTATTTTTAACTTGTTTGCTTGTTTAAAACAGGCACTTGTTTCCTTTTGAAGCCTTTCAACTACTATTGTGATTCCTTTAAAAGTAGGCTTTCTTGATCTTTTCTCCACAACATCACATTGCACCTTGGCACATTCAGGTTCCACAACATGTTGCTCATCCTCCATTGTCAATGAATCACGAGTGCCAATTCAAACAGAAACATTTCAAATCAGCTTATTTTTTGTCCATACAACCATTAAAGCGAACGATCATCCACTCCATTCAATTTCCATGAACTCGTTGAAAAGTCCGAGCCTCACCATTGGACTTGAATTTGTCAGGAGGGTAGTGAGACGGAGGACACAAATGCAGACTTAGGGCAGACTTAAGGCAAACTCAGTGTTTAATTCAAGCAAGGTTCGGTACACAGGAGTTCAGTCCACGAGGCAGAGGTATCCAAAAAGGCAAAGGCAAAAAGCAGTAGTCAAATCCAATCCAAGTCACACACAAGAGCATCCAAAACTTACTCGAAAACACGAAGGAAAAAATCACAAGAATGCAAAACTTACTCAAAAACACGTAGGGATAATCACAAGAGCGGAAAGGCTACTTGGACGGCTGTGTCGCATGGAAGACTCACAAAACGAACTGGCAACAAGGGGCAGGAAACACACAGGCTTTATACACAGGAGGGCGGGAAGACAATTGGACACAGGTGAAGCACATTAGGGCGGAGCAGGTAATCACAGGTGGGGGAAGGGAGCACACATGAGGAAGGGGAAGTAAACAGAACTGAAACACAGGGGGAAGATCGAGTTTCAAAATAAAACAGGAAGTGACTAGTAAAACTAAAACTAATACAAACAGAAAATGAACTACAAAATAAAAGACCTGGCTGAAACCATGACAGAATTGCAGTTTCTCACTGCGGCACCACACAAGATCCAAACACACAATCCATTCATCTGCTCCTAGTGTATGCACCAACCGGACCTTCTTTATCTTCTTTCAATGTCCATAATAATTTTTCTTTTCAATTAAAGAGCATGATTTACCGTTCTCCATAAGACAAGCTGCCACTCGATCAACCGCTCCAATCGGCATTTCTGCGCGTCCTTTTTCCAACCTCCCGATAAGATCAAGGTTTTTACTTGTGTAGTGGCGATTTTACCAGCCTTCAGCCACTCGGTTGGGTGCAGGGGATGTTGTTTTCCTACGCGCTGTTATTTCCAAAATGAATCGTTTGATGCATCATAATCTTTGGGTGAGGTTCCCGTTTATTGTTAACAAAATATTTGATAATGATTACAAAACAAAAAAAAACTTGTCAGCGGTAAAAACCGTACGACCTCCCAGCTCCTGTCTGATCTGCCCACCTGTGTTAATTTAAGCTTTACCCACCAACCCTAACCTGCCATCTAGCGACAAACAAAGGCAATTGCACGTTGACTTCATGGCTCCTACAGTCTCTGATTGGACAAACACTTTCACTTTGGGCTGTCTGCTCGGGCAGTTTAAAGCAGACCAACACGGCCGTTCCTTTGGAAA
This sequence comes from Parambassis ranga, assembly GCF_900634625.1. Lineage (NCBI taxonomy): Eukaryota > Metazoa > Chordata > Actinopteri > Ambassidae > Parambassis > Parambassis ranga. The sequence continues at coordinate 4,527,288 of NW_021144778.1, read as the reverse complement.
CTTTCTTTTCTCTCTCGAAAACACTTCAGTGAAATGTGATGTCTGAGCTCACATATAACTCCTTCACTTCCTGAATCTGATTTTATTTTGGTCAGTAGAGACATTTTATTTAATTATATTATACTAATTATATAAAATTATAACCAGGATATTAGAAACTTAACAATTTTACCTGAACAAGTGAGTTCCAAGACTGACATTTTGACGCTGTCACACATCCCTTCATTGTAGATTTAGACTGAACACAGGAAGGTATGAGCTCCCACGCAGGTCATTCTGAGGACTGATGTTCGTTTCCTGCTGAAACTGGGGAGCCACAGTCCAGCTGTTGACATATTACAACTCGTCGTCTTCAGGGTCCAGTTAGAGTATCCCACTTCTCTCCAGACTCCATTGTGTTTCAGCTCTAGTCTACCAGAACAACGGATGCTTATGTTTAAGGCAAAAGTTGTGACAGAAACAAGTTCTCCTTCAAAGACTGAGGAGGAAAGTTCATGTCAGCACTTCTATGACCTTGTTCGAGTTTTGCAGCGTGTTTTGGACCCAGCGTGATTTGAACCCGCGTGTGCTCCCTTCCTCGTCGTGCTGTGTTTTTTTTTTCCACTTTTTTTTTTCCATCTTTATTAAAGTTTTTTCACTTGCACAGATATGAAACATAAATTAATACAATTTAACTCAAACAGAAATGTAAACACCCCTCCATGGACCGCCACCTTACTGTGGTGGAGGGGTTTGAGTGCCCAGATGATCCTAGGAGCTATGTTGTCGGGGGCTTAATGCCCCCAGCAGGGTCTCCCAAGGCAAACAGGTCCTGGGTGATGGGCCAGACTAAGAGCGGTCCAAAAACCCCCTTATGAGGCAAGCAAAATCAAGGACCGTGACGTCGCCCGGTATGGCGCAGCCGGGGCCCCACCCTGGAGCCAGGCCCGGGGTTGGGGCTCGAATGCGAGCGCCTGGTGGCCGGGCCTTTCCCCACGGGGCCCGGCCGGGCTTAGCCCGAAGAAGCGACGTGGGGCCGACCTCCCATGGGCCCACCACCGGTGGGAGGAACCGTAAGGGGCCGGTGGGGAAGGAGCCTGAGCTTGTGCGGGAGGCCGAGCGGTACCGACTAGATATAGTCGGGCTCGCCTCCACGCACAGCTTGGGTTCTGGAACTCAACTCCTTGAGAGGGGTTGGACTCTCTTCTATTCTGGAGTTGCCCATGGTGAGAGGCGGCGGGCTGGTGTGGGCTTGCTTATAGCCCCACAGCTTAGCTGCCATGTGTTGGAGTTTTCCCCAGTATGTGAGAGGGTCGCCTCCCTGCGCCTCCGGGTTGGGGAGAGGTCTCTCACTGTGGTTTCGGCATATGCGCCGAACAGCAGTGTAGAGTACTTGACCTTCTTACAGTCTCTGGGAGGGGTGCTGGATGGCACCCCAACCGGGGACTCTGTCATCTTGCTGGGAGACTTCAACGCCCACGTGGGCGGTGACAGTAACACCTGGAGAGGCGTGATTGGGAGGAACGGCCTCCCCGATCTGAACCCGAGTGGTGTTTTGTTATTGGACTTCTGTGCTGGGCATGGTTTGTCCATAACGAACACCATGTTCGAGCACAAGGTTGTCCATCGGTGCACCTGGCACCAGGACACCCTACTACGTACTGTGCGGGTCTGCTGGGAGCGTTTGGCCGAACCCTCCGCTAGGGAGATCTTCAACTCCCACCTCCGGGAGAGCTTCACCCAGATTCCGAGGGAGGCTGGAGACATTGAGTCGGAGTGGACTATGTTTTCCACCTCCATTGTCGATGCAGCAGTCCGAAGCTGCGGCCGCAAGGCCTCTGGTGCCTGTCGTGGCGGCAATCCCCGGACCCGGTGGTGGACACCGGAGGTCAGGGATGCCGTCAAGCTGAAGGAGGAGTCCTATCGGGCCTGGTTGGCTTGTGGGACTCCTGAAGCAGCTGATAGGTATCGGCAGGCCAAGCGTGCTGCAGCAAGGGCAGTTGTAGAGGCAAAAACTCGGGCCTGGGAGGAGTTCGGGGAGGCCATGGAGGAGGACTATCGGTCAGCCTCAAAGAGATTCTGGCAAACCGTCCGGCGCCTCAGGAGGGGGAAGCAGTACTCTGCCAACACTGTATTCAGTGGAGGTGGGGAGCTGTTGACCTCGACTGAGGGGGTGGTTGGACGGTGGAAAGAGTACTTTGAGGGCCTCCTCAATCCCACCAACACGCCTTCCATTATGGAAGCGGAGGCTGATGACTCAGTGGTGGACTCGTTCATCACCTGTGCTGAAGTTGCCGAGGTAGTCAAAAAGCTCCCCGGCGGCAAGGCACCGGGGGTGGATGAGATTCGCCCTGGGTACCTTAAGTCTCTGGATGTTGTGGGGCTGTCTTGGTTGACACGCCTCTGCAACATCGCGTGGCAATCGGGGGCAGTGCCGCTGGACTGGCAGACCGGGGTGGTGGTCCCTCTTTTTAAAAAGGGGGACCGGAGGGTGTGCTCCAACTACAGGGGGATCACACTCCTCAGCCTCCCTGGGAAAGTCTACGCCAGGGTACTGGAGAGGAGAATTAGGCCTATAGTCGAACCTCGGATTAAGGAGGAGCAATGTGGTTTTCGTCCTGGCCGCGGAACACTGGACCAGCTCTATACCCTCCGCAGGGTGCTGGAGGGTTCATGGGAGTTCGCCCAACCAGTCCACATGTGTTTTGTGGACTTGGAGAAGGCGTTCGACCGTGTCCCTCGCGGCATCTTGTGGGAGGTGCTCTGGGAGTATGGGGTCCGTGGCCCTCTGCTGAGGGCCGTTAGGTCCCTGTATGGCCGGAGCAGGAGTTTGGTTCGTATTGCCGGCAGTAAGTCAAACCTGTTCCCAGTGCATGTTGGACTCCGGCAGGGCTGCCCTTTGTCACCGGTTCTGTTCATAATTTTTATGGACAGAATTTCTAGGCGCAGCGAGGGACCGGAGGGGATCTGGTTCGGGAACCATAGGATTTCATCTCTGCTTTTTGCAGATGATGTTGTCCTGTTGGCTTCATCGAGCCGGGACCTCCAGTGTGCACTGGGACGGTTTGCAGCCGAGTGTGAAGCGGCTGGGATGAGAATCAGCACCTCCAAGTCTGAGGCCATGGTTCTCGACCGGAAAAAGGTAGTCTGTCCTCTCTGGGTCGGAGGAGAGCTCCTGCCCCAAGTGGAGGAGTTTGTGTATCTCGGGGTCTCGTTCACGAGTGAGGGGAAAATGGAGCGGGAGATTGACAGACGGATCGGTGCAGCTTCCGCAGTAATGCGGTCGCTGTACCGGTCTGTTGTGGTGAAGAAGGAGCTGAGCCGGAAGGCGAAGCTCTCGATTTACCGGTCAATCTACGTTCCTACCCTCACCTATGGTCATGAGCTTTGGGTAGTGACCGAAAGAATGAGATCGCGAATACAGGCGGCCGAAATGAGTTTCCTTCGAAGGGTGGCTGGGCGCTCCCTTAGAGATAGGGTGAGAAGCTCAGTCACCCGAGAGGAGCTCGGAGTAGAGCCGCTGCTCCTCCACATCGAGAGGAGCCAGCTGAGGTGGCTCGGGCATCTGGTTCGGATGCCTCCTGGACGCCTCCCTGGGGAGGTGTTCCGGGCATGTCCCACTGGGAGGAGGCCCCGGGGAAGACCCAGGACACGGTGGAGAGACTATGTCTCTCGGCTGGCCTGGGAACGCCTCGGGATTCCCCCAGAGGAGCTGGAGGAAGTGTCTGGTGAGAGGGAAGTTTGGGTGTCCCTGCTTAGACTGCTGCCCCCGCGACCCGGCCCCGGATAAGCGGTAGAAGATGGATGGATGGAGAAATGTAAACATATGGGGGTTCCCTTCTTGACAGTCCATCCATATTCCATTTTCTTATACTCAATCAAGGTTTGAGTATTGTCGCTGTTCAGTTGTATACATTGTCCACTTCATCCATTTCTCCGTGAATTGTGCTTCCTGCAGTCTTAGCCGATGTGTCATTTTTTCCATTGTGTAAATTTCCTCTACAATGTGTGTCCATTGATCCTGCGTGGGGACGTCTTCCTTTGCCCATTTTCTTGTAATCGCTTTTTTAGCTGCTGCTAGCAATACTTTAACCAAATATAGGTCCTCCGTTTGTATACCCGCTCCACATAGATCACCTAGATATAACACCGTACAACACAGAGGGATGTTATATCCAAGGATTTTCAGTAACATATCACAAATCATGTCCCAAAACCGTCTTATAACATCACAATTCCAAAAAATATGTGAATGATCAGCATTCAGTACTCCACAACCTCTCCAACAGGGCATATTTCTATTCAACTGTTTGCTTTTGACCTTGGGTGTCAGGAAAAAACGCACCAGGTTCTTCCAAGAAAATTCCCTCCAGATCCGTGAATTGGTGGATGTGTGATGTATTTTCCACATGTTCAGCCATTGTTCATCTGTGATTTTTATCCTAAATTCTGACTCCCATTTTTCTTTTATGTATTTCGTTGAGTGTTTATTGGAAATCAACTGTTTATATAATCCAGATACAGTTCTAACTTTGGTTCCTTTATATGCATTGTAAATGGTTTGGATCACACCATTCACTTCTCCAGAGGGAGCAACCCTGGTCTCTTTCATATAGTAATCCCTCAGTTGTAGGTATCTATAGAAGTCATGCTTATCCAAATCATATCTGTCTTTAATGCTTTGAAAACTCTCCAGCTGTCCATCTTTCACCAGTACACACCACGCTGTAATTCCCTTGGTTATCCATTGCTTAAATCCTTTGTCATATCTAGCTGGTTTAAAATTGCTACCATATGCTACCCACTTCAATGACTTAATGTCTTTTTGAATCTTGTATTTTTTTATTACGTTAAACCATAGTTTTAGCGTGAACATCGTGATTGGATTTGTTTGGTTTTTGATCACCTTGTATATTTCCTCGTCTCCTATAATGCTCTGTATTGGGTATTCTCCAAACTGTTTTTCCACATCTTTCCATTTTGCAGCGTAATCTGGCTTACACCAGTCAACAATATACCTCAATTGAGCTGCATGGTAGTATGCATTTAAATTTGGTAGTCCCATCCCCCCTTCTTCTTTTGGCAGCTGGAGAGTCTCCAATCTTATTCTGGGTTTCTTCCCTCCCCAGACAAACCTTGAAATTATTCTATTCCAGCTCATAAATTGTGACTGTGGGACCTCTACTGGTAGAGATTGGAACAAATACAAAAGCCTTGGTAGGACGTTCATCCTGATTATTTGAATTCGTGAACTGAGATCTAGTGTTAAGGTGGACCACCTTTCGATATCCCTTTGTATTTCTCGCGTTATCTTGTTATAGTTTGCTTTATATAGTTTACTTAGTCCTTTTGTAATTATAATCCCTAAATATTCAATTCTTTTAAGTTTCCAATTAAAATTAAATAATTCTTGGATCCCTTTTGGTGGACTGTAATTTAATGCTAATATTTGTGTCTTTGCGATATTTATTTTATATCCTGATAAGTGTCCGAATGTTTCCAAGAGTTTCATTAATGCAGGTAGTGATTCATTTGGGTGACTAAGGTAGGTTATAATATCATCCGCAAAAAGTCCTATTTTTTGCTGTATGCCATTCACAGTCACTCCCCTGATCTCTTGGTCTTCTCTAATAGCCTGTGCTAATGGTTCTATAAAGAGAGCAAACAGAGTAGGCGATAGACAGCATCCTTGCCTTGTTGACCTCTGTAATCTGATTTTCCCAGTCAAGCTTCCATTAATTTTTATTCTTGCAGTTGGTTGTTGATAAAGTGTCTTTATGCACTGTATTGATGTATTGCTGAATCCAAACCGCTCTAATATTTTGTATAGAAATGTCCAATTAACACAGTCAAATGCTTTTTCTGCATCTACACTTACTAATACTGTGCTCTTTTTGTCTTGCCTTGCTTGTTCCACTACATGAAGTGTTCTTCTAATATTATCCTGCGTCTGTCGTCCCCTTATAAATCCTGTTTGATCTTCCTCTATTATTTCTGGTATGAAGGAGTTCAGTCTTTTAGAGATTATTGCTGTATATATTTTATAATCCACATTCAGTATAGAGATTGGTCTGTAACTGGCACAATGGTCCTTGTCTTTTCCTTGTTTCGGGATAACTGTGATTATTGCCTATTTTGTTATTTTTGAGAGTCCAATTAAAAGAGGCAAGCAGCAGTGGGGACAGCTCTTCTCCAAACATCTTATACCACTCTGCTGGATATCCATCGCTCCCCGGTGTTTTATTATTCTTCAATTTTTTTATTGCGTCTTTTACTTCCTCCATTGTAATTTCCGCTGTTAATTCATCATTTTGTGCTTGTCCAATTGAGGGCAGGTCTAGCATGTCAAGAAACGCAACCATGTCATTTTCTTCTGCAGATGAGGGTTGTGTGTATAATTCCTGGTAATATCTTTGAAAAATCTGTTGAATACCATCAGGAGTAGATACTGTCTCACCTGTATGAGGGTCTTTGATCTTGGATATATTACTAATTGCTTGCTGTTGTCTTATACGCTTTGCCAATATTTTGGTGGCCTTCCACTTCAACCCACTTCATAATAGCCCAACTTAAAATATTTATTCTTCTTTTCAATTTCGTCTAATAATATGTCATTTATTTTCCCTTTTATTTCTTTAATTCGTTGACTTATCTCGGGTTCATTAGAATTTTGGTATTCCTGTTCCAATTCCCTTAACTTCTCAGTATGTATTCTATAACCCTATTCCTTGGTTCTTTTAACATATGCAGATTCAGCTATGAGTTTTCCTCTAATGACAGCCTTCATGGCATCCCAAAATATAGTTGGATCTACTGCACCATTGTTATTTTCCTCTATATATCTTGTTAGTTCAGTTTTTACCTTCTTCCTTATTTGTTCGTTATTCAAAATTCCCAGATTGAGTCTCCATACTGTATGTCGTCTTCTTTGGCTGAAATTTATTGTTAAATAGAGTGGGTTGTGATCTGACACATCTGCACCCCCTATTGTGCATTCTTTTACCTTATGTTTATCCTCTATATTCATAAAAAAATAATCTATTCTTGAATGGACTTTATGTACTGCCGAATAATGTGTAAAGCCTTTTTCCAGGGGATGTAGACTCCTCCAGACATCGATCATTCCCATCTCTTCTAATGATATGTTAATGAATCTTGTCAAATGCATTTTATTCCTTTTTAAGCTAGTTGTATCTATTTCATGATCTCTAATAACATTTATGTCTCCCCCACAGATTAAAACACCCTGTGATTCTACTACGATAGCATCAAACAGGGATTTAAAAAACAATTTGTCACTTTCCCGGAGGCGCATATATGTTCACTAATGTTACTGGCTCGTTCTCTAGTCTCCCTTTAACTATGACATATCTTCCTTCCTTATCTCTACATTCCTTCTCAAGATCAAATTTAATTACATTTGATATCAGTATCACTACACCTCTTTTACAACCCTCTTTACACGTACTATGATATAGGTTCCTATAGCCATATTTTGAAAGTTTATTATGTTCTGTTTGTGACAGGTGGGTCTCCTGGAGGAAAATTACCTGTGCCCTTTCTTTTTTAAGTTTTGTGAAAACCTTTTGTCTTTTCACTGGACTATTCAGACCATTTACATTCAGCGACATTATCTTGATACAATTAGTCATCACTATACCTTGTTATTCTTTGAAGGTATACTCCCATATAACTCTGAACAACATACATATGAACAAAAAAGGTAACGACATGAACGAGAACAGTTACTGACTTCAAAACTGTCTTCTCTCCCCAGGTCCCCGTTGGTGGGCGAAGGGGAAATCCTCATCTCTAAAGAGGGCCCCTCACTAGACTCAGTTCGTTTTTTAACAGAACTCTGTAAGGTCTAGATATGTCCAACTATATAAAAAAAAAAGAAAACTAAACATCTCCCAGTCGGGTTGAATATTCTCAACATTGAAGTAATCTATAGATCCATGGTGTTACCTTCCTCCTCCCGTGTATGATTATGTTTTCCTGTGAAATTCCTGCAGCTTCTCTCTGGCTCGGTGAGCTGCTCCGCGTCTCGGGTCCTTTCCCCTGATCCTCTGCCACTCCGACGTCAGTCGTGTCTTCCCCGTTGTCGCAGGTGTGCTGTCATCACCTGGTGTGCCCACTACGTATCCCCTCTCTCTCATATCCCGGGCGGCTTCCATGGCGCTGTCATATGTTTTCACTCCATTGTTCCAATGTATCCGTATTCTGGTCAGCGGTGTCTGGAAACGTATCTTTTCTTCCTTGAGCACCTTTTTAATGTCAATGTATGACTTCCGTTTATGGACAACTTCAGCGGGGTAGTCGTGATCAAAAAAGATTTGCTTGCCACCTATTTGTATTTTTTTCTTCCACGCTGTCTTCAGGATCATTTCTCTCATCTCAAACTTAAGAAAGTTAACTATCATGGACCTGGGTGTAGCATTTGGGTTTGGCTTTTGTGCAAGAGCGCGGTGTGCTCGCTGAATGTGGAGCTCCGTTTCTTCAGGTAGCTGTAGTTCTGTTTTTAGCAGCTGTTCTACGTACTTGCTGGGGTTCTCCTCCATGTCCTTGGGGATGCCAAAGATACGGATATTGTTTCTCCTTGATCTCCCCTCGAGGTCGGTAATCTGTTCTTGCATCTGTCGCGTCTGCTCCATCATTTCCATCATAGCTTCTCCCGCGTCTGCTTTCCACTCTTCTAGCTCTGCTATGCGTGTCTGGGCTTCGGTCAGCGCCGCCTTCTGTGACTGTAGCTCGTTTACATTAGCCGTTAGCTTGTGCTCGATTTCTTGCTGCAGAGTGTTGATGTCCTCTTTCATTTCTTTCTTCAACTCGTCTTTGAGAGTGATAATTTCGTGTCGTAACTCCTTTGATGTCCTTGCTAATAGTGGCTAATCCCAGTCGCAGCGTCTCGTTTTGATCTTGACCGTCCATTTTCTTTGCTATTTCGTCTTCGTGTTCGCTAGCTTCGTTTTCAGAGTTTGTCCCAGGTAATTTCTCAACTTTCTTTTGTTCCTGATTAGTTTTCCCTGTTCTTCGGTTGCCTCTCCCACCCATTATATCACTCACAGTCTTCGAGTTAAGTCTTATGGAGGGTTTTGAATGCCCGACATGGGAGATTAGTTAACTACACGTCTACTCTCTCAGCCATCTTCCCAGAAGTCTCCGTCGTGCTGTGTTTTAAGTTCAACAGTGAAAACTATGGACAGAGCTTCCGTGACATCACCCGTTTGTTTCTGAAGAGCCGCTTTGAAGCTCGGTGGGAGGCTCCGGGACACTCTGATCGCCGCCATGTTGGCAGCGTTGCGTCCGCCAAAACTCCAAATAAGGACAAAGAGGGGGAGCACTAGTGGAGTTTAGGGGGGCGGGCGAGCCATTCTTCTGTGGAGTGGTTGTTTAGTTTCTCCAATGTACAGATCAGAGCATTTCTCACTGCATTGGACTGCATACTGTATATCACATCGCTGTGTTTCTCCATGGGAGTTTCATCCTTTGGCTGTACCAGTTTCTGTCTCAGGGTTGTCCTCCAGTGGAGACCGCAACCTTAACACAGCGCCTTGGACGAAAAGCAGACTTGCAGAATGAAAGGCAGCATTTCAGAATGAAAAGCAATCCAGAATGAAAGGCAGTAATCCAGAATAAGTGGCAGCATTCCAGAATAGACATCAGTATTCCGGAATGATAGGCAGAATTCCAGAATAACAGTCAAGTTAGTCAATAGGGCCGGTTAGCTCAATCCCCATACGGCCAATCTGTGTTTTCATTGTTGAAGCGTGGACATGCCTGTTTCACTTACTTGTGTTTCACTTGTGTGCTGGTTGGTACATTGGACTCAAGGATTGGTTTTTGAAGACACTCCTCCAAGTGGTGTCTTCAGTTCTGCTACTATTCTGGTTGGGAATCTGAGTTTTATGTGTTCAGGATCTCTGTGGGTGGATCTTGAAGGAACTCAGACTTTTAATCTGAGGGCCCAGGGTTCAAGTCCCTGTTCAACACTATATATTCCTAACCAGAAATCTTTGTACATATCTTTACCAATGTCAAACTAAGAAAAACATGTGCTTTGTGTTGTTCTTGCACTGACTGAAACATGAAAAAAAAGAGGTCACATGTGGCTTGTTGGTCTAGGGGTATAATTCTCGCTTCGTGTGCAAGAGGTCCCGGGTTCAATTCCCGGACGAGCCCTCTTCTTTCAGCTTCAGTAGATTGAAGGTCTGTCTTATGTTTACATTTATAGCAATTATCTTTAACCCAAACAAGTTCATATTCCAACTTAGACCCTGTAAACAGCACTCTGCTCAAACTCCTAGAAGCAATCTACAACTGATATTGTTTATTCAAGAGAAGAAGTCCTTGCACTGAGGACTAACGTCGGAATGCAGCACAAGGTCCAGGGAGAGCTGAGGAAGAAGTACAGGGGCTGTAAGGCAGGAGTGAAAGTAGAGGCTGCACGTAGACATTTTAAGCCAGCGATCCCCTCTGCAATAATAAGGAATGTCAACTCACTACTGAATAAGGAGATCAGGAGATCAGCCTGTTTGAAACTACTGTTGGTAAGTTTTCTGTCTTCTATTCAATAAGTTTATTATCTTTATGTGAAACAATGTGCATGCCTTAAGATAAATGGACCTTGAGTTTAAGAAGAAGTGTCAGTCATTGTTCACATTGGGGTAGACAGGCTACAAGCAGCTAAGATTAGTTAGCATTCGTTGTAGCTAATGTCTATGGTCGCGTCATATAGCTGTCAGAGGTAAGTGGTGAACACGGTTAGTACTTGGAGTTTTCTACACAGGCACGTTGAATTCATCCTTAACACACTGCGAGCGCAGCTTGCCGCCAGCTAACGCAATCCAAAAGTGCTTTGCTTTACTTTTGTAGTGTAGCTGGCAGGCTAACGTTAGCCCAGAGCTAACGCTCTGTGTTAGCCTAAGCAGCACTTGTATGCAGGGGTACAGCCAGTGCTTAAGTGTAGTTAATGTGAAACAATACAGTCGTGATATATTGAAGTGAAGCAGTCGGCATATTTTCACGATATATTTTATTTTTTTATATATTTTTTGTCTGCTGGTGGGTGCCTGCTCCCCTGCGCATCGGGCTGGAACTGCGCCGTATGACACAGAGCAGGGGAGACCTGTAAACGTGCTGAAATGACTTTGTTTAGTAAAAGGAAAAGGTATAAATGTGTTCTATAGTAAGGGACCATTAAATGACTTCTGTTGTGATCTGGCGCTATAGATAAAAATAAAATAAAAAAGAACTCATTGGATGAACTCAGTTAAATTGTGGGAGACTTTTCCATCCAATAAATATGGGTAGCCCCAACTCAATGTGATGTATTTGAGTTGGACCAACATGATTTTTCCATGTTGGTCCAACTCAACCTAAAAAATACCTATTAAATGATATTTGATTAAAACGAGTTGAGATTTCAGATTAAAGTTTTGGGTGGACCTCAGAGGCTTTTCAGATTTGAAATTTCATTGTGAAATTTGGGAGTGGCTGCTGCAGCATAACATCTTTAACATATTTATTACATGCATACCTCTAATATATAATCTCATTTTATGCTCTTAATGACTGTAGCTAATTATATACTTGGTAATCAATTACAGCATCTTGTTATTTGGTCAATGTGATCTGACTCTTTTCTGACTTCTTTTATTTTACAGGATGCTGTATGTGGAAGTGTGCAGAGTGCAGTTTGGAACCAGGTACTTTTATGCATCTGCAGCTTATCATACACCATACACCGCCTACATGCAGATGTACTTTAATACATGGATTATGCTACTACTAAATCACATTCTTGTCCATGGTAATTAATGAATGTAAAATGAAAACTCACATTTATTTATAGCCATTCAAGTCTGTGTGAGAGTAACTACAACTAACAATACTGTTTTGTACTACTACTGTTTTCCAGGTGAATGATGACTTCTTGCAGATCACCACAAAGCCGCTGCATTGAAGTTCATGGCCCAGCTGAACCACTTCTCAAAGAAGCTTCTGTAAGTTTCCCAGAACAAAGGAGGAAGTTCAATATTAATGAAAGATTCACATGTTTATGTGATGCTCAGGATCAACATGAGTGTTATGTGTGTTTGTGTTTTTCAACCCTATAGGAGGGCAGCTTACACGTTCTGAAGACAGGAGCCCAGCGATGTGGGGGTTTCATCCAACTTAATTTGGTATATTGAAATGCAAAGGTTTATGTCCTGGAGAAATGTTATGCACCTTACTGTTTCTATTTCTGCTGCATTTAAATAAAAGTACCTCAACCAGGTGTCATGTTTTTCTTAAGGGGTGGTAGGTTAATTTAAAGGTAATTTCATAATAATAATTGTATTATATCTTTAGGTTGGACAAACACAAATAAAACTTGAATTACTAATAAACTAATGTACTTTATTTTAGCTCTATTTGACACAAATAAGATGAACTAACTCAATCAAATTATATTTAATAGATATGTTTAGGTTGAGTTGGACCAACATGAAAAAATCATGTTGGTCCAATTCAAATACATTATATTGCATTAACGTACTTGTTTTGAGTCAGGGCTACCAGTATTTATTGGATGGAAAAACTCAATTTAATTGAGTTCATCCAATGAGTATAGGTTAATCACAATAAATATACAGCAACGCAGTGATTAATGTGATTAAAACTGTAATCATGTGACGGCACTAGTTCAAACGTTTGAGTTCAAAGAACAGATGACCTACCAGTGGATGTCATGGTCATGGTTTTCTGCAGAAAGTCTTGTTCGTTTTCTAACATGGCAACCTTCTCCTTTAGAGTTTTGATTTCTGTCAACAGGCTGTTGTTCTGACTTTTGCAACCCTCACCTCTCATTAAAGATGGTTTCCAATGATGTGTGTCTGGGTGCGTACACACTGCCCATAGTTACTGACGGAGCCACTGCGTCACACCCCAGCTGATACATGACCGCACCAGGTGACTGCTGCTATGACCTATGTTGGTTGTCAGCGTTCCTTCCATTCCATTACAGCAGCATGAAAACAAGGTCCTGAGCAGCATAACAATAGATAAAGTAGAAATAAAGACTATGGACAGAGCAACCATAAGATATGCAGATATACAGATGAGAAACGTACAGAGATGTATTATGTCCTGTTATGATATCATGAAAAACACAAATGAGTATTACACTGTAGGTGAGGATGTTATTGCACTAATTGAAAAAACACTGTACTGTTTCCCCATCAGTGTCACTGTGTGTAAACATGGTGATACAGTACAGAGGTTAGAGTACAGATGGACTGATGTTATACAGTCTGACCCCTGTCTGGACAAATGTCTGTGGCTGAAGGAGACACCCAAGGTCCCCACTGTCTCATGTTTGTATATTTTACTAATTTTCACAGCACTTCATTAGTTTGTTATCGTAATCAGCCACCATGTACAGGTGCATCTCCATAAATGAGAATATTGTGGAAAATATTATAAATATATTATATTAATATTATAAACTAATGATGTCACACTGTGATCAGATGATGAACTCAAAACACCTGCAAAGCAGACACAATCATGGGGAAGACTGCTGACTGGACAGATGTTGAATAAATAAAAAATAGTCAGTATGGTTATCCTCAGGAGCAATAATGGGAATATGACTCCCATCCATCACCCCTGCACACTGAGGGAACCCCTGTCATGGTTTCAGCCAGGTCTTTTATTTTGTAGTTCATTTTCTGTTTGTATTAGTTCTAGTTTTACTAGTCACTTCCTGTTTTATTTTGAAACTCGATCTTCCCCCTGTGTTTCAGTTCTGTTTACTTCCCCTTCCTCATGTGTGCTCCCTTCCCCCACCTGTGATTACCTGCTCCGCCCTAATGTGCTTCACCTGTGTTCAATTGTCTTCCCGCCCTCCTGTGTATAAAGCCTGTGTGTTTCCTGCCCCTTGTTGCCAGTTCGTTTTGTGAGTCTTCCATGCGACACAGCCGTCCAAGTAGCCTTTCTGCTCCTGTGATTTTTCCCTGCGTGTTCTCGAGTAAGTTTTGGATTCTCTTGTGTGTGACTTGGTTTGGATTTGACTACTGCTTTTTTGCCTTTGCCTTTTTGGATACCTCTGCCACGTGGACTGAACTCCTGTGTACCGAACCTTGCCTGAATTAAAACACTGAGATTTGCCTGATACTTCCGGCTTAGTCTGCATTTGTGTCCTCCGTCTCACAACCCTCCTGACATTACGAACTGGCCTGTAAAGGACGCAGCAGACATGCAAGAGGTCGGAGCGGCTGTTAAAAGCCGAAGCCTTCAGTGGGCACCGTTTAAAATGGTGCGCCTCTGGAGCCAGGTTTACCGGCTTAGGGAAACTGTCCAGGCCGAGTTAAACCTGTTGGACAACCTGCCCTCACCGCCCACAGAAGAGAAGGAGATGTGGTGGATGGTTAACCGCAGGGTTGTCCTGCTTCAGCAACTGGGGACATTATGGAACTGGAAAGAGCTACTGAAAGCTGGCATGGACCAAGCACTGAACACAGAGCCTTGGCTCCACGTCCTTTATATAGGGCCGTTCCAGGAAATGGAGGAGTTCCCAGCGCCTGTGGCCTCCTTTCTGCCCTCCTGGTTTCCCAGTCTCCAGTTGACGCCGTTCTCCCCAGTGCCGCCTGAGGGCGGGCTCCCGATGACGTCACCACTTCCGGTTCCGCCCGGAGGCGGGCCAGAGGGCGGGCTCCAGACGGCGCCGCTCCTCCCGTCTCGGACAGAGGGCGGGCTCCCGACAACGTCGCCACTTCCGGTTCCGCCCGGAGGCGGGCTCCAGACGGCGCCGCTCCTCCCGTCTCGGACAGAGGGCGGGCTCCCGACAACGTCGCCACTTCCGGTTCCGCCCGGAGGCGGGCTCCCGACAACGTCGCCACTTCCGGTTCCGCCCGGAGGCGGGCTCCAGACGGCGTCGCTCCTCCCGTCTCGGCCAGAGGGCGGGCTTCAGACGGCGTCGCTCCTCCCATCTCGGCCAGAGGGCGGGCTCCAGACGACGCCACCTGCCCCAGAGACCTCCAGTGCCCCCCGCAGAGGCCACCTGTCTGGATGCAGGGGGTGCATCCAGCCTTGATCTTGGAGGGCCATCTGTTCTGGGTCCACGCCCTGACCCAGAGGGACCCTCAGCCCCAGCGACTGACTCTGTCACTGGGGAACCCCCAACTCCAGTTTCTAGCCCTCAGCCTGGTGGGGTTCCGTCCCCGGCTTCCTGTCCCGACCCCGGTGGTCCACCGCTCCCGAGTCCCTTTTCCGACCCCGGTGGTCCACCGCTCCCGAGTCCCTGTTCCGACCCCGGTGGTCCACCGCTCCCGAGCCCCAGTCCCGACGCCGGTGGTCCTTCGCCTCTGGTCGTCAGTTCCAACGCCGGTGGTCCCTCGCCTCTGGTTTCCAGCCCTGACGCCGGTGGTCCTCCCTCAGCTCTGGTTTCCTGTCCGGACCCCGGAGGGTCCTCGGCTCTGGTTTCCTGTCCGGACCCCGGAGGGTCCTCGGCTCTGGTTTCCTGTCTGGACCCCGGAGGGTCCTCGGCTCTGGTTTCCTGTCCGGACCCCGGAGGGTCCTCGGCTCTGGTTTCCTGCCCGGACCCTGGAGGGTCTTCTGCCTCGTCTTCGGCTCTGGCTTCCAGTCTGGACCCTGGAGGGTCTTCTGCCTCGTCTTCGGTTCTGGCTTCCTGTCTGGACCCTGGAGGGTCTTCTGCCTCATCTTCGGCTCTGGCTTCCAGTCTGGACCCTGGAGGGTCTTCTGCCTCGTCTTCGGTTCTGGCTTCCAGTCTGGACCCTGGAGGGTCTTCTGCCTCGTCTTCGGCTCTGGCTTCCAGTCTGGACCCTGGAGGGTCTTCTGCTCCAGTGCCGGTCTCCAGTCTGGACCCTGGAGGGTCTTCTGCTCTAGCGCCGGTTTCCAGTCTGGACCCTGGAGGGTCCGCAGCCTCGTCTCCGCCGACCTTCTGCCATGACCCTGGTGGGTCAGCCTCAGCGTCTCCGCCGACCTTCTGCCCTGACCCTGGTGGGTCAGCCTCATCGTCTCCGCCGACCTTCTGCCCTGACCCTGGTGGGTCAGCCTCATCGTCTCCGCTGACCTTCTGCCCGGACCCGGGAGGGTCCACAGCCTCGTCTCCGCCAACCTTCTGCCCTGACCCTGGAGGGTCAGCCTCCTCGTCTGGTGGGTCGGCCTCCTCGTCTCCGCTGACCGTCTGCCCTGGACCTGGTGGGTCAGCCCCATCGTCTTCGCCGGTCTTCTGCCCGGACCCAGGAGGGTCCGTCTCGCCTTCCTCGCTGGTCTTCTGCCCGGACCCAGGAGGGTCCGTCTCGCCTTCCTCGCTGGTCTTCTGCCCGGACCCAGGAGGGTCCGTCGTCTCGCCTTCCTCGCTGGTCTTCAGCCCGGACCCAGGAGGGTCCGTCGTCTCGTCTTCGCCGGTCTTCTGCCCGGACCCAGGAGGGTCCGTCTCGCCTTCCTCGCTGGTCTTCTACCCGGACCCAGGAGGGTCCGTCGTCTCGTCCTCCTCGCTGGTCTTCAGCCCGGACCCAGGAGGGTCCGTCGTCTTGCCTTCCTCGCTGGTCTTCAGCCCGGACCCAGGAGGGTCCGTCGTCTTGCCTTCCTCGCTGGTTTTCAGCCCGGACCCAGGAGGGTCCGTCGTCTCGTCCTCGCTGGTGGTTTTCCGCCCGGACCCTGGAGGGTCCGCGTCTCCATCGCTGGTGGTCTTCCGCCCGGACCCTGGAGGGTCCGCGTCTCCGTCTCTGTTGTTTTTCCGCCCGGACCCTGGAGGGGCCGTGTCTCTATCTCTGTTGTTCTTCCGCCCAGATCCTAGAGGGTCTGCAACCTCGTCTCTGGTGTTTCCCTGCCGTTTCTCTCGACCCTGGGAAAACTCGCCCTTCTCAGCCTCTGGCCTTGCTCTCTGAGCCCCCCCCAGACTTCGTCACGCTGGGTCTCTACCCAGTTTTCTGAGTTTTTGTTTTCTGGACTCTTAATAGACTGATTTTTTTTGCTCCCTGTATTTTTGTTCAGACTAGTGGTTTCTAGTGGAACGTCTGGGAGCCGTTCCTTGAGGGGGGGGTACTGTCATGGTTTCAGCCAGGTCTTTTATTTTGTAGTTCATTTTCTGTTTGTATTAGTTCTAGTTTTACTAGTCACTTCCTGTTTTATTTTGAAACTCGATCTTCCCCCTGTGTTTCAGTTCTGTCTACTTCCCCTTCCTCATGTGTGCTCCCTTCCCCCACCTGTGATTACCTGCTCCGCCCTAATGTGCTTCACCTGTGTTCAATTGTCTTCCCGCCCTCCTGTGTATAAAGCCTGTGTGTTTCCTGCCCCTTGTTGCCAGTTCGTTTTGTGAGTCTTCCATGCGACACAGCCGTCCAAGTAGCCTTTCTGCTCTTGTGATTTTTCCCTACGTGTTCTCGAGTAAGTTTTGGATTCTCTTGTGTGTGACTTGGTTTGGATTTGACTACTGCTTTTTTGCCTTTGCCTTTTTGGATACCTCTGCCACGTGGACTGAACTCCTGTGTACCGAACCTTGCCTGAATTAAAACACTGAGATTTGCCTGATACTTCTGGCTTAGTCTGCATTTGTATCCTCCGTCTCACAACCCTCCTGACAACCCCTGGGCACCAGTACAGCACCTCCCTGTGGATTAATCTGTACATTACAGGCAAGTGTCCCTGATCAGATGGCGGGTTACTGTCCGTAGCTGTCCTGAGGGTAAGCCAGTTCATCATCAGATTAGGGTCACTTCTACAATGGTGGTCCGTCAAATTGGCATGCTAACTGACATGCTAACATTTATTGGCTTGCAGCATGTTCCATCAACTGCACACAAGTGAGTTACCTTGGCTGGGCGCTCCCTGGCCCTCTTCAGTCCAGAGGTGGATGGGGAGTCATCTCTGTCTTTTAGTTCTTCCACGGAGGCCTGCCTTAGGGACAGCCGCACAAATACCTCCCTGAGGGACTTTGCCAGGCTGAGGTTTTTGTGTAAGGCGTAAAAACGCTCCTGTGTATCAATGTTATGACACATGAAGGAGGACACTGCCTGCTTCATGGTCGGATTGTTGTCCTCAAAGTTCTGTGGAAAAAAGACAAGCAAAAGGCAACATCAGTATGGATCATAGGGCATTCAGGGAAACTGGGAGAGTAGCTGAAACTTACGTAGGTAGCCACGATATGGATATCCGCAGTGCTGATGTTTGCGGATATTCGGCCTGGAGGGACAATATTTTGTCATGTTTTTTGCTTCCCCCTGGACAGGAAGCCCCCAGTCCCTGGGGACTGGTTGACAGCCCTTTGTTCTTGCTGTGAGTATGTATATAACTTCCCGGGAATGGATGGAATCACTGCATCACTGCAACAGGGTCTTGAACCCTGGACCCTCAGATTAAAAGTCTGATGCTTCCAATACTTCACTAGTACACTTCATGTAGAGCAGTGTTAGGTGAAGGATTTTATTTTGTATGATGTTGTTATGTGGTGTGGGTCCACATATCTAGAAGTGTGTCCCTAACATGAAGTTTTCATTTCTGTATGCATATTACTGTAATGTGTTTTATAAGTACTTATGTGTTAAGTAAGTTTTACAGAAGATCAAAGGAAGACAGGTATACTGAATGTATTGAGAAGTGTGTAATTTCCCTACTTCTCATAGACTTTTGTAATTCATTTCCTTTGTTAGCTGTTGTCTGCTCTTTGGAGACAGCTCTGGTTGATATCAAGCTAAGGTTGTAAATCTAGCTCTTGATTGAAGTAATGTGTTCATCCCCTATGACCCCATTTTACGACCCACCCTTCCTGTGAGTTTGTTTTCCTGGTCACTTTCAGATTTGACCCACAGAGATGTTAGGACTTAAAGTGAATTTACATGGGGGAAGAGGTGTAAGCTTTTATGGGGCGTCATAAAGTCACTCGTATGGTACAGTGATCATTCTCCTGGAGAACTTATCTTCAACTTAGGTTTACGACTGACAAAAGGGGACCCCCTGCTATTTCTTTCTGTTTTATCCTGACTCTAAGGTTTACCCATTACCAAATAAGGTAAACTAAATATCAGTTGAGCTGACCCCATTGGTGCAGAGTTAGGGAAGGACATGATTTTATGCGATCTCAAGATAGGATAAAAGGTGTTTACAAGAATGGCATATTGTTCTCTGGCTGTGAGGCTAGGCAACCACAGAGGCCTATGTTTGTGTGACTCAGAACTTGCTTCTTTACTGTTAGAATAAATTGTAATTTTGAGACCAGATATTGTCCACTTCTTCTTAATCAAAGAACCGGGGAAGATGAACGAAAGGATCCAGAAGATTTTACTTCCACAACAGCAGTGAGTCCTGATTGACTTGTGATTGACCCTTTATACAAGGGGGATTAGCTCAAATGGTAGAGCGCTCCAGCCTGCTTTTTTAGAGGGAGGGTGTAGCTGGATGGATGAGGGTGGATGGATGATGTAGTGGACTCCCACCCAGCAGATCAAGTCCCAGAGGTTACAGCATAATTTATTAGCTGAGTTTCCCCTCAGGAAAGCTGCTGTTTACAAGCTGTTTAAAGTATTCTTCCCAACACTGTTAGTAACATACGACACCAGCAGATGGAAAAAACAGGCATTCACCTGGCAGTCCCCAAACACAGTGGAAATGAAATATGAAGGAGACAGACAAAATAATACACTGCAATGGAACTGAGAGGAGGAACTACAGCTGAGTGAGCATACGATATAGAAGCTAGGGTACCGTTTCACCACAAACCAATGTATATGTTCTGGGCAACAGCATTTATAAAATATGCCTATTTCATGTGCATCAGATGGCATGGAGCTCCTTCACTCTGTTGGCTGTTGTTTTCTTGCTTCTCTCTTTAAACAGCTTGTAAACAGCAGCTTCCCTGAGGGGAAACTCAGGTAATAAGTGATGCTGCATCAGCTCTCACCTGTTCACAGCTCTGTCCCTTCATCCCTTCCTAGCAGACTTCACTCACATTCAATCTCTAACGATGGGCCGTCAACTAGTCCTGCACATGGCCCAGACACACTTTCTGGTTGTTAACTGACCATTAACCAACTATAGGGATCTTAGTCATGGTAGCTCCTGCAAGATCCACCCACAGAGGTCCTGAACACATAAAACTCAGATTCCCAACCAGAACAGTAGCAGAACTGAAGAAGCCACTTGGGGGAGTGGGAAACATCTTCAAAAACAGTCCTGGAGTCCAGCTGCCTCGATTTAAACTCTTGGAAATGACTCTGACCTGATGTATGAGAGCATCCACAGATATACTTTTCTACTTACATTTACTCTGTTTCGTTAGTATATTTAAATAATTAGTTTCATGTTTACTTAATATTTTGAAGTGTAAAAATGTTTCACCAAAGACGTTGAGTAGAGCCTGCTTATAGTTTTTAGAGTGTATATCAGTTCACTGTGCAGCATAGTGCTCATGAACAGTGAGCTGCTGAGACACACCGACATGTGGAGTTTAGGGAAAACATTGAAATGCATTTTCACACAGGTTGGTTTGGACCTCTGAACACAGCACACTCTGCTGTAAACACCCCAGATGGGACTTCAACCCACAATCCCTGGCTTAGGAGGCCAGTGCCTTATCCATTAGGCCACTAGGGCTGATATGTGCCTCTTCTATGTCCTCCCCTTCCTGGGTGATTCACAGTGTGAGGGGGTGTGGGGGGTCTCTTTGTCAATAAGAGGTACTGTAACACCGTTGTGATTTGGGAGAAGTAAGAAGAACATTGAACTGCTGTCTGTCTCACTCCGCCCTTACTTCGTTTGCCCCGTGAATTTCAACAATTATTTTTTATGCTTCTTATATTCCTTGGGGACTTTAATCACTGCGATCTGAGCAAGACACTCACAATACACACACACAATATTTCACTTTGTCTTTTTAATACATCTGCAAACATGTCAACAACTCTGTGTTTCTGTCAGTATGAGGTGCTGTGTGGACATTAATGAGGAAAAACGAACATCAATGATTTTAGCAAATCGCTGCAATATAACATTTAAGGGGGTCTGAATACTTCCTGCACCCACTGCACATTTTTCCATCCTTGAGATCGCACGTTTCTCCCTTGTCAACGATCCTGAACTGCTCGACTTTTTCTACATAATAGCTGTCAAGGAAACAATAGCTTAGCATTATACAGTGAGATGGTGTGGATGTGTTGTGTTATGTTTTTTTGTCATTGTTAAAAATGACTCTAATTTGTATCACATATTTTGTGTGAAACCATATACCTGCCATTACCAAGAGTCAAGGATGCAGATATGAAGGAGAGCATCAAGTTCTCTCACTATCAGATCATCAATGGGAACCTTGTCCCCCATAAACTTTAAAAAAAATTCACAAGTACAATAACAATGTCATATATAAATATTTTTTAATTTCACTGCATCAAATTGTTTTTTAAATAACTTCAGACTTAATTAGACATTGAACATTTTTTTTTCTTCTTTTGAAATATTTTTTAACATTTTAAGGCAATCACTGCAGATGACATCATGACGCATTTTGCAGACATGGGCCCCACATTTGGCACAGTGGCTCCACACACGTCTGCGCTGGAAGCACAAAGTGCACTGCTTGCAGCTTTTAGATGGCCCTGGCCCTTCTTTTTCTTCCTCTTCTTCTTTTCCTTCTTCCTTCTTCCTGAAGGACCAGGTTTTCTGGCTGTTCCATGCAGGATCGACAGCCACAAAGAGTACAAAAGCATTGAAGCAAGACATGTCCAGCATGTGATATAAAATGCACATTGGCCCTCTCGGTGTCTTGCGCCGGCACGAGTTGTCATGACCTGGTGTTTATTTATGGTTTTGTTTTCCTTGTTTTGGGTTTTTAGTTTAATCTGTGTTTAGTTATTGTTATTTTCCTGTAGTTCTGGTGTTTTGTTTCCTTGGGTTTGTGTTTGTGTCTAGTTGTCTAGTCTTGTTTTGTGTTTCTAGTTGTCTAGTCTTGTTTTGTGTTTCCTGTTTTACTTTGGTAGTCCTGTCCTCCCTGTGTATTGTCTTGAGTTTTGCTCCTGGGTTTTCCCTCCTTGTTGATTACCAGCCCTGCCCTCATGTGTGTCACCTGTGCCTCGTTGTCTTCCCTGGTCCCTTTGTATATAGTCTGTGTCTTCCCCAAGCGGCAACCTTCGGGGCTCAAAGTTGAAGCCCATGCGGAAGTGTCAAAACTTGTAATTCACGCTGCAACAGCTAGGGGTTGGCTCCAAAAGCGAGTAATTTCCCATAGACTCCCATGTTAAAATGGCCGACTTCACAGCAGAAATTAACATGTTTACAGCCTGGTACGAAAAATTGCTGTGGTCTCAGATGATAGGTTCTCTTCTAGGGTCAATTGTACGGGGGGGATTTTTTTACAATTCACTCGTTTCAATTGTATTCGGACTTAAAATTACGCCTAATTATGGGCGTTGCCGCTTGAGTGACAGACAGTTGACGTATCACAGCGTGAGTTTCCTGCTTCCACGATCGCCCGCCCCCCTAAACCCCGCTCGTGCTCCCCCTCTTTGTCCATATTCGGAGTTTTAGTTGACGTGACGCTGCCAACATGGCGGCGGTCATCACGTCCCGGAACCTCCCACTGAGACTCAAAACGGCTCTTCAGAAACAAACGGGTGACGTCACGGAAGCTCTGTCCATAGTTTTTACTGTCAATGGTCTTCCCCTTTGTCCTTGCTAGTTCGTCTCGTCTGTGTGGGCTTTGTGTCCGTCTATGTCTCGTCCATGCCATGCCATGCTATGCTATGCTCCAGGTAGTTCTTTGTTTGATGTTATGGTTTTTGTTTTACCACGCAAGGTGTGATTTTTGGTTAGGTTATTTTGGACTCTCCTTTGGACCACGCTAGTGTGATTTTTAGTTTTGTATTGTTTTGCCCTCCTGGCCTTTAAATAAAAGACCTTTTGGATTTTAACCGCTCTGCGTCCTGCAACTGTGTCCTCCCTCACAAAACCCTGACAGTACGAACTAGCCACTATGGACACAGCAGATGCAGAAGCGGGCTTATCAGCTGCTTCTAGCCGGAGCCGTGAGGTGGCCCCTCACGAGTTGGTGATCCACTGGAGCCTGATCAACCAGCTCAGGAGGAAGCTCCAGGCCGAGCTGGACCTGGTTGACCACTTGCCATCACCTCCCATGGACAGTGGGGAGGTGTGGCAATGGACTAACTATCGGGTCTCCCTGCTCCAGATGCTGGGAAGCCTGTGGAACACCAAGCAGGAACTCAGAGCAAGGATGGACTTGGCTCTGAGCGCTAACCCGTGGCTCCACCTCCATTATGCCAGGGCGTTCGAGGACATGGAGGAGTTCTCAGCGCCCGTGGCCCCCATGCTGCCCACCTGGTGTTCCCGACTTGCATACGACTCTGCTGGAGGTCTTCAGGGAGTCCTGAAACCAGCTGTGTTGGCTCCATCTCCAGCCACTGTCCCTGAGACCCCCCAGCTGCCGACCAAGACGACGTCATCCATCTCTGAGCCGCTGGAGAGCAGGCTGACAGGCTGACTGCAACTGTGTCCTCACCTCATCCACAAACCCTGACACGAGTATGTACCACACATCTGAAAAAGAAATGCTCAGATGGTTTGAATACATTTACACACAACCTTCTTCTTATGAAAAAGAGTCTGAAATCTTCCAATAATATGTAAATATGGAATACAATTGAATAAATAGTATGGCTATATCAGACAATCACAATAATACATAATAATACTACATACAAATGTATTTACTTAACATGTACATAAGTAAATAACTTGGGTAATAATTGATATGTTGCTTACCTGGTCCAGGTGGTCCACAGCTCCTTTGGCTTTGCTGTAGTCCAGGATGATCTGGGGCTTTAACTTACCAGACTCCTGGAATACTGGCTCCCCGTGTTTTGTACTGAGGAGGACCACTTTTTTGGGACGTCTTGGCTGCAAAAATGACCCTCCCTGTTGTTTCATCCCAGAGGCTCTTCATGGACTCGTGTCTGGACCAGTACATGCCGCCCAGGATCAGCAGCCCCAGGAATTCACACAGCTCCTCAAGATCCGCATCTCTCCATTGTGGCACTGAATGCCTTCAATGCTTTTGCTTTTGAAAGGTCCACAGCTGCGTGGTAGCGCTGCAGTGTCTCTCTGAGTCTTTCTTTGTGTCTTTGCTTCTTTTTAACATCCCGGGCAGGAGCAGGTGAGTGATCGAAGTTCCGCCGATGTCACAGGTTGAGGAAAAAAAGGGCAATCGGGCAGTTCAACACAAATTTTAGAATTCAAACTTAAATGTTTCTAATCCATCACCAGAACACTGGGAAACACACTCATGACAATTATTTTACACCAACTACTGACTGTTGACTACTATGACTACTGTTAGATTAGGACACCACTATTACCGTCCAAACAAAAGGTTCGCTGGAGTCAAAGTCCAGAGTGCTAACCATTACACCATGGAACCTGCTTCTCATGGATCTTCTTCTCCTCCTCTACACGGCCGACTGTCAGCAGTTTGACATTGGTAAAGATATGAACAAAGATTTCTTCTAATTGTGTCAACAAAGATTGAACATGTTGCATATCACTGTCCTCCATGAGGAGACTGTCCTCCATGTCTAGATAAGGTTTGCTGTCTAGCAGCTGGGAGAAATGTCTTTCTGTGGCTGTGGCATTAGCTCAACATTGAATCATAAAGTGTATTTGTTGCATAACAGGAAGTGGTCTTGTATTAGGGTGTGACCCTCCTGAGAAGCAGAACCTCTCCTTTATAGGGGCTGTCTTGATAACTGCCTCTCATTTCCACCTGTTGTCTGTTCCATTTGCACTACAGCAGCTGAAACTGATTCACAATCAGTGTTGATCCGAACTGGACAGGCTGCTGCTGCTATTTTCTGAAAATGAATCTTTAATGTGATGTTAATGATTAATGATTGTTTAATGTAGTGTAGTGGTTATCATATATCAACAGATATTACATTGATGTTTCATTATATTAGCTCAACATTGGACATAAATGAAAACTGTGTTTGGATAACTACTACTAACTGAGCTACTACCGACTGAGCTATCCGGGCTCCACATGTTGTTATAGAGAATAATTCTGTGCAGACAGGTCAACTGAAACAGAGAGCATTGATTAAGGGTGAACTTCCTGTGTGTGCAGACAGTGGAGGTGGTTTCAGGTGTTATAAATTGGCATCCCCATGGTTCAGATGAAGAAGTGGTTCCAGTTCCTCACATTACAGTTACTGTTGCTGTGGCCTTGATGGTATCAGTCTCTATCAGTATCTGCTAGTCCACAGAGGACAGTGGTCCTATACACATAAAGAATACATTCTTAATGAATTTATGTGTTTTTATAGAGGACTTATTATATACATATTGTCCGAACCTGAGGAGGGGGGGGGGTCCTGTTCATATCACCTGACGGGACCGATTCTGGTGTAAGCACATGTTGCTTTAATCTACAAAGTGAAATTGTTATTTGTTGCATAAGTCATACATTACAGGACAATGTGGACCTCATGTCAGTGTTGTATGGAAAGCCAGTTCAGCATTTGTTACATTTCTTAATATTAAATATTTTTTCTTGCACTAGTAAGGCAAAACATTGCACTAGTTAACTAGTGAATGCATTTAGACCTGGTTAGCTAATTAGTTCTTACATGTTCATGTTCTTATCTGTCCTTCAAGGAGTGCAGACATGTTTCTGACTGCTCCTGCTATGCTCTGCTCAGCTCTGTTCTCTCTTGTCCTGTCCTGTGATTTTTGTGACTTTTTATTCCCTGAACACCCTGCTTTGCTATCCTTGGGATAATTTTTTTGACATGGAGCTAATAAATTGGTCGCTCAGTGCATTGGAAAACATTTTCTCACAAAGACATCACTGGGAGAACCCCTCTGCCCTGAAGGGACATTTGCTGGTGGATATGTCCGTGATTCCTGGGAAACCTTGCGTCTGGTATGTCTCCAGCCACTGACCCTAGAAGATGTGGAGGATCTATTCATCTATTGGACATTGGTAGTAGGCATACTTCTGAATTGCGTGGGAGCTGTCCTGCTGTACCGAAAAGTTGGAAAAGCTGCTGCTGGCAAATTGGCACTACCGCTAAGCGTGGACACAAAACAAGACCCTGGGCTCATGGGACCTCGGATCTCAGAATTACATCAGTAGATGGACCGGATGGAAGGGCTGATCTGCAACATTTCAGCCCGCTCCAGAGAGGGCTGGAAGCAGGTGGATAACATAGACAAGACAGTCCGACCATTTGAAGATCTCAATGGAAGGAATATCTGTCAAGCTGGAAGAGATGTCGAAGGATCTCCATGCACCTGCAAGGGACGAATGCGCACTGAGGCCGGACTGACCTATCGATCACTGATCTGGGCAAATTAATTACAGATCGAAAATTGTTGTTATGATTTTGGTTGATTTTCTGTCTGCCCCTCTCCCCCCCCCCCCCTCCCTCTCCCGGCCCTGAAGAATAGCCCAGCAGCTGTGCTCCTATCTGACTCCTGTGCAACTCCTATCTCCCGTCAAGGACAACTGGTGAACTGCCTGTAAACATCTTGGCAGTCTGTCATACTATCGCACACACTTCTCATGGAACTGACGCACATACATTCCCCTCCCTACCCCTCCCTTCTCGTCTGCCTCCGTATCTGTTGTTTTCTCCCCCCATCCTCTGTGTCCATGAAAAAATTCCATGTTACCACGTGTACTGTAATCAAGGGTCAATGTCATTATGTGATTATATTGTTTGTATGTACCGCAATCTGCAAATTTATTTTTGAGAGCCAAAAGGGCGCCTTGAACGGTCGTTCTGGTCCGAATGGACCGTAACCTCCTGCCTGAGGGGAGTGGCTCAAAGAGTCCGTGTCCAGGGTGAGAAGGGTCAGCTGTGATCCGACCTGCACGCCTCAGAGTCCTGGAGACGTACACGTCCTCGATAGATGGCAAGCTGCAGCTGATCACCTTCTCAGCAGAGCGCACAACACGCTGCAGTCTGTGCCTGTCCCTGGCAGTGGCCCCAGCGTACCACACTGTGATGGAGGAGGTGAGGATGGACTCAATGATGGCCGTGTAGAACTGAACCATCATCCTGGCTGGCACCTTGATTTTCCTCAGCTGCCGCAGGAAGTACATCCTCTGCTGGGCCTTTTTGATGAGGGAGCTGATGGTGAGCTCCCACTTGAGGTCCTGGGTGATGGTGGTACCCAGGAAGCGGAAAGAGTCCGCTGCGGAGATGGAGGTGTCTGTCAGGGTGAGGGGGGGTGATGGAGCTGGCACTTTCCGAAAGTCTACTGTCATCTCCACTGTCCAGGTTGTTGTCAGCACACCAGGACACCAGACGGTCCACCTCCATCCTGTAGGCAGACTCATCCCCGTCTGAGATGAGTCCAATGAGGGTGGTGTCGTCAGCAAACTTAATCAGCTTGACAGACTGGTGGCTGGAGGTGCAGCAGTTGGTGTACAGGGAGAAGAGCAGAGGGGAAAGTACACAGCCTTGGGGGGTACCGGTGCTGATGGTCCTTGTTTCCGAGACATTCGTCCCCAGCCTCACATGCTGTCTCCTGTCTGTCAGGAAGTCAGTGATCCACCGGCAGATGGAGTCTGGAACATGCAGCAGGGACAGCTTGTCTTGGAGGAGAGCTGGGCGGATTGTGTTGAAAGCAGAGCTGAAGTCCACAAACAGGATCCTAGCATAGGTTCCCGGGGAGTCCAGATGCTGCAGGATGTAGTGAAGAGCCAGGTTGACAGCATCGTCCACAGATCTGTTAGCTCTGTAGGCGAACTGCAGGGGGTCCAGGAGGGGGGCTGTGATGGTCTTGAGGTGGGACAGTACCAGGCGCTCAAAGGACTTCATGACTACAGACGTCAGTGCCACAGGTCTGTAGTCATTAAGACCAGTGATCCTTGGTTTCTTGGGAACTGGAACAATGGTGGAGGATTTGAAGCAGGCTGGCACATGGCATGACTCCAGAGAGGTGTTAAAGATGTCTGTGAGCACTGGAGTCAGCTCATCTGCACAGTGTCTTAGGGAGGAGGGGGACACACCATCAGGTCCAGGAGCCTTGCGGGGGTTCAGTCTCCTGAACAGCCTGTTAACATCCTCCTCCAGGATTGAGAGGGCAGCTGAGGGGGAGGAGGAGGGGGGCAAGGAGGACTCTGATGGGGTATCTTTGATGTGGATGTCCGTGTTGATGGGGTGTGGAGAGGTGTGTGGAGAGGTGTCAGGGCTGGCTGATAGTCCATCAAAGCGGCAGTAGAACTCGTTCAGACTGTTGGCTAATTGCAGGTCGTCAGCTGAGTGGGGGGCTTTGGGCTTGTAGTTGGTGATCTGCCTCAGTCCTTTCCACACAGAGGCAGAGTCGTTAGCAGAGAACTGCTGCTGGATTTTCTCAGAGTACAGTGATTTAGCACTTCTCACCTCCTTGCTAAACCTGTACTTGGCCTGTTTGTAGCAGTCTCTGTCCCCACTTCTGAAAGCGGCCTCCTTCTCTAGCCTCAGCTGTCTGAGTTTAGCTGTGAACCAGGGTTTGTCATTGTTATAACTCACCCTGGTGCGTGTTGGCACAATACTGTCCTCACAGTACTGTATATATGACGTCACAGTGTCTGTATACTCATCAAGACTATCAGTGGCAGCCCTGAACACCTCCCAGTCCGTTGTCTCAAAACAGGAGCGAAGCTCCTCCACAGCCTGGCTGGTCCACTTTTTAGATGTCCTCACCACAGGTTTGGAGAGCTTCAGCCTCTGTCTGTACGCAGGAATCAGATGGACCATCACGTGGTCAGATAGTCCAAGAGCAGCACGGGGCATTGCGCGATATGCCTCGCTTATTGTGGTGTAACAGTGATCCAGTGTGTTCTCCTCTCTGGTCGGGCATTTGATCAGCTGTTTGTACTTCGGGAGTTCTTTGTTCAGGTTTCCTTTATTAAAGTCACCAAGGACAATAATTAAGGAGTCCGGATATGTTTGCTCCAAACACAGGATCTGATCCGCGAGTGCACGCTGAGCCTCGTGCACGTCCTCGTTTACTGCTTACTTTTGCACTTCAGCCACTTTACAGTCTGTTTACATTGTTCATGGACATTTGGATAGTTATAACATTTATGACTTGATAACCTGTACATACTTAATATTTTATATTTTATTTGTATCTATTCTCTATTCTATTTTACTGTGTCTTATATTTCAAGCTGCTCACTTAGAGACAAATAAAATTTTCTGAATCTGAATCTGAACAATATGTGAGAGCCCAGAACTGTGGGTCTTCAGAAACAACACTGACGGCTGTGTGCTGCAGAAGTTCTCTAACAACACTGCGATTGTTGGTTTCATCACTGACAACGACGACGCAGAGTACATAGGACTGACGCAGAACTTTGTGGACTGGTATCAGCGAAACCACCTCCTGATCAATGCAGGACTTCCTGTGCGTTTTAGAGGATACCTCCAAGATACTTTTTTTCTCGTCTAGAGGTGATACGTATGTGTACCAATTTTCATGTCTGTAGGTCAAACGGGGACTCAGATCTCATTCCAGGGGGCGCTGCTGAGCCATGTGGCCACGCCCACATATGACGATTTGGGGGTTTTAAAAGGTGCACAGGGGCTGATGTCATGATAGAGTAAGAGGCAGGTAGGATGAACAAATCAAGAAACACAGCAGCTTTCTCTATGGTGGCGAAGGGTCAACTTCACCCACACGGTGTAACATGCATTTATGCTTGCATTTCAGAATCAGAATCAGAAATACTTTATTGATCCCAGGGGGAAATTGCTTTCATTCCAGGTGCTCCATGTATACTCAAAAAACAGGTTACAAATATAAAAAAAGGTAAAGTAGTAAGTGTAAAATAAAAATAAAACCTAATAAATTCTAAACATTAATAAACATTAAGTTTAAATCCAGGCTCTCGCACGTTTCGTGCTCAGGCCCTAATAAAGTAAAATAAAATCTTAATCACAGCTTCCTTAATACGAGCTGAACTTCATAGCTATAGCTTCATAGCTGTAGTTTCAGCAGCCAGTTTAATACCGTTCATGTCTATATTTGATATAACAGACACGATGACCATCCTTTAATGCTTTTGTTGCTTTATTACTTACCATCGGCTCTGGTAACGTATTGCGTCAGTGGGTAACGTACTGCGTCACTTCCTGTTTCGACACTGTCCTGTTTGTTCACTTGGTGTGCGCTGTTGGTGCTACGGACTTTCTGCATTAGACATATTGTGTTTGCTTTTATTGTGGTAATACACAAGCACCGTAGTGTTAGAGTTAAGTGCACCAGTTTCTGGGTTCCCCTCTCGTTTACCACTGTAGCGAAGCTTACCGTAACTTAGCGGTTAGCATTAGCGCTTAGCATGGCTTCTTCCACTCGCTCTGCATCTCCCTCTCCTGCTCACTGCACGGTGTGTGACATGTTCAGCTACTCCTCTGCCTCCTTTAGTGAGCATGAGGTGTGCACAAAGTGTAGCTTATTCACAGTCTTGGAGGCGAGGCTAAGCGAGTTAGAGGGTCGGCTCCGCATGTTAGATAATAGACCTGTAGCCACAGCAGCTAGCCAGCAGCAGTTAGCCTGTGCGGACCAGCCTGCCTTAGCTGATGTTATCCGCACCCCGGCAGCCCCTGAGCAGCCGGGAAGTCAGAGAGGTTGGGTGGCGGTTCGAAGGAAGCGTAGCCCGAAACAAAGGCCCGTGGTTCACCACCAGCCGCTTGACATATCGAACCGTTTTTCCCCACTCGGCGACACACCCGCTGAGAAGCCGACCCTGGTTATTGGCGACTCTGTTCTGCGGCATGTAAAGCCGACACCAGCGGCTATAGTTAAGTGCATCCCGGGGGCCAGAGCGGGCGACATAGAGGGTAGCCTGAAGCTGCTGGCGAGAGATAAGCATAAATACAGTAGGATTATAATTCACGTCGGTGTTAATGACACCCGGCTTCGCCAGTCAGAGGTCACTAAAGTTAATATTGAGTCGGTGTGTAATTTAGCTAAAACCATGTCGGACTCCGTAGCGTTCTCTTGTCCCCTCCCGAATCTGACCAGTGATGACATGTTTAGCCGCATGTCCTCGCTCCGTCGCTGGCTGTCATGGTGGTGTCCAGAAAATAACGTGGCCTTTATAGATAACTGGGAAACTTTCTGGGGGAAACCTGGCCTTATTAGGAGAGACGGCATCCATCCCACCCAGGGTGGTGCAGCTCTGATTTCTAGCAACATAGCCAAGTTTATTAGACCAACCTGACAACCCAGGGTCGAGGCCAGGAGGCAGAGTCGCTGTCCTACACACCTCTCTGCTGCTTCTGGAGGACTGCCGCCCTCAGTTAGAAACACATTAAACACAAATACACATAGAAACACTAAGCTTAATAATGTTATTGAAGTGGTGACGGTCACACGTCCTCCCACAGTTCATCAAGCACACAAGTTAAGATATATTAATCATAATAACCTCATAAAAATACACACTAACACACACAAACACATAGAACAAGGTAACAGAACACTCAGGTGTGGATTGTTTAACATACGATCCCTACACTCTAAGTCGCTCTTAGTTAATGATCTAATTATTGATCATCACACTGATATACTTTGTCTCACTTCATTGGTTACAGGGTGAAGAATATGTTGCTTTAAATGAATCAACTCCGTCCTGTTATACTAACTGTCATGTTCCTAGAGTTACAGGTCGCGGAGGAGGAGTGGCAGCAATCTACCGCTCCAGTCTTCAGATGAATCCTAAACCTAAGTCTACTCATACTTCTTTTGAGAGTCTCACTCTCAGCCTGTCTCACGGAAGCTGGAAGAAGTCAGAATTTGTTTTACTCGTCGTAGTGTATCGTCCACCTGCTGCTGCTTATTCAGAGTTCCTGCTGGAGTTTTCAGACTTCTTATCAAGTTTAGTGCTTAGCACAGATAAAGTCATTATAGTGGGTGACTTTAACATTCATATGGACGTCGACTCCGACAGTCTGAAGATTGCCTTCAACTCACTCTTGGATTCAGTTGGGTTCTCTCAGTTAGTAAATGAACCCACACACTGTCACAGTCACACCCTCGACCTGGTTCTCACCTACGGCCTGGAAGCTGAGAACCTGCTAGTGTGGTCTCAAAATCCTGTTCTTTCAGATCACTCATTAATAACTTTTGACTTCTCTCTTTCAGACCTACCAGCACCTGAGGAAAAGGTCTACTACAGCAGATGTCTGTCTGAAGACGCCGTAAAGCAGTTTAGGACAGCAATCCTACCAGTACTCCCCACAGTCCCAAGTACTGATGGGGGTACCAACTTAAATGTTACTCCTGCAGAGCTGGACCGCTTTGTCAACAACACTGCAGACACACTACACTCAGTCTTAAACAGGATTGCTCCACTGAAGAAGAAGAAAACTACAAACCAGAAGAGGCTAGCTCCGTGGTACAACTCAAACATCCGATCACTGAAACGGATTACACGTAGGATGGAGAGGATGTGGCAGTCCTCTAAATCAGATGACTCCCGGAGGGCCTGGAGAGACAGTCTGCTGACGTATAAGAAGGCCCTTCGTAAAGCCAGGACAGCCTACTATTCATCACTAATAGAAGAAAACAAGAACAACCCGCGCTTTCTCTTTAACGCCGTGGCCAGGCTGACAAAGAGCCACAGCTCTGTGGAGCCTCGCATTCCTGCAGCTCTTAGTAGTGAAGACTTCATGAGCTTCTTCACTGATAAAATCACCACTATTAGAGGACAAATCAACCACAATCTCTCTGTGACCGCTGAGGATACACCGCCACTTCTGGAAACGGATCCTGATCTAACTCTGGACTGCTTCGCGCCCATCGGCCTCCCTGAGCTGACCACCAGCATCAGCAAGTCTAAACCTACTACCTGTCTTCTGGATCCGATCCCTTCACAGCTCCTCAAGGATGCTATTCCTCTGATCGGAGACTCTATATTAGGACAGATCAACTTGTCTCTGGAAACAGGATATGTACCACAGGCTTTTAAAACTGCTGTGATCATTCCGATACTTAAAAAACCTTCACTGGACCCGGACGTCCTAGGAAACTACAGACCGATCTCCAACCTCACCTTTATCTCCAAACTACTTGAAAGAGCTGTTGTAAGTCAGCTAAACGACCACCTGTGTAGTAACAGTCTGTTTGATGCTTTCCAGTCTGGTTTCAGAGCCCATCACAGCACAGAAACAGCACTGCTTAAAGTCACCAATGACCTCCTCATGGCATCGGACCGGGGTCTCGTCTCTGTACTCGTTCTACTGGATCTCAGTGCTGCCTTCGACACCGTAGACCATCGCATCCTGCTACACAGATTGGAACACGAGATCAGGATTACAGGAACAGCACTGCGCTGGTTTAAATCATATTTATCTGACAGATTTCATTTTGTTCACACTAACGATGTGTCTTCCACAGGTACAAGGGTTAACCACGGTGTTCCACAGGGTTCTGTGCTCGGACCGATCCTGTTCACCCTCTACATGCTCCCTCTAGGATACATCATCCAGAAGCACGGCATAAACTTTCATTGTTATGCTGATGATACCCAGCTGTATTTATCCATGAAGCCTGAAGAAACGGAGCCGCTAGTCAGACTACAGGCGTGTCTAAAGGACATAAAGGACTGGATGTCCTCCAACTTTTTACTATTAAACTCAGACAAGACTGAGGTCATTGTTTTTGGACCGAAACATCTCAGAACTAGTTTATCAGATAATACTTTCTCCCTGGATGGAATTACTCTGGCCTCCAGTACGACTGTGAGGAACCTTGGAGTTATCTTTGATCAAGACATGTCGTTTGTCTCTCATATTAAGCAGGTCTCCAGGACCGCTTTCTTTCACCTGCGTAATATTACTAAGATCAGGAGCATCCTCTCTCAGAGTGATGCTGAAAAGCTCATCCATGCTTTTGTCACTTCAAGACTGGACTACTGCAACTCTTTATTGTCAGGATGTCCACATTACTCCATCAACAGTCTGCAGCTGATCCAGAACGCAGCAGCTAGAGTTCTGACAGGAAGCAGCCAAAGGGATCATATCTCTCCTGTCCTAGCGTCTCTTCACTGGCTCCCAGTGGACTCAAGAAGATCCTTCTTCTAACCTACAAGGCTCTTCATGGACTTGCTCCATTGTATCTGCAGGACCTGATTGTACCATATGTTCCTAATAGGACACTCAGATCTCTGAGTGCAGGTTTACTAGTAGTTCCTAGGATTCATAGAAGTAGAATGGGAGGACGAGCTTTCAGCTATCAGGCACCGCTATTATGGAACCAGTTACCAATCTGGGTCCGAGAGGCAGACACTGCCTCCACCTTTAAGACTAGACTTAAAACTTTTCTGTTTAGTAAGGCGTACAGTTAGCCTTAGACCTAGTGTGTAGCACAGCTATGCTGCTCTAGGCCTACGTTGTCGGGGGGCACAAACATGATCCACTGAGCAGTTTCCCTCTCACCCTCTAACCTCTCCTTTTCTCTCCTTAGTCTGGCTCACACTGGTCTCAAGACCTGGATGATGACCTGCAGTCCGGCCCGTGAAGTCTCTCTTGCTTTACGTTGTCGGGGGGCACAAACATGATCCACTGAGCAGTTACCCTCTCACCCTCTAACCTCTCCTTTTCTCTCCTTAGTCTGGCTCACACTGGTCTCAAGACCTGGATGATGACCTGCAGTCCGGCCCGTGAAGTCTCTCTTGCTCTACGTTGTCGGGGGGCACAAACACGATCCTCTGAACACCCTCTGACCTCTCCTCCACTCTCCTTAGTCTGGATCATACTGGGTAATATCGTCTCATAATCTGTGTTAACTGTCTTCCTTGTAGTTCTGTGCCTCGCTCTCGCTCTCTCTCTTTGCAGGGCTCAAGACCTGCATACTGACCTGCAGTCTCTCCTGTGCTCATCGACTTCACTAGCCCCTGCTGCTCATCTTTACTATCAAATTACTATTCCTACTTATGGACCGACGATATATATAGATATCATTACAATATATCACTGTTTCATCTTGCTGTCATGTTTGCTCTGTACTGTATCATGTTTGTATCATGTTTGCTCCTCTCTCTCTCTCTCTCTCTCTCTCTTTCTCCTTCATCCTCTCTCTCTCTCTCTCTCTCTCTCTCCCTCATCCTCTCTGACTAGCAGCAGGACTGGTTCCCCCTTAAGTTGACGGGTCCTGCTCAAGGTTTCTTCCTCTTAAAGGGAGTTTTTCCTTGCCACAGTGCTCTTAGGGGGGTTCCTGTGAAGCGCTTTGAGACAATGTCTGATTGTAATATGCGCTATATAAATAAAACTGAATTGAATTGAAAATTACTTGAACTTTTGTCGCTGAGCTCCGATGCTGTTTGATGAAGCATTTTAGCAACAGCCTGTTGCACTGTGTCCGTCTTTATTGTGATGACAGCTCCTATTTCTTCACACTTTAGATGTTCCTAAAAGTAGAGTGTGCATCACACACTGTACAGTATGTATCAAGTATTATTGTTCCTCCAGTGCACCATTTCTTCTGTATAATTATTATTAGCAGTTATTACTGAAGATCGATGCCCCTACAAATATTCAAACTTACTGTAAATTCAGTTGTAGGCTGATTCATCACTCACATTTCTCCAGTGTTGTTGATGGATAACCAACTTTAGATATTTTTAATGAACAATAAATGCCCTGAAGCTCTGAAGTGTATTGTTTTTACACTGCACACCTGGTTTGGATCTTTCAATAGTAACCTAAACATCACAGGAACTATACAAGAACAACCTCATGGAGGCTTCAGTGGTGTTTGAAATAAAACACTATCCTTCTTTTTTCACAAACAGTACAATACAGCACATGTGACGCCACAATGAGCAAAGCAGAGACCGCAGACCACGTAACACGGCGTTACTATGCTGGAAAAAACGTGTCTGCCTGTGAGCTTCTGTTATGTACTGTAGCATCCTAACTTCCATCCTTACAAACCACCTGTCCTCTGTTTAAAATGTGGACATTATTGTCCTCAAAAGACTGACTGTCCTTTCTCTTTGAGGTGAAGATGGACTGCTGAGTGTTGTCCTGTGGATGTGTCTCTTCTGTCCTGTGCTCTTTACCTGTGGGGTGGCTGTGGGTTTTTATTCACTAATAACATATCAGTTCTAGAATGATGTGTGTGTGTTTGATGTGATTTGATGTGTGTGTTTATCTGGTTTTAGGGGTCAGTGTGTGTTCATCCACACGCGGCCGCCTGTGTTGATGTAAATGTGTGTGTCCTGTTAGCCATGATCATGCTGAGACAGAATAATGCTGGAAAAAGCTCCCAGCTGTTAGACCTGAAGGTAAAGCTGCATGCTGTTGTGGTTTCTCTTGTGTGTGTGTTGATCACGATCAGAAAACGATCCCCCAAAGAGGGGTAGTGGTAGGGGAGTTTTGGGGGCGGGCGATCGTGAAAGCAGGAAACTCGCACTGTTATACGTCAGCCTTCTGCTGCTCAAGTGGCAACGCCTATAATTATGCATAATTTTAAGTCCGAATATAATTAAAACGAGTAAGTTATATAAAAAAAATCACCCCCATACAATTGACACTAGAAGAGAACCTATAATCTGATACCAGAATGTTTTTTTGTACCAGGCTGTAAACATGTTCATTCCTGCTGTGAAGTCGGACATTTTAACATGGGGGTCAATGGGAAATGACTCGCTTTTGGAGCCAGCCCCCAGTGGTTGCGGCATGAATTACAAGTTTTGACACTTCCGCATGGGCTTCAAGTTTGAACCCCGAAGGTTGCCGTCTGACAACACCACACAAAACAAAGATGTGTTAAACTGTGTGA
This sequence comes from Parambassis ranga, assembly GCF_900634625.1. Classification (NCBI taxonomy): domain Eukaryota; kingdom Metazoa; phylum Chordata; class Actinopteri; family Ambassidae; genus Parambassis; species Parambassis ranga. The sequence goes on along the minus strand of NW_021144778.1, from coordinate 4,490,517 downwards.
TCGTTGGCTGGAAGCACTGCTTCATGAACCTGTGTTTACTGTTCATTAAGCTTAGAGAAGTTTCAGGAGTATGTTTGAGGAGTAAACTGATTCAAGTCCTCACAACAAGTGTATTTCACTGCACAAACACACACTCAGCTGATGTGTCCCAGGAAATGTCTTTTTGTCTGACGTATTAGAAGATTCTAGATTCTAGATTCAACAACTAGACAATTAACCCCTGCTGAGACCCCCACAGGGTTTCTGTGGCTGTATCTCCCTCATTCTTCATCCTATGTGGATGAAACCTTACAGTCATGCTGAACATTTGACTCTGCACAGATTGATATGCTGAAATGCTACAGACACTGCGCCACCTACTGGCCAAAGGACCTGTCTTTTGTTTAGGGGCCTTAAACAATTTCCCTCTGGGATTACTACCATTTACTACCATTGGGATTTAAGTACCTAAAATAAAAAAAAATGTAAAAAAATTTCCCAGAATGCATAATTTAATCCAAGTCTTCAAAATGGTGGAACAAACATTTCACACATTTCATTTCAGATCCTGTATTGTTCTGGAAAGAAAACCAAAACAAAGTCCTGACGTCCCATTACAAATATCATGGCAGCTGTTCATCCCTCTCCTGACGGTTCTCTTCCACCTCCAGCTTGTCCACACTTTCCGAGCTTTCCGAGCACATGTGACACGCGTGGTAGATAGGTCGCTAATTCCACACAGCTATAGCGCACAGTAGTCTTTTATTCATTTACATTTCAGTTTCAGCTGCTGACACATGAACATCAGAGGGCACACGTGGCTCGTTGGTCTAGGGGTATGATTCTAGCTTAGGGTGCGAGAGGTCCCGGGTTCAAATCCCGGACGAGCCCTGATGTGTAACTTTATTTCATTGGAGACAACTCCTTGTTGTTGACTCTTTACAGTTCCTCTCTAACTACCACACAGCTTTACAAAGCTAACAAAGTTCTATTCAGACTCATCCCAATCCAGAGCAGTTGTTCCACAGTAACACCTGCAGGAGGACGTCATCACCCAGTATGTGACCTGCACTTATACAGACAGGTGTGTGTCTGTCCTCATCAAGTCCAATCAGTATCGTGAAAGACAGCTGGACTCAGATGAAGGTGTAGAACCATCTGAAGGATGATCAGAAGAAATGGACGCACCTGAGTTCAATATATGAGAGTCACAGCAAAGGCTCTGATACTTAGGACCATGTCATATTTCACTTTGTCTTTTTAATACATCTGCAAACATGTCAACAACTCTGTGTGTTTCTGTCAGTATGGGGAGCTGTGTGGACATTAATGAGGAAAAATGAACTTCAATGATTTTAGCAAATGGCTGCAATATAACAAAGTGAAACATTTAAGGGGGTCTGAATACTTCCTGCACCCACTGTACACATAACAAATGAATGTGACTGAAACAACAGCTCTGTGTGTAATATAAATATACAAACTAATGTGATTTGATCAGAACATTTTAAAAGACAGTGATGATCTGTTCTTATTGTCTAAACAGGAACAGTTGAAGCACAGCTTGCAGCCCCTGTATCTCAGGCTTCTCAGCTTCTCTTCAGATGTTTGGAAGTTTCTGCTGGAACCTCTCATTTAATGACTCACATTTAGAACTTCTGACTTTATGTGGAGGAGGGATCGATTTTGGAACGAGGAGGCTGCAGCCTGCGATTCCACCACTAGATGTCAGCATTGCACAGCATTGGTGGTTCAGTTCAGATTGAGAGAATGCAAAGAGTGTGCAAAGCTGTCATCAAAGCAAAAGCTGGCTGCTTGGAAGAATGTCAAACATCAAACATATTCTGCTTGGTTTAACACTGTTTGTTCACTACATCATTCCACATGTGTTCCTTCATAGCTCTGATGTCTTCAGGATGAAGCTACAATGTAGAAAGTCATAAAACAAAGACAAACCACTGAGTGACTTTTGACTGGTACATTTAAAATGTCATCATATGTCCTAACCAGCAGGGGGAGCACTGATCATAAACTCTCTGTTATTGTCATGTGTTTTTATGGACGATGATGCTGACTGTTGTTTTCTTGCTTCTCTCTGTAAACCAGCTACACCAGTATTACTGTCTTAAGTTGGAATGTTTATGACACCATCAAGTGATGATCCTGTGTCAGGACCTTAAAATATGAAACGACGAGGATGGGATTCGAACCCACGCGTGCAGAGCACAATGGATTAGAACGCCAGCTGGCGAAGGATCGTCCGTACAATGTTGGAAAATGTTGGACACAAGAGCCAATCACAAGCCTTCAATTGCTGGAGGTGCACCCAATCAGCTAGCGGATTTCTTCCCCACTGTCCAACATTTCCAACATTTGACCAATCACGGTGGACAAATGTTGGAGCAGAGAATCAGTATGGCGCATACCGGTCGTCATTCATTCTGCACTAGCTAGCGAGAAAAACAGTCGGTATGGTAATTAAACACTTGCTACAGTGCCGTGTGACACTAGTTTAAGTTTGTGTGTCATGTAAACTCTTGTACTGTGTTGACGTTTTTATAGATTGATAGATTTGTTGAGTTACGGTCGTTACACAAAGTGGATTTTGCTTTTGCCACTCGGTGCTTACTAATGTTATTTAAGGTGCAGTGTTTAAACACCAAACCTGAGAATCAAAGTATTTCCACCCACGTTGTAGCACTACCACATAAGTAATGTTTTTATTTAGATTTTATGGTGTATTGCCATATAGAAATGTCTTCCTGTAAATAAACATTGTCCCTTAATGCCTATTACCTATAGAGAAAGGCCGCTCAAGGCGACGGCATTCTTTGTAATATTTTATTTTATATTGTTGTGAGGACAGCGGGGGTCGGGTGATCTATTTTGCCAGCTGACATGCTGTGAGTGAAAGGAGACGAAGGACTGTCATCAGGGGAGGAGAGACGCCAAGGACAGCGGTGGCAGACAGGTGAAGGAAAACGGGAAACTGGGGAGAGTAAGAGGGACCCGTGACGCGAAAAAAAAAGTACGGACAATAACCATTTTTTTATGGACAAGGATCGCCCAGGGAGAGAGAGGATCCCGCGTGGGGTTCACCAGGAGGAGTTTTTTGTTTGTTCGTCTGTTTGCCTGTTACTTTTTGATCGGGACTGAAGGGACATTTATTTGTAAATATGGGTCGGATTACAGCGTTATTTGGGATGTAAGAAAATATGATTTTGAGTTAATAAACCGGAAACAGTCTCATTTCATGTGTCTGTGGTCTGTATTATGCAACAAAGGTAAATAGAGTACAACACAGGAGAGTCCCTGCTTAATAGTAACACTCCGTTTACTTTAGGCAGACTGTTAAAACGTTTGTATTTATGTCCATTTGTAAAAATGATGCCAAAAATGTAGCAGATGCAGATCAACACTAGCATTCCTGTGGTCGCCGGTTCGAATCCAAGCTGTGGTCCAAAGTAAAATCCTAAAAGTGTCAATTTGAGTTTCTGCATCCTGAAATACGTACATAAATTAGATATGTTTCCACAGCTTTCCTTTCTTTTTTCATTTTTCCCTTTTTCCCCTCTTTTTCCTCTTCTTTTCTTCTCCCCCCTTCTTCCCCCTTCTTCCCCATCTTAGACGGACGAATGTTCCCCAGCTTGAACGCAGCGCCTTGGACCGCTCGGCCATCCTGACATGAGCAGTATGCTGTCCACAGCAAATTTAGAACAGCTCCAAGATGAACACTTAATAAACAGTCTGAAATCTTCACTGACACTGATGTGGACAGCCAGAGAGTGTCTCGGTGCTATTTCAACAAGTCTTGAGCCAGAGGGGAAACCATTGACAGTAAAAACTATGGACAGAGCCTCCGTGACGTCACCCGTTTGTTTCTGAAGAGCCGTTTTGAGGCTCGGTGGGAGGTTCCGGGACTTGATGACCGCCGCCATGTTGGCAGCGTCACGTCAACTAAAACTCCGATTATGGACAAAGAGGGGGGGCACGAGCGGGGTTTAGGGGGGCGGGCGATCGTGGAAGCTGGAAACTCACGCTGTGATACGTCAACTGTCTGTCACTCAAGCGGCAACGCCCATAATTAGGCGTAATTTTAAGTCCGAATACCATTGAAACGAGTGAGTTGTAAAAAAATTCACCCCCCCTACAATTGACACTAGAAGAGAACCTATCATCTGAGACCAGAGTGGTTTTTTGTACCAGGCTGTAAACATGTTCTTTTCTGCTGTGAAGTCGGCCATTTTAACATGGGAGTCTATGGGAAATTACTCGCTTTTAGAGCCAACCCCCAGCTGTTGCGGCGTGAATTACAAGTTTTGACACTTCCGCATGGGCTTCCACTTTGAGCCCCGAAGGTTGCCGCTTGGGGGAAACTCAGGTAATAAATGATGCTGTAAACTCATGGGAATTGATCTGATGGGTGGGAGTCCACTACATTATCCATCCAGCTACACCCTCCCTCTTAAAATGCAGGCTGGAGGATGCGGGCATCGATCCCGCTACCTCTCACATGCTAAGCAAGCGCTCTACCATTTGAGCTAATCCCCCTTGTATAAAAGTACAATCGCAAGTCAATCAGGACTCACTGCACTACATGAAGTGTACTAGTGAAGTATTAGAAGCATCAGACTTTTAATCTGAGGGTCCAGGTTCAAGTCCCTGTTTGGCAGAACACTTTGTACGCCCTATTGCTTGTACTCCCACTCCACCACCTCCATGCCTCATCGACGGCCATCCAGCCAACACTGTGCACCGACTTCTGGATGGCAGGGGGCTCCAGTACCTCGTAGACTGGCAGGGATATGGCCCGGAGGAGAGATCCTGGATACCCACGTCACCCATCCTCAGGGATTTCCACCGCTGCAACCCAGACAAGCCAAGCACTGTGGCTCCTCTCGTTTCAGGTGTCTTGTCTTCCTCCTTCCTTGTGTGTTCCCTCCTCCCGATGATCACCTGCCTCCCTAATGTGTCTCACCTGCATCTCATTGTCCTCCCTGCTCCTTGTGTACTTACTCTGTGTGTCTCTCTCTGCATTCCCCACCAGATTCTCTTGTTACCTTGCAAGAGATTCTGAGAAGCATTCAAGGACCATTAGCTTTTGGAAGAGACCAAAGGGAAAGGGGATCACCAGCAACAACTTGAGTTCTGAGAGGCAAGTCCGGGTCAAACAGGTTAAGACACACAGCAATGCCTGACCTAACTCTGTGCTGAACATACCTGCACACACAGACAAATCATGTGAAGAGCGCAGAGCCTGTCTACAATCAGACACAGGTGCAGCACGTTAGGGCAGGGCAGCTAATCAGCGGGGGACAAGCACACAGAGGTGGGAGAGCAGAGAGGAAGCAGCAAAACACACGGGGTCAGGAGTGGATCCGTTGTTGGACCATGCTGATTTTTGAACAAATGAATATGACAGGAATTGGAATGCTGGCGTTCTAGTCTGCTGCAAGTCCCTGCAGAGCTTTATAAAGAATAACAGTCATTACTGTGGAACAGAATTCAGCTCCCCCTGAATGGAAGGCAACTTTTTTGGAATGAAAGTCAGCATAACAGAATGAAACGCAGATTTTCAGAATGAAAGCCAGCGTTCATCCATGTGCCACTTCTACTTTACATTGATACAAATGGCCAGAAAACAAGCTAGCTCCGAACAGCTAATGTCAGCTTGACCATCCTCCTCCTCTTAACAATAATCTGAGCAAAGTTCGGAACAGCTGTTTCCTCTTTGACCCATATTTGTCTGTTTGTCTCTGAATATAGTTGTGATGTATCATTGACACAGTGTGAGCCAAACATGACATCAGATATGATGCTTTTAGTTTAGAAGCAGCCGGAAATCATGAGTGTGGCTGCTGCAAGCACTAACCACACTCATGATTTACAGCTTGAAGAAAGCAGAAGCTGATGAGCTGATTTTGGAGACTGTACACTCAACAAGACCGAAGCTCATGAACAATCAGTCAATCAATCAAGCTTCAGTTGTACAGCAGCTGTCAGGCAGAGCAGCTGCAGTTCAAGCTGCTGTTTACAGCTTGTTGCAGCCATCACCAGCTCCAGTGCCTCCTGTTCAAAACTGTCCTTTAAAACGATGAAAGAGCACCTTGATGTGTTTCTTTACACAACTATCAACATGCCTTACCCTGACTTACTACAGTGTTGAGAGTCTCCTTCTTCTCTTTAAATGATTGGAGTCTAGTAAATGTGGCCTAATTGAGAATAGCAATCTGTCAAAATGTGTGCCAAATTAAATTACATTAAATTAAATGACAACTATAGTGTGTTCTAGCACTGTATAACCACAAAACTGCAACTGCAACTTTATTTATAACACACTTTAATAAACTAAAAATAATAAATTAAAGAATAAATTAAAACAAATTTAAAATATGTTAAAATAAAGTACAATAAAACAATAATCACACTGTCATTAACCAAAACTGATTTCATGATGAATTATTTAAAGTCTTGGTTTTCAGTGCTGTGATAGCAGCTACAAATAAAGCAATGTTTGTTTTGATTGATGAGCCATGTGTCATTTTACAATCCCTTGATGAAGAACACTGGGAGGGCATTATAATTCTAGATACGAACATAACAATGTCTAGTGCAACAGCTTCCACACTTTTACTTCAACCATGTCACAGTGTGTCATCGTAGGTCCACCTTCATTCTGCAGCAGGAACTCACTAGCTAGCAGGGACACTTACTTTGTAATGATGCCATTACCCATTAGCTGTGTTGTTATGGCAACGAGGCCATAACTTAACAACAACAAAAGCTGGCTAAAATACAGTAATATTGTCACTAAACTGCTTAAATACACTTGTAAGGTACCAAAACGCTAACAGTTCCTCAAGGTGCACATGCAAGAGTTAACAGAAGTGTTAAAGAGTTACTGAGAGTTACAGAAAGGTTGGAAGCCACCAACTCTCCATCTTAAAAGTAAACAAATATAATGCATTCAAAAGTCTAATTTAGTTTCCCAGCTGCCACTTTTCACCACTTGTTTACATATCTTATATACACATTCATATTTACATGTTTTTATTTTATCATGAATATATATAGTGTTAGCAGTAGTGCACTTTCAGAGCTAAGGTACATACAAGATAACTGACTATCAAAGATAATCTCACATTGTCCATGCTGGAAGCTTTGTAGCTGTGCTGGGGTTCAGTCTGCTGAGCTCTTGTCTGGATAAACAATCCTTGTAGGACGGGTGAGAAGTTTGATTTCTCTCAGAAGTGATGGAGCAAATGTGTCGAGATGTATCTCCGTCAGGTGGAGTTCACTTGCATGTTTTAAAATGATTGGCACTATCTAGTCAGTGTGCTGATGACATCATCAAAGCCTCACATTCCTGTGATGTAATGTTGATTTTTGAATGTTTGAATCATTATTCAATACAAAACTTGTAGGCCTATATATTATATATATATTTATTATTTATTGCCGTTGCTAGGCAATCAATCTATTGTTCTTCACCCTCTTTAGTTTGATTGCCGTTGCTACGACAGTACTTTATTTTTTTTTAAATTATATTTTCTTCCGTACACTTTTTGGCTCAGCGTATCTTGGGCATAGTTTGTGCTATTGAAACTGTTCAAATGTCAAAATGTTCAGCTTATTGAGGACATGATGGGTCAATGCCAATATTTAAACAGAGCGTTGTAGATGGACAGGAAAGATAGAAAAGCTTTTATATAGAGAAGAGATTAAAGATCGTCAGACAGGTCACCTGGAAAACAAAAACATAACATAAGGGGAAATTCCTGAAAAGCAAGCATGCACATATAGATACCTAAAAACACTTTTGGTTGCTTCTGTTGCTATACAGGGAGTCACAGGTGGTACTGAAGGCAAAGGGTCACATATAAATGAAGTCAAAGATTTCTTCTTTTAATATTGCTTTGAATGGCTTTTCTTTCATCACCGTCAGGACTTTTGTGAAAATTACCTGATGTTTTGGGTCATATTTATAAAAGAATACAGACAATTCTGAAAGCTTTACAAACTCTCAAGCAGCACTGTATTTAAACACAATGAATAAAATTAAACAACTACATAACGAGATTTTCCGTGTGTATATCATTATGAAACAAATTCAGACCATCAGTCTTAGATTCTTAACCAAATTCATGGGAAACACTGTCAATAATAATGATAGGAACCTGCATGGTGGGAACTGCAGCACTTCTACTGAGCCGGATCATTTGGTTCATCTCATCAAGAAATGCCGGCTCATTTAGCTCCCATACATTTCTTCATTTTACAACTTGAAGCTTTTATAATGTAGCTATAATTTAGGACCATCTTTGTATTTGTGTGTACACATATCTCTTAAAATATTCAATACATCCTGTCCACTAAAGTATTCAGAAGAAAACAATAACATTTTCTAATATCAATCATTTCTTGTAACCAATGTTTTCCATTGCATAGTGCATTGCATGTGATTAGTTGCACAGCATGCATCTGACATTCAGTCACTGCAAGGAGCACCCATAGTGTATGTCTTAAGAAGAAGTGAAACATATCTGGTCTCAAAATTACTATTTATTCTAACAGTGAAGAAGGAACATTCTGAGTCATAAGAACAGAGGGCTCTGTGGTTGCCCAGCATCAAGCAGGAGTGGGTGTCTTAGAGGCACTGTCACCACCATGGATCAGTTGGTGAAAGTAGGCACCCTGGTGGAGAAAGACTGTATGTCCACCAAGGAATATTGGGATAGTGGATCAACAGAAAGCAAAAGAAAAGGGGCTGAGAAAGCCCCAGGAGAAGGTTTCCACTAGAAAACCAGCTGACGTGGTGACCATTGTTCAGCTAGGGAATAAAGTGCCACTGTCCTTGCTGCGTGTGCCCAGTAACGTTGTGCCATCATTGATACAGGAAGTACTTATTCTCTAGTGCGTCAAAGTCAGTGGTTGGAAGTAGCCTGGGAGGGAGAACATCTTAAGGCATGCCAGAACCAGAACTTTGGCGCTCTGGGTGTACTGGGGCTCACGAGGGGTGATTAACGTCGCATGAATTTCTGAGTGAAATGAGTTTTTTGAATTTCAGTATGGAGCGTGAGCCTTTTTAAATCCAGGGCAGATACAGATGCAGTGGTCCAGATGTCTGTGGGCCTCCTCTCTGTGTGGACAGTGGAGGTCTCGAAGCGTCCAGCTTCTCTCTGTACTGCTTGTGGCTGCTGTGATGGCCTTTCTCAGTCCGTACTTCGCAGCTTTGTACTCAGTCTCACTGCCAGATGTAAATGCAGTGGAGGCAGCACCCAGCATGTGATGCACCTGACTGTTCATTTTATTTTTAGTTTAGTTTATGTTTATTTTATTGACATGTTACAATTTAAATGTCTTTCTCACACTGTGCACTGATAGATGAAATGCGTTTATTATCAAATCCAACCACCACTTCTTCAGATAACTGCAGTGAATATGCTTCCCTCAGGAAATGAGATCATTCCTATGAGAGAAATTATTCTTGAGGAGGCAGGGTAACATTGATGTTGCTTTTGTTGCAGCTAAAACCTGAAATATAATCAGATTAAATGTAGAATACATCAATTTACATACTTATTTTCACCTTGACTATGTCCCAATGAAAAAAAAACATCTGCCACATCAACACATGCAAAGACAGTAAAACAAGGCCGCATCGGGGCAGCAGCTATATTGAGTAGAGTGCACTTTGTATTGGTGAAGTAAACTCTGGAGACCTGATTGATGTTTTTCGCCACTGTTTTGAGTTGGGCTACACATATTTAATAGCAGATGGAAATCCTGCACACAATTTGAGTTCATCCAATGAGCAACTGTACTTGCTGTCCATTATGGCTTCACAGTTACACTACAGTGCAGCTTTCCTTTAGTGGATTTTATTATGTAGTCCTATTTTCTAATGATGCCATTTACTTTAACAAGGATGCCTGCAATGATGTTATATGGTTGTTGGGGACATTAAACATCATGACCATGGAAAGCTAATGGAAAATCCAAATCTTGCACCATCAACTGTTACTTGTGTCTGTTGTATATGTGGAAGTGTGTCTTGTGGTTGCTGTTTATGTTCTGCACTGCTGGAATAATTCCTTCATTTTTCGGCGGAAAGTTTTCCCGACTAAGACGTAGAGAATTGGGTTGAGAGCATTGTTGAAAATGCCCAAGAAGAAGGAAAAGACTCTGATGAAGCGCAATAATTTAACAAGACACTCATCCTTAGGGGTATATACAAGTAATAAATGTATGACTCTTGCGATTTGGCCTGGCAGCCAGCAGATCATGAACACCAGGAGGACTGCCAGGACCAGAGTGGTGGCCCTGTGCTCCATTTTCTGAGTGTTTGAGCTCTCTGTTACCCTGTTCCTCAAAACATGAAGAATGTTGACAGTGCAGAAGGACATAATACAAAGGGGGAGGAAGAAGGTGAATGTTGAATACAGAACACTAAACAGCACATCATGACTTCTACTTGGATAAACACTACTACATTCAGTAACATTATTCTCAGGATCACGTACTGCTTTAAAGTAAACGATAACATCAACATTCAGAAGAAAACCCAGAGTCCACACCAGAACACATCCCAGTTTGGCACAAATTGGCCTGCGCAGTCTTTCATGGGACAGCGGGTGCACCAGTGCCAAATAACGATCTATGCTAACCAGAACAAGGAAGCCACAGCTGCAGGAGGTGTTCATGTAGATGATAGTTGATATCAGTTTGCATATGGCAGAACTCATGTAATCGTTTGCTAAAACTAGAACGTCAAAGGGGAAACAGCACATCAGAAGAAAGTCAGCAGCAGCCAGGTTGCTTAAGTAGATCTCAGGCGCAGTGCAGGCCTTCTTGTGGAAGCAGAAAACCACCAACACAAACAGATTGAGGATGATTCCCAGCACACTGATGGGAAGGAAGGACACCTCCATCACTGTGAGGTAAAAGAATATGTCACCATAACACTGTGTTTCATTCTGATATGTAGTCTGGTTGCTCAGGTTGGCAGACATGCTGTGAAGACACAGAGGAAGCAAACTTAGCAAACAAAGCAGACAGCTTTCATTGTTGGTAACACAAGAGTACTATTATTTTCACAGCTATAAGGCGCACCTAAAAGTCTAAAACTTTCTCAAAAGTCAGCCGTGCGCCTTATAATCCGGTGCGCCTTATGTATGGGTTGAGTACCAGACACAGGGACGTGATACATAAACTACGTACGCTGGCAGCAATTCACCAATCAGCTGAACGCTACAGTACAGGCGCAGCAACTTCCAGCAGATTACAAAGAAAAGCTGGCCAGCTTCCACGTCTACTGCAGAGACAACATTGCCAGCAAAAACATCCAGCCCAGCCTCATCACCAGCACGGATGAGGTCCCCCTCACTTTCGACATCCCCGTGAACCAAACTGTGGAGAGAACGGGGACCAGCATGGTATCAATACGGACCACGGGGCACGAGAATCAGCGTTCGATGTTGTTGTCGGTTGCCATGGTAACGGACAAAAACTTTTGCCTACGGTCATTTTTAAGAGGAAGACACTGCCAAAAGAAAAGTTTCCAGCTGGAGTCAGGACGAGGGGAAAATGAGAGTGGCTCAGGGAGGTTTATGTAAAGAGACCGGATGGTTTTTTTCACGCATCACCCTCGCTGCTGATCTGCGACTCCGCTCGCGCCCGTCTCACCGCCGGTGTAAAAAACCTGGCGAAGCAGATGAACTTGGAGCTTGCCGTAATCCCGGGAGGGTTAACAAAGAACTTCAACCGCTGGACATCGGCATAAACAGGGTGTTCAAAATAAAGATGCGAGCAGCGTAGGAGCGATGGATGGCAGACAGCGAGCACAGCTTTACTGGGAGGCAGCGCCGGGCAAGTTACGCCAGCGTATGTGAATGGATTGTGGATGCGTGGACTTATGTTTCTGCAGTGACTGTTGCCCGAGCTTTTGTGAAAGCCGGCATAATTTCTGAACAATAATAATAATAATTTCTGAACAGCCAGCCGGCAACGTGTGTGGCTGTGACTCTGACAGCGATGAGAGCTGGCAGGTTTGAACTCGCACATATAGAGATGTGAGCAGCTTGCGGAGGACGCGGAGCGGTTTCCTGGGTTTTCACTTCTGTAAGTCAAGTCAAGTCAGCTTTATTGTCAACTCTGCTATATGTGCTGAACATACAGAGAATCGAAATTGCGTTACTCTTCACTCCGCAACATATAACATGTAACTAAAAACTAAAGATAAATATAAAGTGTAAAAAATGTACCTACAATGAGGCACACACAAAATACAAGGCACATAATGAAGGCACAATGCAGTCAGAGTGCAAAAGATGTATAGTGCAAGTCAGTGCAGTTGGCATAATATAAACAGGAATGGTTTAACTTATAACAGCTTATTGAGACTGGTATGAGAGTGCAAAAGATGCAATGGTGCAAGTCAGTGCAGTTGGCATAATGTAACAGTCCAGGAATAGATTAAGTTATAGCAGCTTATATGAGACTGGTGTGACATGACGGTAAAAAGTGACTGGTGCACAGAGTTCCTTTGGTAAAGTGGCTGGTACAAAGAGTTCCTATCTTGGGTGGTGGTAGGGGTGAGGGGATGGTGGTAGGGGTAGGGGGTGGGGGGTGGTGTCAGGGAAGGGGGAGAAAGTGGGGCACAGCAGGGAGAGAGTTCAGCTTCCTGACAGCCTGGTGGATGAAGCTGTCCCTCAGTCTGCTGGTCCTGGCCCGGAGGCTGCGCAGTCTCTTTCCTGATGGCAGCAGACTGAAGAAGCGGTGTGAAGGGTGGGTGGGGTCTCCTGTGATGCGGAGGGCCTTTCGGGTGAGACGGCTGTCGTAGAGGTCTTGGAGGGAGGGGAGAGGGACGCCGGTGATCCTCTCAGCTGCTCTCACTATGCGATGAAGCGTCTTCCTGCAGGTGGCGGTGCAGGCTCCGTACCACACAGTGATGCAGCTGGACAGGATGCTCTCAACAGCCCCTCTGTAGAAGGTGCACAGGATGGAGGGAGGGGCTCTGGCTCTTTTGAGCTTGCGGAGGAAGTAGAGGCGCTGCTGTGCCTTCTTGGTCAGGGATGCAGTGTTGTTAGTCCAGGAGAGGTCCTCAGTGATGTGCACACCCAGGAACTTGGTGCTGCTCACCTGCTCCACAGCAGCACCGTCGATGGTCAGAGGGGTGTGCTGACTCTGTGCTCTCCTGTAGTCCACAACCATCTCCTTTGTCTTCTCCACATTCAGGGAGAGGCTGTGGTCTCTGCACCACCCGGCCAGAAGGTGCACCTCATTCCTGTAGTATGTTTCATCTCCACCGGAGATGAGACCCACCACAGTTGTGTCGTCCGCAAACTTCACAAAGATGTTGGTGTTGTGTGTTGGCGTGCAGTCATGGGTCAGCAGAGTGAAGAGGAGGGGGCTCAGCACACATCCTTGGGGAGCCCCGGTGTTCATTATGATGGTGCTGGATGTGTTTCTGCCGACCCGCACTGTCTGAGGTCTCCCGGTGAGGAAGTCCAGCAGCCAGTTGCACAGCAAGGAGTCAGCCCCAGCTGGTCCAGTTTGTTGATGAGCTGCTGTGGGATGATGGTGTTGAATGCTGAGCTGAAGTCTATGAACAGCATTCGAACGTATGAGTCTTTATTTTCCAGGTGGGTGAGAGCTGTGTGGAGTGCTGTGGAAACAGCATCACTGGTTGACCGGTTGGGCCGATATGCAAACTGGAAGGGGTCCAGAGAGGGAGGAAGGGCCGTCTTGATGTGTTTCATGACTAACCGTTCAAAGCACTTCATGATGATGGGTGTGAGTGCTACTGGACGGTAGTCATTGAAGCAGGCGGGGGTGGACTTCTTCGGCACAGGGATGATCGTGGTGGCTTTGAAGCAGGTGGGGACAACAGCCTGGCTCAGTGAGATGTTGAAGATGTCTGTAAACACCTCAGCGAGCTCCTCAGCACAGTCTCTGAGCACACGGCCAGGTATGTTGTCAGGACCGGGAGCTTTGCGTGCGTTGATCTGGCTGAGAGATGTCTTCACGCTGGCTCGGGACAGGGAAAATACCTGGTCAGTGGGAGAGGATGTGATCTTTTGTGCAGGAGTGCTGTTGAGTGCTTCAAAGCGTCCGAAGAAGTCATTCAGCTGGTTCAGCAGAGAGGTGTCGCTGTCAGAGGTCTGTGGTGGGGGCTTGTAGTCTGTGATGGTCTGTATCCCCCGCCACAGGCTCCGGGTGTCCCTGCTGTCGCTGAAGTGGTGGGCAACCCTCCTGGAGTACTGTCTCTTCGCCTTCCTGATGCCACGGGACAGGTCGGCTCTGGCTAACTTTAGGCTGGTGTCGTTGCCTCTTCTGAAGGCAGCGTTCCTGGCCCTCAGCAGCCTGTAGACCTCCCCTGTCAGCCATGGTTTCTGACTGGCTCGAATGCTGACAGTCCTGGTTTCAGTTACATCATCAATGCATTTGGTGATGTAAGCAGTGACAGTCTCTGAGTACTCCTGGAGGTCAGTGCAGTTTTTGTGGGTTGCAGCCTGCTTAAACACATCCCAGTCTGTTGTGCTGAAACAGTCCTGTAAAGCTCCTGTGGCTCCCTCCGGCCACACTCTCACTTCTTTTCGGACCGGTTTGGCAACTTTTACCAGTGGTCTGTATGCTGGCATTAGCATAACAGTGATGTGATCAGAAGCTCCGAGGTGGGGGAGGGGGAGGGCTTTGTACGAGCCTCTCTGGGTGGTGTAAACATTGTCCAGTGTGTTGTTGCCACGAGTTGGAAAGTCTATGTGTTTGTGAAGTTTTGGAAACACAGTCTTGGGGTCTGCATGGTTGAAATCACCCGCCAGGATGAGAAAAGCATCCGGGTGGGCTGTCTGCTGCTCACTGACCTGCAGGTAGAGCTCATTCAGTGCGTCGCTCCTGTTGTTGTTGCTGGAGCTCGGCGGGATGTACGCAGCTACAAGCAGTATAGCTGTAAACTCCCGTGGCAGGTAAAACGGCCGGCACTTTATAATAATAAGCTCCGCAAGTGGCGAGCAGTGTTTGGAGACCACAGCAGCGTCCCGACACCAAGAGTCATTGATGTAAACACAGAGCCCGCCGCCGCGGGTCTTACCTCCTTCAACCAAGGCTCTGTCCGCTCTGAAACACGCTAGGCGGTCGAGCTGAATGGCGGAGTCCGGGATGCTGTCGTTCAGCCATGTTTCCGTAAACACAAACACACAACACTCCCTTATAGTCCTCTGACTCTGTAACTCTCTGTCTGAAAGCTCAGACCCGAGGGTCCGAGCGTACGTCACTGCAGCTCAGAGCACAACAAGAAAAACACCACACAGGCGCGGCATGTGAAACAGAAAATTGTACATACACATTTCAAATTATGCAGAATAACGTGTGAGTAACAAACCAATCAGCTGCATCTGTATTATGTAATTATTGCGAGCTACAGTGCTATATGCAGCGAATAATCAAACTATATACAAAGTCGTTCCTTCACAACAATAAAGGTCGACTTAATAATAACTTATAATGCGGTGCGCCTTATGGTCGCGAAAATACGGTAGTTTTATACGGTAGTTTAAATACGGTAGTTTTCACAGGAGGTGTTAAATGTCGGTGTTACAGTTACATGTTAATGGTCATAACAGTTGTTACGGCCCCAGGCCTTTGAATTGTTCTGAGGGTTTGGTTTGGTTTTCACCCCCCTGTGTTTTGTGGACCCTCCCCCTTACCTCGGCATTGTGACGACGATTTAATTATTCACTGCATGAATACCATGAATACCACCTGCTTCTTGTCCCGGTGCCTGGTTTTTTGTGTTTACCCTGGGCTACTGCAGACTCACTGGGCACTGTCACTCTTCTCTCAGCATCTGCTTCACCTATGAAATAATATGTAGATGGAAATACTAATGCCAGGACACAAACAGCATCTTTGTTATGGTAATGTATCAACACAATAAACTACTCCATTCAGCTGTGCCTGGGCTCTTCCTAATTTCGGTCTGGCTTTGCTCCTCAGAAGCTCCAAAAAGCCAGCCATAAAGGAATCCTTTTACAGAATACTTATTATACACATGTACATTATTTAATATATTATTATTTCATTTGATTTATTCAGATATTTATTATTGTTATTTATTATTTACAAACCACTTCTACCTCCAACAACTGTTCATATGTAAACTGTTCTTTGATTCTATTGTATATTTTTATTGGTAGTTTATCCTATTATGTATGTAGCTTCTCTTATCTTTTACTTTCTGTATCTGCCCATTGTGGGACTAATAAAGGTATTCTTAATTCTTAACTTGGATTACACTTTTTAAATAAATGATATATTATGTAAATTCATTTCAGTAGCCATTGCCTATGTATACAATACATGAATATTAATTTGTTAAATATTAGCCTATTGTTTAGTTTAGTTACTAATTGTGGTAACATAGCACATGTTCAAAGTGACGTGTGTAGCTTAATGGGTCACTTGGAAATGTTTTTTTTAATGTTATTAGATAACATTAAAGTAATCAGTAATCAGTAATCAGACATACAGTCTAGACATTGTTAACATGGTAAATGACTGTTCTAGTTAGAAAAGGCAGATGGAATATATACAAAGGTATACAGAGGCCCTTTTCCAGCAGCCATCACTCACTGTGCTCTAATGCTACATTGTGTTAGCTAATCGTGTTAAAATGGCTAATTGATGATTAGAAAACTCCTGTGAAACTATTGTTAGCACAGCTGAACTGTTATCTGATCAGAGAAGCTGTAGAACTGGCCTGGTGACCCCACACCTTGGAACGGTAGTGTATGTATGCTAGTTTTTAACTAAATGATCAATTGGGCCTTCTGTCTGTCTTCTTGAAAATATGTCAGTGAGCTTTGCACATTTGGCAGCATCCTCAATCAATGCCTTTTTCTTCTTTAACCTGGTCTTTCCATTTTTACCCGCTTCTCCGCCCGTTTGGACTTTTGGTTAAATAAAGATAAGATAAGATAAGATAAGATAGATATAAGATAAAACACATCCCAGTAAAGCTCATCAATACCTTGTAGGTGAGGGAGTCATTCCTGCTGATGAAGGATAAACTGTCAATCACCTCTCTGCTCTCTTCCAGGAGCTTCAGCATCTGATGTAGAAAATAAACTGATGTTAATGTGATGTCAGACAAAGGACTTTGTAACCACGCCCACTGTTGCCCCTCTTCTTGTTGCATCATGTGCAGAAATCAATGTTTTACCCTCAAGCCAAGAATACATTTGTTCATCAGAATGTGGGAAAGCAAAGCTGTTATAAGTGCACATCTCCATCTTCTACTGCAGTGAAATATGAGGAACTACATCATTAACCATTAACAGCCCAGACAGAGCTCCAGTACATGCTACATGGACATTTCAACAACCAGCATCACCTTTCACTGCAGACCATGTTAGTGAGAGCTGGATACTGACACCACCTGCAGCTGCAGCTCTGGACTCCTCCCAGGATATGTAGACTAACTTCACAAGCAAGAAATGTCAGGTGGCGCAACCAAATATTTAGAACTATATATATATATATATTCCTAATATTTATTTCAAGATAAATCTTTGGCAAGTATCCATTAGGGTGTGTACACTAGGTAACACATTATTATTTGGTAGTTTTGTTTTGTTTATACAATAATTTAAGATTTTTCCCTTTTGTAGGTCAGGTTTTAACTATCGTTAGCATCCAGTTTTGCATTTAAAGACAGAAAAAATATTTAAAAAAATACACAAATTCATATATTCAGTAAAATAAGTACACAAATTACATTTAGAAACCATTTGGTCACTTTAAGCTATTATTTATTAGTTTAAATTGGTTGCACCACCTGACAGTTATTAGTTGTACCACCTGACAACAAAGTAATGACATGAAATATGCTGAAAAAATGCATTTCATTTCAAATATTTACATTTACGTTTTAGTAAATAGTCTCTATTTACATTTTTTTAAGTAAAACAAATGTTTTTTTTCAAGAATGCGAGTAGTAAACATCTCATCAAAACCACTTAATACAACATTACGTTTGATACAACCCTATACTAAATGATAACTAGAAAAGGGCATTTCCTGAAGAAAATGCAAGTTTGATTGCTGCAGCTGAAGCATGGCTTTGAATGCTGATGTGAAGGATTGCTCTGAATTGCTGGGGAATCAGAGCAATTCAGAGCTTTGTATGCCTCTGTGTGTCAGCCTGTCACCATGGTAACAGCAGAGGAGTGGAAAAACCACTCCATTACAAGAGCAGCATCTAATGAGCGTTTCAAGACTAAAATGGAGTCTTTAGCTTGAAATTTGGAAGGAGGAGATACATTTGGCAGGTGACCCTCATTGAAGGGCTCTAGCAGCAATCAAACTAACACTAAAGTGATGTTTTAACAAAATTCAAACATTTTCAAATATGGAGTAATATTTGTACAGACCAAAAAAATAAATAAATCGTGGCCATATAAATGTGTGCACGAAATACTAATTCATGGCCACTTACTGGGAATTAATTAGTATTTCGTGGAAATTAATTAGTATTAATTAGTATTAATTAGTATTTTGTGCGCACATTATACATATTTCGTGGCCTACAAATTATTTATTTTTTTACCATGTCATCAGAGGGGCTCCGTACAGACCTTCTCTTTTTTCCTCCCAGTTACTTTATGCAGCTCACCTGAATCTCTTCACCAACTACTTGAAGAACTTGCCCTACAAAGCGGCATCTAAAATGTACATATTAGTATGTAAAAATGTGTAATATCTTTAACTTAAAACTAGTATGTTGATGAAGATTCTCAGTCATCCAGGTCATCATACGTAGACAAGGTTGAAGCAAGGCGTCTGGACTTGTAGAGTTTTCTAGAAGACGTTTCGCTGCTCATCCAAGCAGCTTCATCAGTTCTAACTGTTTGGTGGGGAAACATGGTTTATATGTGGTTACAGACCTATGTGGGTGGGTCTGGGTAAAACTTAAAAAACTTACAAACAATAGCACTAAATGTTTCCATACTTACCTGTGATGTTCTGGCTGACTGGGCCAGGTGTGTCTAACGACTGGCTAACGACTATGAAACTGCCGGAGGGGGACTGGTTGACAGCCCTTTGTTCTTACTGTGAGTATGTGCAAACTTCCTGGGAATGGATGGAATCACTGCATTGTATGTGGTGGAAAGATGATGTCTGAGGCCACCACCTCTGTTAAGGGAAGGTTTTTCCAGCTTAACATAGATGGCTTCCTTGACTCCTCTTTCATACCACCTTTCCTCCCTGTCTAAAATGTGAACGTTGTTGTCCTCAAAGGAGTGTCCTTTGTCTTTGAGGTGGAGGTGAACAGCTGAGTCTTGTCCTGAGGAGGTGGCTCTCCTGTGCTGAGCCATTCTTCTGTGGAGTGGTTGAATGGCTACTAGTAAACATTTTAGACATGTCACGGATATATCTAGAGCTTTTAATAACATTATATAGCGACATTCCTTGCAGTCGTGCCACCTGACTAACTGGTTGCACCACCTGATTTTGGCAACTTATCTTAAAATAAATAGGGTTCTGTTTGGATGCTAGCATTAGTGTCTACCCATGTCATCATATTCATATAGATCAATTTTTATAAATAGTGTTTTATGATAAAATGTATTTTTCTAGTTTTCCAATGGTTGTACCACCTGACATAGAAAGTGTACCAGTCTATATATGAATTGAAAGTTGTTATTTTTATAAATATTTAAGAGAGAGCTACAAACCTTTTAGCTTAATCCCAAGGGTCCCTTGGGGTCCTCTGGCTGATACAACATCCTGTTTACGGTTATTGTCTCTTCACTTCAAAATAGAAGCCCATTGTTTATGGTTGCACCACCCTGACATTAAGTAAATGAAAATTGCGGGACAAACGACAGATTCAGACTAATCCCAATCCAGAGCAGTTGTTCCACAGTAACACCTGCAGGAGGACGTCATCACCCAGTATGTGACCTGCACTGTGAGCTGTAAGGTCTTATACAGACAGGTGTGTGTCTGTCCTCATCAAGTCCAAGTCAGTATGGGGAGATCTGTGGACATTAATGAGGAAAAATGAACTTCAATGATTTTAGTAAATGGCTGCAATATAACAAAGTGAAACATTTAAGGGGGTCTGAATACTTCCTGCACCCACTGTACACATAACAAATGAATGTGACTGAAACAACAGCTCTGTGTGTAATATAAATATACAAACTAATGTGATTTGATCAGAACATTATAAAAGACAGTGATGATCTGTTCTTATTGTCTAAACAGGAACAGTTGAAGCACAGCTTGCAGCCCCTGTATCTCAGGCTTCTCAGCTTCTCTTCAGATGTTTGGAAGTTTCTGCTGGAACCTCTCATTTAATGACTCACATTTACAACTTTTGACTTTATGTGGAGGAGGGATTGATTTTGGAATGAGGAGGCTGCAGCCTGCGATTCCACCACTAGATGTCAGCATTGCACAGCATTGGTGGTTCAGTTCAGATTGAGAGAATGCAAAGAGTGTGCAAAGTTGTCATCAAAGCAAAAGCTGGCTGCTTGGAAGAATGTCAAACATCAAACATATTCTGCTTGGTTTAACACTGTTTGTTCACTACATCATTCCACATGTGTTCCTTCATAGCTCTGATGTCTTCAGGATGAATCTACAATGTAGAAAGTCATAAAAACAAACACAAACCACTGAGTGACTTTTGACTGATACATTTAAAATGTCATCATATGTCCTAACCAGCAGGGGGAGCACTGATCATAAACTCTCTGTCTCACATGTTATTGTCATGTGTTTTTATGGAAGATGATGCTGACTGTTGTTTTCTTGCTTCTCTCTGTAAACAGCTTGTAAACAGCAGCTTCCCTGAGGGGAAACTCAGCTAATAAATGATGCTGTAACCTCTGGGACTTGATCTGCTGGGTGGGAGTCCACTACATTATCCATCCATCCTCATCCATCCAGCTACACCCTCCCTCCTAAAATGCAGGCTGGAGGATGCGGGCATCGATCCCGCTACCTCTCACATGCTAAGCAAGCACTCTACCATTTGAGCTAATCCCCCTTCTATAAAGGGTCAATTGCAAGTCAATCAGGACTCACTGCACTACATGAAGTGTACTAGTGAAGTATTGGAAGCATCAGACTTTTAATCTGAGGGTCCAGGGTTCAAGTCCCTGTTTGGGCAGAACACTTTGTACTCCCTCTTGCTTGTACTCCCCTTCCCTCTCTGTTAATGTGCTTGGACAGAGCTCTGTGAACAGCCAGCCTCTTTGTGTCTTGCCCTCCTTGTGCAAGGTGTCAATGGTCGTCTTTTGGGCAACTGTCAAGTCAGCAGTCTTCCTGTGGTTGTGCAGCCTACAGACCTAGACTGAGACCATTTAAAGGCCTTTGCAGGTGTTTTGAGTTCATTATCTGGTTAGAGTGGCTCCAGGTGTCTTCAATATTGAACCTTTTCACATATTCTCATTTCCTGACCTACTGAATGTGGGTTTTCCATTAATACCTACAGCTGGACCAATGCACAGACTGTGGACTTCTCCATAGACTGATCTGTGTAGATAGGACACCAGTACTACTGTCCAAACTGTCTTAAGTTGGAATGTTTATGACACCATCAAGTGATGATCCTGTGTCAGGACGTTGACCTTAAAATATGAAACGACGAGGATGGGATTCGAACCCACGCGTGCAGAGCACAATGGATTAGCAGTCCATCGCCTTAACCACTCGGCCACCTCATCTGTCTGATTAACACGTGTTCACGGCTTCGAGTGAAAATACGCTTGAACAAGGTCACAGCTTTTGCCTTAAACATAAGCATCTTGACAAACTTTGACAAACATTGAAGGCCAGTTTTTGGAGTAGTTGTTTGGTTTCTCCATTGTACAGATCAGAGCATGCCTCACTGCACTGGACTGCACATATCCAGGGGTGGACTGCATGTGTCCAGGGGTAACTGATTACAAATACTCAAGTTACTGTAATTAAGTAGTTTTTCTGGGTACTTGTACTTTATTTTTAAGCCAGTACTTTTACTTGTACTTAAGTACAAATGTAACAAAATAATGTACTTCACTATTTTTAACACCACAATTCGTTACTGAGTACACTTATTATTTTCTTCTTAACCAATAAAGATACCAGTTACAAACTGACCAACATGGCTGATGTCGTGACCTTCCCTGGTCACCCCGGATTGTCAGATTTCGTCTCCTGTATTCAGAACATTGAGTGAAAGAAAATACCCTGGGTTTTGTAGTTTCGCCTTTTGCAAAAGGGAGAACACAGTGAACACAGGCCTTTCAGTCTGCTTCACTCCCGTCCATACGTGTTCTGCCCCTCCCCTGGACACAGGCTTGTTTTATTGAAAGTTGAGGTACATTTGCATAATAGATAAACAGTTCTTCAAGACCCTCGTTGGTATTCCCATATTGGGACATGTTGCCCCTTTATCTCCACCTACTAATTATCATAATGTTATTTATGACTGTGAAACACTCTGTTTCCCTCCTATGTTGGATGATTTATCTTACATCCACCTTCACCACAAAAAGGGCTCCAGTAATGTAAACATCCTCCCTAACTCTCTGTAAGGGTGTATGTGTGTGTGTGTGTGTGTGTGTGTGTAGAGAGTCCCCCTTTTTCTCTGAGTAAAAGCATACATACGAGTAAATACGTGCTCTGTATCATGTCAGCGCGTAGGTAACCTTTATATACTTCCACAATTCCCCCTTTTGGACTCTACTAGAGTCCAACACCTAAAGAAAACCGTGACAAAGGTTATACGTATCAAAAATAGTAAAAAATAAAAAATCATGAGCAATCAAACAGTAAACATGTGTTCAAAGCTAATAAAAAGTTAGTGAAAAGTTAGTGATCATTCACCATGTCTCGTTAATCTGTCCTAAGCTTGCACCTGTAACCATAAGGTTTACACAAGAAAAATCTGTGGAAAACACAGGATGTTTCTCAGATAGCTTGGTGATGGGGAATATAACATCCCATTCCATGCATTTTTTTAGGGGAAACCGAGCGAGCCATAACTAGTATAAAACAGTCGGTGGTCAGAGAAGCTGGCACCACCTGTAACAAAGGTCTGGGTCCCAAGCAGACCACACAATCAACTTGGAATGCATTAGCTGACTATTCAGCTAATAAAAACCAATTATTCCTGTAGCAACCTGAAACCATTGAGCAGTAGACAATCCTTCTGTTCCTGATACAATGACAACCCCTCCTGAATTAGCATTATTCTTACCAGTCACTAAGCTTCCCTGCACTGCTGAACTCTCTGGGATTGTGGAGGTGGTTGTATTAGGCAGACTATGTGTTTGCCAAAATCCCACCATCCAACAGGGGTCATGACCTACAAACACAGCACAGACAAGGAACCATGTGCCATTCTGTGTTTCGGGAAGTATTAGTGGAGTTAGTGCATGGATCAAATAGTACAGTGTGTTGAACCATCTATAACAACACATAGACCGTCAGGAGGAATAGAACCACAACCATGATTATAACCAATAGGATAATATAAAAATAATATAAGTAACAAGTAGAGCAGTATAAAGATTAATAATATAAAAAATGAATATGTAGTTTATACCTCTGTCCAGGGAACTCGCAGTGTAACCAATAGATCAAAAAAATTATGAACAACCCTAATATGGTTATCCCAACAAGAAAACAAATACATGTTATACATCATAGTATGTGGGGGTATTTTAATCGGTCGGTCTTTCACCGTTCCCGCCCCCAGATACTCCTAACAGCTCAAATGTAATGAAAATTATCCTACAGTTAGAATGTTCAAAATTGTGTTTTATCAGTTCATGTATGTGTTCCTGTCCGTCTGCCTCGTCGTCCAGCGCCCCGCCTGATTCTCTGGTCCTCTCGTCCCTCAGGATGTGTTTTCTTTCTTCGGATCCCTGGGGTTAGACTACCCGGGATCCTGGATTCCTGTCAGGGGATTATTCTGCCCCTTTTTGTGACAGGATCCGTATCTAAATCAGCCGATTCAGACTTCTGTGCCCTCAGATCAGCGTGGACGTCCTGTAGAGATCATTGAGGCTCCTCTGCAACTGTGCACTGGCTCCAGTGGAACCAGGTGTCCCCCTTTCCTCTCAGCCGAACTGCGTGTGAGGTGCGTCCCGTCACCTGATAGGGACCTGTCCACCTTGGCTCCAACCACTTCTTTTTGATGACCCTCAGGAGTACCCACTCGGCTAAATACTAACACCAAAGCTTTAAATTCATTATGGTTTATATTAATATCGTACTACATACTCTTTCAGTCTCAGCCGGCCAGCTGGTCCAGGAAACTGTCGACCTGTAAGAAGCTCATAGGGTGTAGATTATATGGCGTTATTACCAGAACATCAATACAATAGATAATACTTGAACCCATATAAATTTGGTCTGTGCACAGATTTTAGCCAATTTTTGTTTTAGGTTTGATTCCTTTCCACCTTTCATTGAGACTGTGGATGATAAACAGTACCAAAAGCATGCTTCAGTCCCAACATAGCCTCCACCTGCTGGAGGTCTTTATTTCTGAAATGTGTTCCATTGTCAGATCTGATTTTTTCAGGAAAACCATGTCTAGGGATGTAGGTGTTAATCAGAAATTTAATGACAGTTTGTCACTACACCCCACATGGCCTACCCCATGTGCTTCTTCCATGGCAGTTTGTCTCAATCCAGGTGGCAGTATGGGTCGTCCATCCTCCATACTCCTCCTGTGTCAGTTGCCCCCCTCGCTTTCCACAGTCTTTTCCTTTGGAGAGGCTTTGTGTTGTAGTTGTGTTAA
This sequence comes from Parambassis ranga, assembly GCF_900634625.1. Taxonomy (NCBI): domain Eukaryota; kingdom Metazoa; phylum Chordata; class Actinopteri; family Ambassidae; genus Parambassis; species Parambassis ranga. The sequence continues at coordinate 4,465,733 of NW_021144778.1, read as the reverse complement.
GTCATTCCAGTCAACAGGGGAGGTAAGTCTGTTTCTGAACACATCAAAATCATCTGTTCAACATAGCCTGCTGCCTGCTTTGCTGCATTATTTCCTCTGGTGATCCTATCAGCGCCTGTTCCATGACCTTTGCATTTTATTACAGCTACCTTGCTAGGCAACAACAGGACTTCTCAAGTTCTCTCATTTCTGCCTCATGTTTTATGGGTTTGTTATCTGCAGTCAGAAATCCTACTCTCAGCCACTGGCCCAACTCCACATGTACTGCTCCTGCTGCATATGCTGAATCAGTGAAAACATTGATGTGTTGTCCTTCCCCTATTTTGAGTGCTTCAATCACTGAATCACACATTGGTCTTATATTGCGCTTTTCTGCTCTGTTGGGCAGGCACTCAAAGCGCGTACATTGAGATTATTCTTTCACACCACATTCACACAGTGGCAGTGGTAAGCTACCAGTGGTAGCCACAGCTCCCCAGGGGGAGACTGACGGAGACGTGGCTGCCCAAGGACACACAACAATGACTAGGGAGGAGCTGGGGTCGAACCGCCGACCTTCCGGTTATTGGACAACCCTGCTCACCACTGAGCCACTGCTGCCACTGCTCTCACGTGCTGACCTCTCACGTGCTAAGCGAGCGCTCTACCATTTGAGCTAATCCCCCTTGTATAAAGGGTCAATTGCAAGTCAATCAGGACTCACTGCACTACATGAAGTGTACTAGTGAAGTATTGGAAGCATCAGACTTTTAATCTGAGGGTCCAGGGTTCGAGTCCCTGTTCAACACTTTGTACTCCCTCTTGCTTGTACTCCCCTTCCCTCTCTGTTAATGTGCTTGGACAGAGCTCTGTGAACAGCCAGCCTCAACCTCTCTGATAATCATCAGAATTAAAAGAAATACATCAGTCTGTGTGGAATGAATGTTTGCATTCCGCACAGACTGATGTATTTCTTTTTAATAAAAGAAAAGAAATACATCAGCACCTGCTGGTGCACCTAAGAAAAAAAGTTAGGCACACCAGTGCAACAAGTTAGTCTAGAGCCCTGTGTGTGTTAACATGTTAGCACAGTGGGAGCTGTTGGTCTGTTTGGCTGCACTGTGTGAAAGATGTGATTATGGTGCGATTGTCTTTGCAGTGTGATAGAAGCATCTGTTGGAGCCTGGTGCTGCTGTGTTTTATCATCATGACAACAGTGGCAGTTCATTGAAGTATTTTACTGTAGAGTTCCTATGATCCTGGACTTCTGTCAATCACACTGTGGTGCCCTCCATTTTCTCTTGTCGTTCCATGTCAGCCATTTTGTCTCTGTTAAAATAGTGGGTGCTAATTAGCTGCCCTTTGGAATGGAAATATTGACACTTTTTCTGCTAATTGCTATATGTAGTTGTTAATCGCAATGAGAGGTTAACAGGAGTACAGGATTAGTAATGGATTTTGACTTCATTTAAATGAATATAAATGAATATTATATTTTAATGTTGCAGACATGTCATATGGCAACATTTGCTTTGATTATATGCTGTTTTTTATGTCAAAAGTTTTGCTTATCAGGTGGCCTTTCAGTAGTTGTAAAGTATGCCTAAAATGCTCTGCTCTCAGATGGCCCTGACACCTCCACCACCAACACAGTTGCAGAGAATGGATGCTGCACCCTCCTGCTCCCATTCTCCAACTGCAGGTGTATGTATTTTGCATCTTCCACTCAATTACAGTCATGAAATTCTCCTCAGTTTAATACATCTTTTAAATTTCCTTTATATTGAGTCATAATACAGTATTGAGTTACATGTATCACAAAGAATAAGTGCACTGGAAAACAGACCTAAAACAATGAGAAAGATGTGAACTTTTTTCATACATATTATTCATTCATTTATACATTGTTCTGTTAGTGGTCCTCTCAACTTAGGTTTAATGTTGTGTTTTGAATCAAGCTGTTAACTTGCCTACAGTAGTAGTAATGAGAGTTCCTCCTCACATTTTTTCCAAAAGCTGCATGAGGAATTACACACACCACCACAGACTGTGACAGGTCCTGGTAAACAGATTTGTTCTGTGAGAGCGACTCACAGCCAGGGCAATTACAGGTACGGTCCGTTTTCCCGAAATCATCATTGTGCCTGTAATGCTCTGTTGTTCCTGGCCTACCACAGTGAAGGTTTGTGCTTCAACAGTGCGGTGACTCTGTCTATGTTGAAGTCAAAACAAACCTTCTGACATAAGGTAAGTTTCGGAGCGATCACCTCACCGTAGAGGAGTTGCCCCAGCAGGTTCAGACGGACACAAATCAGTACAACGTCCACATGGCTGAGATCAGTGTAGGAAACCTGGAGGGAAGCACTCGAAGGGAAGCTTGGTATTTGCCTCTTGCCTCGGGTCTTCAGTGTCTGTCGGTAGATGTCAGCCATGCTTTGCTCGTCGTGTCCCCCCAGTTCGTCGCGGTATTTCGAGACAGATCGGGACGTTATGGAGTGTTCGATCCACACTCCAGAAGTGCAGCAGGCTTGCCCCAACCAGGAGGAATGGCGGTAATGCTTACTTTCGCTCACTTAACTGACTTGATCAAACACTTGGACAAGCTGTTTGAAGGCCGTGGTCCTCATGCTGGGTCTGAGTTTGTGCCTGTTTCTTTTGAAAGTGTCGACTCTACCCAAAAAAGCTTCAAGTACAGCATCACCGGAACAAACTCCTGAACGACCACACTGACATCTGTGAGCAGACATCACAAATGACTATACATGTCAAAAAACCACAGAGCAGCACTCATAAAGGACTACAAAAAATGTAACTAATAAAAAAACAGAGCAGAAAAGCAATATAAGACCAATGCATTATTATTATTCATTTACACATAGCTTTTTGGCACCACTGCGCACTTTGTGCGTTTTCTGCTGTTGGGCACTCAAAGCGCTTACATTGAGATGCATTATTCATTCACACCACATTCATACAGTGGCAGTGGTGAGCTACCAGTGGTCTCCCCTGGGGGAGACTGACAGAGATGTGGCTGGCAAGGTGCGCCTATGGCCTCTCCGACCACTGCCGATTCATACGCATCCATACACCAGTGAGTTCACTGGAGGCAATGCGGGTAAGGACACACAGGTAGAAGCTGGGGTCAAACCACCGACCTTCAGGTTATTGGACAACCCTGCTCTACCAGTGAGCCACTGCTGCCCCCAAATTGTGTGGTAGAGGCTTGCTTGACTGGAACATATGTTCATGTATGTGGCGGTGAGTGTTTGGCCCCTTGTAGCACTCCACAACATAGAATGTTGGAGTGGATCTGCTACACTTGTGACCGGCACCTCTACCAAGGAAATATGCCGTCTGTCACAGTGGCAAATCATTTAGACGTAGCCCCCCGAACTGTGCGATTTAAATGTACTTGAAAGGCAATTGATTGCAAAAGTCTTGCCTTTCGCAAAAATAGTCAGATTTCTGATCCAGTACCGGCTCAGTCTCTCAGTCTACCGCCTCTCCTGTAAGACTCAGCTCTAAGCCCTGTTCAGAATCCCCAGCTCAGTATGGAAATACAACAGTGGAACCAGCAGAGCCAGTGGCTGGCCCAGCCACCACACAAACACCTGGCCGCCGATATCCTGAGCAGTTGCGGGTTGCACCTAAAAGCCTGAACCTTTAAGGAACAAGAAACTGTATTATTGGTGTTTGTGGTTGGACATTGTGGTTGTGAGCAGCTAAAAACAATTCTTTTCAGAGAGGATTTTCTTTTAAATTAATACAAGGTAAACTTTGTTTATAGTAGGTAATAGTAGTAGTAGTTTAATAGTAGGTATGGACATTTCAGTATTTTGAGTTTTTCTGGTTTTATGGTTACTAGGGGTTAAAGTTTTAAGGGAAGGAGTGTAGTGTATTGAGAATAAGTCAGCTGCAGTCTGGTCTCCGTCTTTATTTATTGAACCCACCTCAATGTATTACTATACTGTATACTCATAAGAAACTTAATAGCTTTGTCTTAGACATTCTTTCATTTTAATAAAGCAAGTTCACATTCAAAATACTTGCAATATAGGCCTAGAGATGACAAGTGTTCTCCTGTTGACTGCTCTGCCACAAGAAAGAACAAGAAATGCTCCTTTACCTGAGGAACGTCTTCTTGTGACACTGTCCGGACCGAGAGCTGCTCCTTATGACTCAGATCTGTTATGTGAGGTGTAGGTTTTCAACAGGACCCAGGCGCAGACAAAAAATAAAGTTCAACAAAAGGGAGCTTTATTTAAAGCTAAACTACAACAATGACCAGAGCGGGAGAACAAAAGGAGGGCTACTGAAAAACAGTGCCAGTCAAAAATGCAAAAGACAAATGTACCAATAAACATGACGATGAAGAAAGGATGAAGAAACACGGAGGAAAAAGGAGGACGACGAGACTGTGGAAGGCAGGTAACCACAAGGGGAGATGAGCAGGGATTCACATGGGAAGAACTGACAAAGACAAAGGGGAAGCACAGGGCTTAAATAGAGGAGAGACGACACAGATGAACACAATTAGGGAGGAGCTGGTAGTCAGGAGGAGGGAACTGGGAGGAGGTAAAAACAGGGAGACATACAGGGAAGGCAGGACTACAGAATAAGACAAGGGGGACACAGCAACACTGAGGACAACAGGGAGGAAAGAGGGATCAGAGGAGGAGGAGGACTAATAACAGAAAAATCATAACAAATGATGAGGGAACAGAATAAACATGACGATCCACAACAAGATCAGGGGTGCAGTCTAAAATGATGGAGACATATTTGCATATTTTGATCTCTGTCACCATGTGTTCTATTATTTTAGAACTGATGGACTCTATCAGTTCATTCTGGATTGTTTTGCCAGGATCATGTACATGGCTGCCAGCTCCATCTTCCACTACTGGAGCAACAGAAGGTCCGCTTGATGCATTCATCAGTGCTGGGTGGTGCTGCTGAGGTGGAGCTGACAGGAGAAGAAACCTCAGCAGTGCCTCTGAAGACAGAAGAGCAGTGTGACAGCAGTCTAATAATAAACACATGATTTCTAGAATAAAATAACATGAAATAATATAACTGAAAAACCTAGAGATACATGCATGATGCAGACTATACTGCAGTGGTGGCCAAACTTATTTCGGGGAGGGCCAGATTCGATAATGCAAAAGTCTACGAGGGCCAACAGTCCCCGATGTCATTATTTTAAACAATAAAAACTATGTATGCTGTTTTGTAACATATTACATCTTACACTGCAAACAAAATAACATCTTAGCATTCAGATGACAGATCAGAAAATGTTATCTGAATTTACAGCATACATGTAAAACATTCAGAAACTGTGTGGTTGTGATAACAGAGCAACAGGCAAGTTATTGACTCTACTGTGAAGGTGAGATCTGATCATATGTGGCAGGTCTGGTTTAGGAGCAGCAGACATCAGTAAAATCTCAGGTAGACCAGGTGGGAGTCATTTAGTGCTGATCTCAAAGGGTCTGGTAATTTAATGTTTACACAGGTTTGCAGTGCATGCCAATGAGATGTAAAAACGTAATGACTGCTCTGCTGCTCCAATAAAACATCACAGTTTATAACAGACAGTCTGCTCACACGGCACAAACTAATTCATGGTTTACAAATGTTCGCATTTCTGGAGAGTTGCTTTTATCCAGCTGCCGGTAAAAAGGACCGAGGCCAGGACGCAGCCTCCCCGTGCAGCAGGAAGAAACGAGCGCCCCTCTCCCTCTCCATCATGTCGCTTTAACTTCTCTAATGGCTCTAGCATCGCTCCCTGCTGCCCGCTCCTGCCCGCGCCGGGCAGCAGGAAGCGATGCTAGAGCCATTAGAGAAGTTGGACGGGGCGAGGGACGCGCCGCTCCTCTCCCCATGCTCCCATGCAGCCTGTCCATGAATTCTAATAGGGCTACTATACTACAACTGTGAAGTATACAAGGTTATTTACGCAATGACATGATATAGACCACATATGTATTTGATTATATACGCTTACACTTAGAGAAAAACACATCTATAACTCTTACAGAGCGTTAGGGAGGAACCCTTTGATGAGGTGAAGGCCGAAGCACTAGGAGCCACGGACGTAAGATAAATCATCCAACATAGGAGTGATACAGAGTGTTTCACAGAAATATGTTAGACCAATTATTATAATTAGTAGGTGGAGATAAAAGGGCAACATGTCCCAATATGGGAATACCAACGAAGGTCTTGACAAACTGTTTATCTGTTATGCAAATGTACCTCAACTTTCAATAAAACTAGCCTGTGTCCACGTCTCATTAGCTGTACATCCAAAACATCAGGCAAAAGAATTAGGTGGCATGGTTAAACGTGCCATAGCTCAAACAGATTGGCAACCTACACCTATAGCACAAATCATGTACTCTCCATTTGCCAAAGCATATAGAAAACACGTTTCAGCTACTAACACTGTTACATTAGCACACGAACAGCTTGCCAGATATCATGGAAGAGAAAAAACAGATCACCCTCTTGCTCAGGCTTTGATTAATGACTTACCGACACATATATGGGCAGAGGGCCCCACTGATGTAGGCTTAGTGAACTGTGAGCCTGTGACATTCCGGGTTTACACATCTGAACCTTTGTGGATTAGATTTGGCTAATGCTTTCTTTTGTCTTCCGCTGGCTCATGAATGTAGAGATATTTTTTAAACTACGTTGCAAACTACACTGGTCTCACACAGCCAATTAGAGACCTAGTTAGAGAATATGGCATGCGTAATTTAACAGCCCGCCTAAATTGGACACAGGAAGCTGAACGCTCTTTCATTGAACTGAAACAATCTTTGGCTACAGCAGCAGAACTAGCCACGCTGGACTACACTTTACCATTCTATTTAGATGTCTCTGGAACGGATACCTGTGCAAACAGCATCCTGTTCCAGAGAAAAGGGGGAGAGAGAGTAATACTGATGTACATGGAAAAAAAGACTCAGTGCACACAACATGCAGCAGGAATAGCTAAGCTAATTCAGAAAACTGAACACATTGTCATGGGACACCAGCTGTAAGTACTCACAACACATAGTGTAGTCGCATGTAAACTCAGAGACATTCACACTCACCCCACTGAGACAGAGGAGGATGAGCAAGATTTTGGAAGCACCAAACATTACCTTCACACATGATGGTATAAACATGGCAGAGCAGATAGGAGCTGGAGAGCCACATACATGTGCAGAGAGGGTAACCAGAGACGAAAAAGTCAGAATGGATTTACAGGCCACACCACTAACAGAGGCTAGAAATCTGTTCACAGACGGGTGCTGTTTCAGACATGACACAGAAGGACTCGGCATACGCAGTTGTTGAAGACACACAGGAAGAGATGAGAACGCTAAAAGTAGAAAGACTGGAGGGACAGCAGTCAGCACAGAGAGCAGAGGTGAGAGCAGTGATTGAAGCACTCAAAATAGGGGAAGGACAACACATCAATGTTTTCACTGATTCAGCATATGCAGCAGGAGCAGTACATGTGGAGTTGGGCCAGTGGCTGAGAGTAGGATTTCTGACTGCAGATAACAAACCCATAAAACATGAGGCAGAAATGAGAGAACTTGAGAAGTCCTGTTGTTGCCTAGCAAGGTAGCTGTAATAAAATGCAAAGGTCATGGAACAGGCGCTGATAGGATCACCAGAGGAAATAATGCAGCAGATCAGGCAGCAAAGCAGGCAGCAGGCTATGTTGAACAGATGATTTTGATGTGTTCAGAAACAGACTTACCTCCCCCTGTTGACTGGAATGACTTAACACAACTACAACACAAAGCCTCTCCAAAGGAAAAGACTGTGGAAAGCAAGGGGGGCAACTGACACAGGAGGAGTATGGAGGATGGACGACCCATACTGCCACCTGGATTGAGACAAACTGCCATGGAAGAAGCACATGGGGTAGGCCATGTGGGGTGTAGTGACAAACTGTCATTAAATTTCTGATTAACACCTACATCCCTAGACATGGTTTTCCTGAAAAAATCAGATCTGACAATGGAACACATTTCAGAAATAAAGACCTCCAGCAGGTGGAGGCTATGTTGGGACTGAAGCATGCTTTTGGTACTGTTTATCATCCACAGTCTCAATGAAAGGTGGAAAGGATGAATCAAACCTAAAACAAAAATTGGCTAAAATCTGTGCACAGACCAAATTTATATGGGTTCAAGTATTATCTATTGTATTGATGTTCTGGTAATAACGCCATATAATCTACACCCTATGAGCTTCTTACAGGTCGACAGTTTCCTGGACCAGCTGGCCGGCTGAGACTGAAAGAGTATGTAGTACGATATTAATATAAACCATAATGAATTTAAAGCTTTGGTGTTAGTATTTAGCCGAGTGGGTACTCCTGAGGGTCATCAAAAAGAAGTGGTTGGAGCCAAGGTGGACAGGTCCCTATCAGGTGACGGGACGCACCTCACACGCAGTTCGGCTGAGAGGAAAGGGGGACACCTGGTTCCACTGGAGCCAGTGCACAGTTGCAGAGGAGCCTCAATGATCTCTACAGGACGTCCACGCTGATCTGAGGGCACAGAAGTCTGAATCGGCTGATTTAGATACGGATCCTGTCACAAAAAGGGGCAGAATAATCCCCTGACAGGAATCCAGGATCCCGGGTAGTCTAACCCCAGGGATCCGAAGAAAGAAAACACATCCTGAGGGACGAGAGGACCAGAGAATCAGGCGGGGCGCTGGACGACGAGGCAGACGGACAGGAACACATACATGAACTGATAAAACACAATTTTGAACATTCTAACTGTAGGATAATTTTCATTACATTTGAGCTGTTAGGAGTATCTGGGGGCGGGAACGGTGAAAGACCGACCGATTAAAATACCCCCACATACTATGATGTATAACATGTATTTGTTTTCTTGTTGGGATAACCATATTAGGGTTGTTCATAATTTTTTTGATCTATTGGTTACACTGCGAGTTCCCTGGACAGAGGTATAAACTACATATTCATTTTTTATATTATTAATCTTTATACTGCTCTACTTGTTACTTATATTATTTTTATATTATCCTATTGGTTATAATCATGGTTGTGGTTCTATTCCTCCTGACGGTCTATGTGTTGTTATAGATGGGTCAACACACTGTACTATTTGATCCATGCACTAACTCCACTAATACTTCCCGAAACACAGAATGGCACATGGTTCCTTGTCTGTGCTGTGTTTGTAGGTCATGACCCCTGTTGGATGGTGGGATTTTGGCAAACACATAGTCTGCCTAATACAACCACCTCCACAATCCCAGAGAGTTCAGCAGTGCAGGGAAGCTTAGTGACTGGTAAGAATAATGCTAATTCAGGAGGGGTTGTCATTGTATCAGGAACAGAAGGATTGTCTACTGCTCAATGGTTTCAGGTTGCTACAGGAATAATTGGTTTTTATTAGCTGAATAGTCAGCTAATGCATTCCAAGTTGATTGTGTGGTCTGCTTGGGACCCAGACCTTTGTTACAGGTGGTGCCAGCTTCTCTGACCACCGACTGTTTTATACTAGTTATGGCTCGCTCGGTTTCCCCTAAAAAAATGCATGGAATGGGATGTTATATTCCCCATCACCAAGCTATCTGAGAAACATCCTGTGTTTTCCACAGATTTTTCTTGTGTAAACCTTATGGTTACAGGTGCAAGCTTAGGACAGATTAACGAGACATGGTGAATGATCACTAACTTTTCACTAACTTTTTATTAGCTTTGAACACATGTTTACTGTTTGATTGCTCATGATTTTTTATTTTTTACTATTTTTGATACGTATAACCTTTGTCACGGTTTTCTTTAGGTGTTGGACTCTAGTAGAGTCCAAAAGGGGGAATTGTGGAAGTATATAAAGGTTACCTACGCGCTGACATGATACAGAGCACGTATTTACTCGTATGTATGCTTTTACTCAGAGAAAAAGGGGGACTCTCTACACACACACACACACACACACACACATACACCCTTACAGAGAGTTAGGGAGGATGTTTACATTACTGGAGCCCTTTTTGTGGTGAAGGTGGATGTAAGATAAATCATCCAACATAGGAGTGTTTCACAGTCATAAATAACATTATGATAATTAGTAGGTGGAGATAAAGGGGCAACATGTCCCAATATGGGAATACCAACGAGGGTCTTGAAGAACTGTTTATCTATTATGCAAATGTACCTCAACTTTCAATAAAACAAGCCTGTGTCCAGGGGAGGGGCAGAACACGTATGGACGGGAGTGAAGCAGACTGAAAGGCCTGTGTTCACTGTGTTCTCCCTTTTGCAAAAGGCGAAACTACAAAACCCAGGGTATTTTCTTTCACTCAATGTTCTGAATACAGGAGACGAAATCTGACAATCCGGGGTGACCAGGGAAGGTCACGACATCAGCCATGTTGGTCAGTTTGTAACTGGTATCTTTATTGGTTAAGAAGAAAATAATAAGTGTACTCAGTAACGAATTGTGGTGTTAAAAATAGTGAAGTACATTATTTTGTTACATTTGTACTTAAGTACAAGTAAAAGTACTGGCTTAAAAATAAAGTACAAGTACCCAGAAAAACTACTTAATTACAGTAACTTGAGTATTTGTAATCAGTTACTGCCACCCCTGGACACATGCAGTCCACCCCTGGATATGTGCAGTCCAGTGCAGTGAGGCATGCTCTGATCTGTACAATGGAGAAACCAAACAACTACTCCAAAAACTGGCCTTCAATGTTTGTCAAAGTTTGTCAAGATGCTTATGTTTAAGGCAAAAGCTGTGACCTTGTTCAAGCGTATTTTCGCTCGAAGCCGTGAACACGTGTTAATCAGACAGATGAGGTGGCCGAGTGGTTAAGGCGATGGACTGCTAATCCATTGTGCTCTGCACGCGTGGGTTCGAATCCCATCCTCGTCGTTTCATATTTTAAGGTCAACGTCCTGACACAGGATCATCACTTGATGGTGTCATAAACATTCCAACTTAAGACAGTTTGGACAGTAGTACTGGTGTCCTATCTACACAGATCAGTCTATGGAGAAGTCCACAGTCTGTGCATTGGTCCAGCTGTAGGTATTAATGGAAAACCCACATTCAGTAGGTCAGGAAATGAGAATATGTGAAAAGGTTCAATATTGAAGACACCTGGAGCCACTCTAACCAGATAATGAACTCAAAACACCTGCAAAGGCCTTTAAATGGTCTCAGTCTAGGTCTGTAGGCTGCACAACCACAGGAAGACTGCTGACTTGACAGTTGCCCAAAAGACGACCATTGACACCTTGCACAAGGAGGGCAAGACACAAAGAGGCTGGCTGTTCACAGAGCTCTGTCCAAGCACATTAACAGAGAGGGAAGGGGAGTACAAGCAAGAGGGAGTACAAAGTGTTCTGCCCAAACAGGGACTTGAACCCTGGACCCTCAGATTAAAAGTCTGATGCTTCCAATACTTCACTAGTACACTTCATGTAGTGCAGTGAGTCCTGATTGACTTGCAATTGACCCTTTATAGAAGGGGGATTAGCTCAAATGGTAGAGTGCTTGCTTAGCATGTGAGAGGTAGCGGGATCGATGCCCGCATCCTCCAGCCTGCATTTTAGGAGGGAGGGTGTAGCTGGATGGATGAGGATGGATGGATAATGTAGTGGACTCCCACCCAGCAGATCAGAGGTTACAGCATCATTTATTAGCTGAGTTTCCCCTCAGGGAAGCTGCTGTTTAAGATAAGATAAGATAAGATAAGATAAAACTTTATTAATCCCGAAAGAAATTCTTGTGCCAGAGGTATCATGTTACATTAAATGCAGTTAAGTACAGAGTATAAGAGTATAAGTGTCACTATAATCCAAAATAAGAGTACAGTACGCAGTATGAGCACAATATATGATACATGGATACAAATATGGAGATGTAAGGTGCTAAGTAAACATAAATATAGACAAGTGGAGGGAATGACAGTGATGCCTGACATGATTATCTAGCGCTTCTCCCTACAGAAAGGAGAGGAGTTATACAGTCTGATGGCCACTGGCAGGAAGGACCTCCTGTGGCGTTCTGTGCTGCTCCGCGGTAGTCTCAGTCTACTGCTGAATGTGCTCCTGTAGGACAGCAGTGTGTCGTACAAGCTGTTTACAGAGAGAAACAAGAAAACAACAGTCAGCATCATCTTCCATAAAAACACATGACAATAACATGTGAGACAGAGAGTTTATGATCAGTGCTCCCCCTGCTGGTTAGGACATATGATGACAATGTACAATGTACCAGTCAAAAGTCACTCAGTGGTTTGTCTTTGTTTTTATGACTTTCTACATTGTAGATTCATCCTGAAGACATCAGAGCTATGAAGGAACACATGTGGAATGATGTAGTGAACACAAAGTGTTAAACCAAGCAGAATATGTTTGATGTTTGACATTCTTCCAAGCAGCCAGCTTTTGCTTTGATGACAGCTTTGCACACTCTTTGCATTCTCTCAATCTGAACTGAACCACCAATGCTGTGCAATGCTGACATCTAGTGGTGGAATCGCAGGCTGCAGCCTCCTCATTCCAAAATCAATCCCTCCTCCACATAAAGTCAGAAGTTCTAAATGTGAGTCATTAAATGAGAGGTTCCAGCAGAAACGTCCAAACATCTGAAGAGAAGCTGAGAAGCCTGAGATACAGGGGCTGCAAGCTGAGCTTCAACTGTTCCCGTTTAGACAATAAGAACAGATCATCACTGTCTTTTAAAATGTTCTGATCAAATCACATTAGTTTGTATATTTATATTACACACAGAGCTGTTGTTTCAGTCACATTCATTTGTTATGTGTACAGTGGGTGCAGGAAGTATTCAGACCCCCTTAAATGTTTCACTTTGTTATAGTGCAGCCATTTGCTAAAATCATTTAAGTTCATTTTTCCTCATTAATGTCCACACAGCTCCCCATACTGACAGAAACACACAGAGTTGTTGACATGTTTGCAGATGTATTAAAAAGACAAAGTGAAATATGACATGGTCCTAAGTATCAGAGCCTTTGCTGTGACTCTCATATATTGAACTCAGCTGCGTCCATTTCTTCTGATCATCCTTCAGATGGTTCTACACCTTCATCTGAGTCCAGCTGTCTTTGATGATACTGATTGGTAGGGATGTCCCGATCCGATCACATGATCGGAAATCGGGCCCGATTACGTGATTTCAGACTCGATCGGAATCGGACATTACCTCCCGATCAGGACTCGGATATTTTTTTAGGGCTGTCAAAGTTAACGCCTTCTGTGCAGGGTGGCTCTGTGTCTTGTAGTGCAGGGGTATGACAGCTGCTTTTGGTGCGACAGGTCCTGGTTCGAGACCTCGATGTGCTACGTGTGTGAAATCTCCCAGTGTGGCGGCACACGCACACATAGGCCTGTCGCTAAACAATAAATCAATTAATTGCACGATAACTTTAAATGGGCTCTAAGTTTTTCGGCCGCGATAAATTACATTTGCATGCTGGTTTGTTTTCCCCTCTCTCCCCCTCTCGCTGCCAAAGAGGCTGGATGACAAAAGGCGTCACTTGGTGCGTCGTAGCGTAAAGTGTACAAAGTCCGGCCGTCAGATTTAATATTCTGTCTTAAAATGTGTCAAATCAACAGGTAGTTCTTTATTTTGTAACTCATTGTGTGACGTTTACGTGATGTTCTGAGCAGACCTCTGTCAGCTCGCTGTCTGCGTCGCCACGGTGCGTCACAGCGCTGCAGGGCTTGGACGCTGGTTACAGCAACACAGAGAGCTGTGAAGCTGCTCAACACCGTTTCAACACTTCCACACAATTCACCACGAGACTAAACATGCTTATGAATAACGTGCCATCACAGAGAGTCCGCGTTGTACGAGTGAAGTTCTCTGCCTTTTTACTGGCGGCACTCGCGGCAGCGCCACCCAGTCTAGTCCTCTTGCCCAGTCCTCTTGTGCCATTTCTGCTATTTTATGTGTTTCTGTCTACATGGTGGCGTTTATAAAATTCGCTGATGCGCATACACACACGCAAACGCGTGCGCACACAAACACATGTGCGCACAGGTGAGCCCACTCCCAGCAGCAGGTAGAGTGCGTGTTGTTTGGCTCTGTTGCTCATGACGTGCTAGTTGGTTTGACTTAACTCCATTGACTATGCTCAGATAAGCTGTGGTAATAGGCCTACCACTACTCATAATAATAATATTAATATCATTAAGAATAACAATAATAATAATAATAGTGTTGATGATTGGGGGCCTTTCCAGTGTTAAATGTTCTTTAGAAATCGTGACAGGCCTACACACACACACACACACACAGGTTTTGCCGCAATGAGTGCCTTTATAGAAAGTATCGGATCGGGACTCGGTATCGGCAGATACTCAAAATCAAATGACTCAGACTCGGACTCGAGGGCAAAAAAACCTGATCGGGACATCCCTACTTATAACAGCGTGTTTTGTGATTTAATCAGAATACATGCTTTCCTATACATTATTGATGGCAGATAAATATTGATATGCTACAGTTTTGCCTAGCAGACTTCACTCCCATTCAAATTTTAAAACTCTAACGATGGGCCGTCAACTAGTCCTGCACAGGGCCCAGACACACTTTCTGAGAGATCTTAGTCATGGTAGCTCCTGCAAGATCCACCCACAGAGGTCCTGAACACATAAAACTCAGATTCCAACCAGAGCAGTAGCAGAACTGAAGAAGCCACTCGAGGGAGTGGGAAACATCTTCAAAAACAGTCCTGGAGTCCAGCTGCCTCGATTGAAACTCTTGGAAATGACTCTGACCTGATGAATGAGAGCATCCACAGATATACTTCTGTGATTGATAGATATGCACTCAGAAACCTGACAGTGCCAGAAAAGCTATTTTGTGATAACTGCACGGACACTTATATTAATGATATCTAGAATAAACACCAAGCATTCAAATGGAGCGACGTATCACACATGCCACAAAGATTCAATGTAGAGTTTGTTATTTGAGGTGCTTGCAGTCTTTCCTCAATTCATTTTGTGCTCTCTGTAATTATTTTGTTCTTTTTTAATACAGTGTGATAGTATCACTCAGCTGCCTCTGCACACAATAGGTTCAAATAATACAAGAGGGGGTACATTTTAATGGGGACCTGACACAGTAAGATAAACAGTCAATAATGGAGTATATATGAATAGATTAAATTCATACAAATTAAAAATCTATTTTGTAATCATATATTCATAGCTCATTTAGATTCAATTCAGAATTCTGACTTTAAATTCTGATCATTTAGACAATTTCTTTCCCCAAAATCCTTAATCTAAACTCTTTCAGATCAGATCAGATCAAAATCAGATTTCTGATTTTTGAGATTTATCCTGCTCCTGCAAAGTCTGAGGGAGAAATCCAATAAATATGCTGTTTAAAGTTCAACAAATGAGGCACATAAATAGGACTCCTGCTCTGAATCTGAATCTGCTGAATCACCTCCATCTCTACCACTTCTTCAGCCTGTCTCCTCTGACTGGATGCAGAAAAGAGGAGATAACTGATTTGTGGATTCCTGGCGTTGAAGAAAGGATTGATACACGAGGGAATTATGATTATCAGAGGCAGCACCATGGAGGTGGTCACGCTGCAGAGGGCTTCTCTCTTCAGCGTCCTGGTAAAGATGATATGAAATATGATTGATGACAGCTGGAGCAACAACAGTGAGAGGTAGAGTCCTATGGTGCATCTGGCTCGGTGGTTGCTGGACTTCAACATTGTGTTCACGCCGAGTGCAGCCTGATACACACACACATAGCAGTAGCAGATGGCCAGCATGCAAAGACACATTATTACAGACAGGGGTCCAAACAGCAGCAGGTCCTCCTTTGTGGTGAGTGGGAGGCGCTCTTTAAGGGAGACGGCCTCACACACGAGACCACTGGTTGGCTGCTGGGAGTCAAACTTCATCTGGCTGAGCACCAAGCCGGCATAAGCGCTCATGGTCCCGCTCAGCAGCCAAGTCACACTGATGCTCATGTAGATGTTGTGAGTGTTGACCAATCTGAGGTAGTGAATGCCATGGCAGATAAAAATGTATGTAATCACAGTCATTTACTTTTTCTAGGACCGTGTAAGGGCCAGTATAACAAGCCTGCAGAACTGACCCTGGATACATGCTTGTACATAAAGTCTGCACTATATGCTTGAAAGGGAGTGGAAGGAAGTAGAACTGATCTGACTCCACCCGTCTCCATCATTCATAGAACATAACCTGTATAGCTGCTTCCTGTCATACTGTAAGCACATACATAACAACAGCACAGGATGAATCTATGCATAGAAACATAGAATCACACAATATACTATAATCATCCATAATTTAATATAACTGATTATTAGTATTAATTTAATTAATGATAGATGTCAATATAATAACTGTAATCACCAATCTGATACCTATACCTGACAGGTGGCAGCACTTGGTGGCAGCACTTGACTGTGTGACATGCACAGTTCTCCTTTGATGACACTCCAAAAAGTGAACTTGGTGAGTTGTTGGATCATGTAATTACGTTTACATATTGTTGTGTCTCACTCATGGTCCAAATCCTTAGTTCAGCTGAGCTACAGCCCATCCCCCGTGAACAAATCAGGTACCAACATTAGCACATATATACACACCCTAACAGCCCTCCTTAAGAAATGCTTGAACTTCTTTGTGACACATGCACTGAGCTGTTTCATTCCAGCAGAGGGTAGACACCATCTGATCAAACTTACCAACAGCAGACTCCAGAGGAGACACAGCAGCAGGACGTTCAAGGAGCTCTTAAAGGATCAAATCTTCATGCTGTGAATTACTAACCTACACACATGCTGCTAACATGGGGTTATGGTATTCCTTAGAGCTGCAGTCGCCTATATTCAGTACCAGTTTGTGTACATGAACAACACCTAAGGTTGCCAAAGAGCGTCTTGGAGCCTGCACTCACACCATGTTGATGTCACGTTTATTTATATAGCAGATTAAGGCCACAGCCTACCAGAGGGCTTTACAGTGATCAAGTATTAACTGGAAATTCCAGTGGCGTTAACTTTTAATTCTTAACCATATCCTGCTTTTGTAACCTCAGGTCTCTTCACATATTAGCAAGTGAGTAAATAACTCTTTGTCCTTTTTGGCCTTGAACAAGCACAGAACCCTTTGCCCCGCCTCTTACTTCTATATTAACGGTCGCAGTGTGTCACTTGTCAAAAGTACATCAGTCATCCAAGTCAACCTGCTTCACATGTAAACAGCAAAAAATAAAGGTCAAGATGTTTTGAAGAACACAAGCACAGAATTCAAAACAGTGTTCAAGAAATAATGTAATAATTTAATAAATTCTGTATTGAAATCAAAGCCAAGTGGAGCTGACCCAGTTTCACAGGGCAGCAGAGTTTCTCCATGTGTCTTCACACTGCCTGTGTAAGCTGTTGTTTTTATAGCTTCCTGTGGCTGAGATGTATAAGGAACAGAAGATATCACCAACAGGAACAGAACATGAAGTCACATCAGAGCTTATGATGTCATTAACCCTCTAAGGGGATTTTGGGGGATTTTCCTGGCCTGGCATTCTTTGTGTATTATTGCTCATAAAGCATTCATCTTGTAATCCACAATCAAGTAATATACAGGACAACCTGGGCTTTCATAATATCCATCTATAGTGGTGTCATATGACTAATAAAAACTCTAGTGCAGAAAGAACGAAAAAAAATCAAGCGAAAAATAAACTTCATGCATATCTATTGAAAACATATAAAGACATAAACATGTAGTTTAGGGTGTTAGAGATATGAGTGTCAAAATGAAGGGACTAACTATAGTACAAATGTAATCTATTACACCATAAGGGAAAACAATGCCATTCACTCTATTGATGCCACTGTAGGACTGCCTCACAGCTGGGCTGTCAGTGATTTTACCTGGATAATGGGAGAAGTAATAATAACATTGGAATCGAGGTGTTGTCTCATCGGGAGCCTTATCAGGAATGGATACACATGGAACACAGAGTGCAGTGTGGTGTCAGGAGTTCAGCTAAGTGCTTAACCGCATTCTGTGTGACTGAGTTTGTACTGCTGATGATGGCTCTGTGGAGACTCCTTCTTTGTGTATCTTGGAGTCCATACAGGCCTGGATAAAGCTGGAAGTAGAGCTTGCAGCTGATTATTTGATCCCTCTCCAGTGTCTGTAGGTAGCTGACTATCTGTTTCTTGTAGTTGCTAGTGGGATCTCTCTTCTACTGTGTGTTGAGGACTCCACCTCATGATAAGTTCCACCAATGGAATCTGCTCCGGCAATTTGGCAAAGTTTAGTCCTTCAGCCAGTGCTTGTTTTTCCAGCTGGCTGACATCCTGTTCCTCGCTCAAGCAGCCACTGGTGTCCAGCCTCAGCTTCAGGTTGCAGCACTTGGATGAGTGGCTTCAGACAGCCAAATATATCTTTGTCGTGGTGGCACTCACAGTGTGTGTCGATCAGCAGTCCACTCTTTCATGTAAAAGAACATGTAGCCGGTCTCCTACCTGCTTGCAGTCTCATGTATCTGCTGGTCCTCTGCAGCGGTGACCACCTCACCAACGCTGCCTGCACATCTTTGTGTTGGAGCCGTAGGCAGCTCGACTGGGGCCTTCATCCGCAGAGTCAGCACTACATTAAAGACATATAAAGATCGTTCCAAATATAAAACAGGTTTACCTTCAGCAATCTTTGTCAGATGAGCAGGCCCAGTTCCTCACATTACAGTTACTGTTGCTGTGGCCTTGATGGTATCAGTCTAGTCCATAGAGGACAGTGGTCCTATCTTTGCCAACAGCTTATGGCAGTAAAAGTACCTGAATGAAGGGTTGGCTGGAGGGAAGAGAAGGTTCAGCAAGAAAAGTCCAGCCTTTTATAGGTCTGTCATTCTTTATCTAATGACCAGCAACAACCAATAAGAGGCTGGCATTAATGAACCACATGAAGTTCAGCTTTGCTGCATTGATGATGTCACTGATTGATCAATGAATCAATGGACAACAAGAATCAATAAGAAGTTAATAATTGGTCAGGATCAATGAGAGGGGAAAAGGTGTTCCAAATTTGTTGTTGATAGTGTGGGTTCAAATCCCACTAACAGTTCAGTGTGTTGTGAGGTCATGTGACAAGATGGATGACTATAATAAGGATCTACTGTAGTGCTGTGTGAGTCCTCAGAGGACACTTCTGTCTCATTTGAAGCTGGTAGGTACAAACTGTACCACTGCTAGCAGGAGCTCCTTTGTTCTACACCTGGACATCAGCTCACTCATTTTAACCACTGACAGACTCTGGAAAGACAGACCATCTGGACAAGACATGTCTCTGGTTCTCTTCCAGGCAGGTTTGCGTAAAGAGGAGGTTCCATGGTGTAATGGTTAGCACTCTAATGAATGAAAAAAAGAGGAGAACAATGAAGAGAAGAAATCTTTTTAACAATGTAACTCCAAGTCAGTCACACTTGTGTGAAATCAGCCTGTCCAGTTAGGATCAACACTGACTGACACTGTCCTCCATGTCTAGATAAGGCTGTCTTTATGCAGTGCCGTTTAATTTTATTGTATAATATTTGACCTGTATATGTTGTATATATTTTCACATGGGTGAATGGGCTGAATAGTATGTTATAGTCTTGTATTGTTAGATCCCGGGAAATAATCGTCAGCTCTCCGTCTAAATGGGGTCCCGGTGCCTTAGTCAGAAGGGTATTACCCTAGCATGAATTCTAAAAACACACTACTTAAGCTGAGGGCGGGGTAACTCGCCTGGCTTCTAACCACCGTTAATCCTGACGTCTGCCCTGCTTCCTCCCTCGCACCGATGCAACCACGCAGGGAGGCTTTACCCGCAGCCGGGACCGGTGGAGGGCCCCGTCAGTTGTGGTGGCTTACCCCTAATGGATCTGTGCACTTGGTACGTGCCAGGTTAAAGTTTAACGGCTAGGAAAATAAGCCCTAAGGACATAAATGGTGGTGGACTCCTAAAAACCAGTGTGACCGCTAGAGCTAGATGTTGGAACACGTCAAAAAAGTCATTACCTAGAGTTTTACTTCCATGAGACTGTGGTGTACTATCACTAGGGAAAACAGGAGAATTCTGAATTTTAAAACATTTATTTTGTATGCAGGTTCAGCAGTTTAAGCAACGCAACAGCTCTTAAATTCAAATCGAGTAATTCTTAAAAATCCCAAAAATCATCAAAATCATTTAAAATTGCAAAAACTCAATAAAACCGATCAAAATCATCAATCACATCAAAATCTGTAGAAAATTATTCAAATTAGAATACTTATGAGCCGGCTGAATGATGAGGGGTGGAAAAGTCCAATTCTGTTCAAAAATCCTTGTTGAGTAAGATTGAGTGAGCCGCGGGGCCATGTTTGTCACGTACGCCATGGCAACCCAAATTTCAGTTCCCCATTTGGTGCAACTATGGTGCAATCATCCACCAGATGCATCCTGTTTTTCACCAGCCCTACTGCTTGGTCCACCCTGACCTTTGGGACTTGTGACCATGACTAATTTCTGCCCATTACTTATACACACACACATTTGTCCTCATATGCCCTTAAGTATACAGAAAGATGATCTTAGAGATTTATTTGATTATTATATATTGGATATTTCAACATTTTATGAATCATTACATCATGAATTACTGTCAATCTTTAGGTTAATATTTCAGCCCATAGCTTTCTTTAAGGGGAAGTTAGCCCTGAGATCTCAACTCCACTTGACACCCCCTTCTTGAGATCACAGGTTACTTCTTACCATCAACTTTTCAGAACTCAGGGTTCCCCATGCTGTAAGGGGAATCGGTAGGTACCAGGTCCAGCACATCTGGCACCGGCTCTTCGCGAGAGGTCTCCATCATCTCCGTCGGGTGGCGGGGCTGCTGCTCAAAGGAGGTTGCTCCAGGCCACGCCAGCTCTCCCATCTCCCTCAGCTGCTCCAATAAGCTGTTGGTTGATGGTGGGGGCGCTGGTCTTGGTGGCTGCTCCTCTGGTTCAGCAGCAGGTACTGAGGGTGGTCTCGCCAACTGCTGTTCCACCGCAGCGACCATCCCCTCCAGCTCCCTCTCGACCGCCTCGTCACGCTCCTGCTCGGATACCTCGTCAGCCGTCTCCACGATCTCGATCTTTTCCCCATCAGCCGCAGTGTCGCCTTGAGCCCGACTGGCTTGACGCCTTCTCCTTGGCCGGGCACATTTCCAACAGCACCTCTCCTTGGTGATGACCCCAGCGACCATGGTCTGGACACCGACATTGCGATGTTCCACCTCTCCGGCAGCCGCTGACTCGTCCCGAGGTGGGGGTTGGAGTATCCCTGGTGCAGGTAGATGGTAGGGTGGCTGTCGGGCACCGGTGATGAGAAATCTCCCATCCAGGCTGTGAGTGGTGCGAAGACGTGTACCATCACGGAACTCCCACAGCTTGGTGTAGGCTGGTGCGTAAACCCCCAAGGTGATCAGTCGGGGTGTACACGTTGCTTCACTATTCCATAATGAGTTCCAAACAACTCTCCCATGCTCTTCAATCCCTGATGCAACAGTTATTGGTACTTGTGGGCTGAATGGGTGATTCACTCCCTGGAGGACGCCATAGACTGCATACGGGTGAGGATCTATCATGTAGCATCGGGAACACTGCATTGCTGTAGCAAGATCCCATAGCCATCCTGCTTTGCTGACAGGGATTCCACACCCGCTGCACCATGCATCCTCCTGTAAGTAGATTAAACAAAACTGATTAGTTATTTGATTATAAGTATATATTTTTCATTCACTTCTTTCTTCTGCTGGCGGAGCACTGGATTTTCTTCTTATGCTGAGGTTCCCCCGTCTGGATCCCCGCCATCCATGGTGTTCAGCCAGCCTGGTCTTCGTGGGGGTAACGGGGTCTTCACGTAGACCGTAGGCACAATTGGAGAAGTTGAAGCCTCCACTCGGGGAAAGAGGGTAGGATACAGCATGAACCATCCAGCCATAGCGATCGATGCCTCGGCTCCTATCCAGTAGAGGACGCCCAGAAACACCCAGCCCTGGATCCAGAGGACGGCGGCGACAACCTTGAACGGTTGGCGATGACCTGGTCTTGCGTGCCGGTACACTGTCATGACGAGCAGGTAGGCTAGGAAGGCGATCATGGACATTCCTTCCATCACCCGGCTGAACTCTTCTGTGAGTTCAGAAAAGGCCATCACAGTATCCAACACCATCCACACCAACAGGACTACTGCCCGGAAAATGCCTCCATCTGTAGCTTCGATGTAGGTGCGTCCCAGCAGGTAGATGAGGAACCAGGATCGAGTGATCTGTCTTCCACCTCTGCTTCCAGCCGCGACCAGAGCTTTGATCAGCCCCAGGCCCAGGGCGATGAACCGCAGGGGTTGCCTCAGAGACCAGTTGCCGGTGCAGCAAAATAACAACCATGTACCCTCAAATACCCAAAAGTCGTATTGGGTAAAGTGGATAGCAGGTTTCTCTGTTTCAGAGCAATTGTGGATGTAAGCAGGGACAGTACTTACTCCAATAATCATTGGTGTAGTGGCTGTTACTGCAGTCATAGTACCGCTGGTGTTGTCAGTCGTCATCTTCTTCTCGTCCTCGCTGTGTCTCTCCTCTGCACTGACCACTTCCCCTTGTGCTCCCTCAGTTATAGTCAAGCTTGGTCCCTCCCCAGGTGGGAGGGGCGCTCCGCCCACTTCCTCTTTTCCACATATGGTAACATCGAGTTATACAAAACTAATTTCCGGCAAAAAGCTTGCATGCAGCAGTTGCAGAGGACCTTCCTCCTTCGAAGTCAAGGTACTTTTTCAAGGTGTAGTCAGAACTGGACCTCCTCATAGATGTGCTCCATGCCCCTCGTCCATCGTCGGTCGTTAGCTGTCCTTTGTCTCTCCTGACCGGGAGGGTCGCTCTCTGATTCCCTAGGGGTTGGTTGAGGAAAGAGGCTCCCATATAGAATAAACCAGACGATCAGGGGCAAATTGGTGGTGTACCCCAGCAGACACAGGATGCTCAGCACTCCCCAGCCGAATCCCCATATGCAGAGACGCATAAGCTTGAGAGCCCAGGTTGATGCTCTGCTGCTCTTCAGCTTACTGACCTGTGAATACATGTAGCTCAATAGACCCACGACCACCAGTCCTTCATAGCCCAAATTCACCCAGTACAGGACCCGGGACCACAACGAAGCTAGGTCCAGGGCTATCCAAATGATCAGGATAACCGCCCTTGTGGCTCCCCTTTTGGACTTATCTACCTTGATGCGTCCCAGGAGGAAGGCCACGAACCAGGACGTGGTGTAGGTTGTCTCTCCTCTCAACACGTTCACGATCACGGCACGAACTGCTCCTTCCACCAGGCAGAGGACCCGGAATCCTTGGTTCATGGACCAGAGACCCGTGCAGCAGTGAATAAACCAAATTGCTTCTAATGCCAGGAACTCTATCACATCACATCACTCACGCTGGGGGATGCTGTTGTTGGCATTGTCCAGTTCTCTGCTTGGGGGGTTGAGGTCATCATCCTGACCACCTTGGTTCAGTCCCTTGCTTGTTCAGAAGTCAAAGTCCATTTGTGGGTCCGCTTAGTCTCACAGAACCACTTCTAGAAAGAAGATAATCCCTCCTCTCGTAGGAGGAGCTCCAGCTCCTCCCTTGTCAGGGGCGCGGTCTTTCCTCTCCGCCCCCTTCTGCAAAGTTTCTCAACTCCAGACTTGATCAGTCCCCACAGGAGTGGTGCCAGTAGCACTACTCCTGCGCCAATTAGAATGTATGGCAAAGTTATTTTAATGAGACTCCATACCTCAGCCCACAGGATCATGGCTCCATCTTCAATCTTTTCTAGGATCTCTTTCGGCACCTCTGCCACGCTCTCTAGCAGGGTTCTTCCATACAGTTCTGCCACTGTGCAATCATGGCCATTGCATTGCTGCCAGTGTTCGTGTGGTTCGCCGCAGGTCCCATTGTTGTACATTCTGTTAGGCCCGATCCATTCAAACCCCACGACCTCTCCTCCTTCACACAGGCTCTTCCGAAAAGCATGCTCTTCCAGCCGGGTGAGCTCTGCTTTGTTCACTGGGGGCACGATATCCCCAATGACTCGCCTTCTTTCCACCATGGAGCCCAACAGGCCTCTAATGCAGCCTTTCCTCCACTGTCCTGCCCCTCTCTGCCAGCTGTCCTCGACCTTCTTCATTCTGGTTAGGTTGCTAAACAGATGGACGTTGCTTCTTACCCATGTGGTGCCCTGTCGGTAGGTGTCATAGTCTCCGCCATACCACCATTCACATGTCTCTTCCCAGCCTTTGAGTGCGGTGCAGGGCCTTCTTGCCAACTCCACAGTGCAGGTGGTGTTGGCTCGATCACAAGTCATCCTCCAGGGCCTCGGAGACAGGGTTACACTTGGCCTGAAATTGGTCCAACTGTACCATTCTGCGACTCCTACGCCAGTGGAGTAGACTGTAGCCACGTACTGATATTTGACCCAGTAATTCTGTGTCTGGGACAAGCAGGGAACAACCCAGGCTTTTACCTCTTCTTCCTGTAGCCCCCACCATGGTCGAGACTTGTCTGGTTCAATCCACCACAGCGGCCACTGCTCCAGGGCTCCCTTCATGGTTCCATGTTGCTGGTTACGGGAACAGTTGTATTGCCAGTACCCTGCCGACCAGGCGTTGACCTGCGAGATGTCGCACCGCGGTGAGGCCCAGCCAGATGCCCTTGTACCTTCGCCCTTGGTGTAGTCTTTCCCGCTCAGGTCCTCCGCCATCTTTTTCAACACACACTCGTCAATTTTGGCAAAATCTCCCGAGGGAGCGGCCCACAGCTCTTCGGGTGTAGGTAGTCTCTGGACGTACATCTCCATGTGCTCAGGCCCAGCCAGATGAGGTGTCTGGGTCACAGGTCTGGAAGCCCTCAGGTGGGTCACCTTTTTCTTCCACACCCATGGCAAGATCTCGTTCAGCCACCCCTCGATCTGAATTTCCCCCGAATCTGGGGGCTCACCTCTCTGGGTCACCCTCGCCTCTACCTGCCGACTCAGGACCAAATAGTGCTGTTCTTGACATATGATAGGACCCAAGTCCCACATGCAGGGATCAAGCTTAAAAGCTTTTTGCTCCATGCAGTCTTCAAACTGTCGGGGAAAGGATGACGGAAGGCGAGGTGATTTCTGGCTGCCTGGCTCGGGCTCCTCGGGACTCTCCGCTGCAGGTGTGGTGCTGTTGCTGGAGGGCGTTCCAGTGCTCTGTTCTGTGGCTCGGGTTTCCCCCTTGGCCTTACAGGTCAGGTTCAGAAATCCCCAAAACTCCTCCGGCTTAGGGAGCAGGCTGTGACATCGCTGCTGTTGATGAGAGGCCGGTTCAACCACCTCCTCCATCCAGTAGGTGATGTTTCTTCCCTGGACACATGTCTGGGTGTAGTACCAGTACGGGCTCTGGCCATCCGCCTGGATCCAGTTCACTCGCACTCGCCTGGTTTCTTGTTGTTGAGGGAGAACGCCATGCAGCAGCAGCGTATCATCTCTGCGCTCTACTGTCTCAATAACTCCCCCTCCTTCGACTCTCCTGGAGTCGAAAAACTGCAAAATATCATCGGTCTCAAACTCCACCGTCGCATTCCACGAAAAATTCTTCAGGGTGATCACCTCTCTTTGTATCACCCAGCAAGTTTGATTATATTCTTCAGTGGATGTGTGACTTATTCTCACATGCTCTTCCTCCCACAGTCCATCACCATGGAAATAAAGAAAAGCCAAAACAAAAATAGTGCCTAAAACTCCAATGCTAACTTTAACCTTGATCCATTTA
Organism: Parambassis ranga; assembly: GCF_900634625.1. Taxonomy (NCBI): domain Eukaryota; kingdom Metazoa; phylum Chordata; class Actinopteri; family Ambassidae; genus Parambassis; species Parambassis ranga. Next base: position 4,439,880 of record NW_021144778.1, on the reverse strand, counting down.
GCAGGGCGAAAAAATGTCCTGTCAGTCATCATGACTGCCACCTCAAAGTGTCACTGTTCAAATGAGTCCCTGTCTCTCAACCTATGGACTTATCTATAATAGGTAAGTCCGCCCTCTTCCTGTTGATGGCGAAACCACAGTCACCTTTGGCCGGGGAGCAGTCTGGTCCCGCCGGTTCAGCCGTTGGACTCGCCCTGCCATTAGGCGTCTCATCAGTGGGCAGGGGTGGATTCCAATACTGTTGTGCAGTTGAGGATGGTCTTTAAGGAAGGGGTCCAAACCCCTCCAAATCCATTTCCAGTGGGTGAGAATCACTTCATCCGTCTTCGTCATGGGCCCTTGGCAGCTGCAACCTTGGTCGTATGCCGCCTGTTCCATGACTCTGAAGTCCTCCAAATGTGCACAGGGAATATCATTTCTCACCATTACCAGCTCAGAACACACAGGCTGATCCCAGTGATCCACCAGCTCCACCACTTGACCCCACCGGTCAGATCGGTTGTGTCCTGAACCATATGAAGTATGCATTCCAAAGCCAATAGGAGGAAGACAGCCCATGGATCGTCTCCAAGTAGGGAATCTCTGAACCTTCACCTTGAGCGCCAAGTACTGATTCTCTATGACGATCCTGCCTGGCTCCTCCGTTAACTCCTTCATCACTCTGGATGCCACTCGATCTGTGCTCCATATCAAATAGGGCCCGATCCAAACCTCCATCAGCATACCCCGGATAGGGTGCACATGGTTTACACCCCACCGCAACTTTACCAACTCTCCGCTAACCTGTAGATAAACTGTGTTCAGGATCCAGGGACCCCATGAGGGGCAGGGGAGGATAGGTTGGTTCTTCCATCCCCTCCAAGTCTTTGCCCGTGTAAATGATCGGTATTGTAGCAGCCCACTAGGTATCACATAATCTTTAATTATAGTCCCACAGTCATGTTTCTCCAAATCAGCTGATCTCCTCACCTCATGATTGCTGCAATAGTAAGCTGCAGGGCCACAGAATGCGTTACAGTACAATGCGTCTCCCCTCGGGCGATCAAGATAAATTCTTTCATTTGGGAGTTGTAAATAGGGGCCAGGTCTTCTCAGTATTCGCCCCCTTCTCGCCCGTTTCGATGCAGGGGTCCCTTTTACTGCTGGGACTTCCCCCTCCATTGTTTCAGCTTGAATCTGTGGAACAAGCCCTTACTTCTCTTCTCCTCTTTTCCTTGAGCTCCAGTTGGCGCTCCTGGTGTAGCTTGTTCTTCTTCCAGTGTCACCTTCGCTCCGACTGAGAACACCCCGAGGAAGGGAACAATCACTGACTGAACTGACAGCCGCACCCTCGTTGTCTGGTCTGGGAAGGCAGGACTAGCTGCTCGCCCCGCCCACGATCCTGGCAGCTGGAGAACGCCGTCCCTCCGCCACGCCTCTGGTGTGACCATGTAGACTGCACTCTTTTCCCTCGCTCTCGCCACCTGGTGGCCCCATGCATCCATGCATGTGACACTGTAGAGCAGATTGGTGCCTCTGATGTACTCCTCCCGTGGAATAGGCCCCAGCTCCTCAACCGGTATGGTGGCATCGTTGTAGACTTCCTCTATGAGCCGACCCCAGGTGGTAAGCTCCCAGGGTCCAGCCCAGCCATTGCTCTCTGCCATCTCTCGCTGGTCTGTCGTCAGATCCCCGGCCATAGGAGTGAACCCAGGCCGACTGGGGTCTCGATACACGCGGAACACCATGTTCACCTGCTGTACAGATGGTGGCGGCGCGAAGACCTCTGTCTGCGCAGGGCTGTAGGGCCAGCTCCTCCGTATGGCTTCTCTCCACAGCATCCTTGGGTCTGGATGGTGAGATCTCTCCCTCCGCCTTCTCTTGGACTCAGAGGATTCTGGGGGTAGAGGTGGTGCAGACGGGCCCTCGGCTTCAGGTGAGCTAGAGTAGGATTGGTTGAACAAACCTCCTTCCGTCCTAGGACCTTCTCCTCCCTCCCATCTGGCTGGCTCCAGCGGTTGCAAAGGATCAAGGAACTTCCTCACCTGCCACCCCTCAGCCGTGGCCACCTGTAGTAAGCGACCATTTCTCTGCTCCAACTTGCAGGCGCTGCAGGGATGTAGCCTCTCTCCGTCCCACTGGCACGAACACTCTCGATAGCCCCCCCTCTCTCCTCTCAGGTCCCACTGGGTGATGAAGACGAGTCTGGGCATGGTGTCCACACGACAGAGGCCACACACATGCGCATCCAGCACCTTCACTGGTTTGGGGTACATCCCCTTGAACTCCCTTCTGTTGGGCTCAGCCCGAAGGGGTTTATCCTGTCCAGGTCCTTCCCACTGGACCCCCAGAGTGGTGGGTCTTAAACATACCACACAGGAATTCTTGACTTCTCTCCACTGCAACATCTCCTTGTCATCAGTAGACACTCCTCTCTTCGCATACTCCAACAATTTGAGGGCTCTGCCTGCCCAGAGGCCCGTAGTACTGCGTCTCATGGTAACCACCCCATTAACAGTGGCCAGTCTGACAAAGGGTGGTAGGTAAGATGTGTTACTGGCCATGGTTTTAGCTCCTAGTCGCCACTAGTCTGGAACTGGCTTCAGCTGCTCCACTCCCTGGATCCCCGTCTTCTTCAACCGAACCGTGTTTCGGTCTAAGACTTCGGTCACTATGTCAGTCTTGTCGTACTTGGCTTTGACTGCCACACCGGCCGGGTGATTCTGAGCTTTGATCCACACCTTCTGTCCGACATGCAATTTCATCTTGTCATCGAGGTGTGGCTTCTTATCATCAGAGCCACGCCCCACCTCCTGTGACGCAAACGGCCTCTGATTCAGCTCTTCTGCAGGCGCAGATCTCCCGCTGCGATACCGGTCATTCAGGGCTTTGACCATAGGCAGAATTTTGGTGCTCCATTCTTTGCCGTTGGCGTTCTTCCCTATCCAACTCTTTACTAGACCAATAGTCCGTTCCACAATTCCATTCGCCTGTGGTGTGTACGGTGGTGAATAAACTCTTATCACCCCATTTTCTTGGCACCACTGGTCAACTTTGGCATTGCGAAAATGTGTCCCATTGTCTGTTCTGAGTTCTTTTGGTAGTCCCAGGTAACAACAAGCTTGATCTAACATGCTAACCACACTGCTACCGTTTGCCTGTCGCACCGGTTTTGCAGCTACATAGCCTGACATAGAGTCCACAAGCACTAACAGATACTTTTCTCCTCTTGTACCTGTCACTCCCATGGGTCCAGCCACATCCATGCAGATGGATCCCCATGGTACGGTGCTCTTGATGGAGAGACCTCCAGTCCGCTGCCCCCTCCGACCTGCGTTGTACCGACCACATACCGCACAGTCTTTGAGAACATGCCGAACCTCCCTCTCCGGAATCCAGAGTTGCTGCCTCTCCAGCTCCCTGCGCGTCGGGACAGGTCCGGCATGGCCGAGTGCCTCATGCACTGCCTGCGTCACCCCCTCCACACAGTCTTTCGGGACTACTTTACCCTTGGGTGTTTGGTCCCATTTCTCGATCCCGACAAAGACAATTTTTCTCATCTGGACGAAACGGTCCACCTCATCGTTCCCTTGCCAGTGAGCTCCTTCTTTGGTGTGTGCTCTCTGATGCACCACCTCCAGGTCCAGATTCAATAACATTTCTGCTATTTTCTTCCACAAGTCCTCATGAGCCACCTTTTTACCTTTGGCAGTCTCATAACCATTTTCTTCCCAGATGGCTAAATCTTCTTTTAGTGCCTGAGCACAATAATAACTGTCTGTTATAAGTTGAGCATGTTTAATTTTTCTGTTCTCTAATTCGAGAAGTCCTTCTAACACAGCCGTCACCTCTCCAGCTTGTGCACTCCCTGGGGCTCTACCTCTCCGTCGGGTCTCTTCTTTGTCCCTCCGTTTTAGGATGAATCCCCAGTAGGCTGTGTCGTCAGGTCCTTTCCTTGAACCGTCTGTGAACAGTGTCCACTCAAAATCCCTCTGGGGTGCTTTCTCTGGTGCAGCTGCTTTGTGTGTGCCTGGTTGTAGCGGCCCCAAATCGAGGTCTGGATCCAACAGGATGTCTTCCCATCGACCCCATCTGGCATTAGTTGCTCTGGTGCTCTCGACAGTTGCTTTTCTGAGGAACCGATGCACTTGGCTCTGAGTGATGACTTTGATTGGCTGCCCTTGGGCCAAGTCTTTCAGGGCACTCCAGTACCTCGCCAACACTGCCAGTTCCTTCTCCTCTAGTGGGTACTTGACTTCCACCGAACTGAGCGCGTAGCTCCACAGTGTCACCAGTCCTCCGCCTTCATTACTCACTTTAACTGTAGCATTGTCTTCCTCACAACCGATTTCTGCAACCAGCCGCGCTGTAGGGCTCCTCGACTCCAGTCTCAGAGCCCCCTGGATCGCCTTCCTCAGCGTCTCCAAGTGGTTCTGGTCAGCAGCTGTCCATTCCCAGGCTGTAGGCTCATCTTGTTTCCTCAGCTTGGCATACAGAGGTTTGGCAAACTTCTGATAGCCCGGGATGTGGTCTCTCACATAGTTACAAAGTCCCAATATTTTTTGTAGTTCATGCAATGATGTAGGAGGCTCTATCTGCTCGATCTTTTTCTTGTACTCTCCTGAGAGTCCCAAGTCATCAGACACCTGGAACCCCAAGTAGTCTACCTGTTTACGTCCAAACTGACACTTTTTCAGGTTCAGTTTGAGCCCTGCTTCAGTCAGCCTTTCAGTCACTTCTTGCAGTCTGTTCAGGTGTTGCTCCTCCGTATCATCAGCAATGAACACATCGTCTATATAGATGGTAGCGTTCAGCCCGTCAAGCACATCCATTACAGCCGATTGAAAAACATTTGGAGAGTTCTTGTACCCCTGTGGAAGTCTTTCCCACACATAAGCTCTTCCTTTGTGGGTGAAAGCTGTCTTTCCTTGGGAGCCTCGTGCCAGTCGAAGGGAGAAAAACCCATTTGCTAAGTCAATACATGACTTAAAGGGCTTCAGCTTCAAGGTCCTCAGGGTCCCCTGAGGATTAATGAGGCTTGCTCGGTTAGCAACAGTCCTTCTATTTAAAGCTTTAAAGTTGATGACTGGCCGCCAACCTCCCCCTGTTGCCTCTGGCTTCTTTACAGCTTGAATTGGGCTGTTGGTGATGGGGTTGGGCTCTCCCCGAATCACACCCAAGGCTAACAGTTCTCTGACAATCAAGTCCATTTCTTCCACTGCTGCTGGATTTAGGGGGTATTGTCGCACTGGTGGGTGCACTCCCCCTTCTATGGTATGGATGTACTTGGTTCCTAAATCACCACAGTCATTTTTAAATCTCGCCACGTTCGCTCTGGAGATGATCCCTCTCAGCCTTTCTTTCCCCTCTGGAGAAAGATCACTCTCCTGTATTTTCTGCTCTGTCACCGCTGGGATGTCCACTGCCTTGTACCAGACTCTGGTGGTCGAGTCCTCAACCAAGGGTAACTTCACTAGGCGCGCTTGTAGAATCTTCAGTCGCTCCTCCACCCCTCCTCGGTTGCGTGGTTTCCGATGTAGCCCCTCTAGGTCAGCAATGGTTACCAAGTCATAGGCGCCCAAGACCCACACGATCCCCTTCCAGATGCCATACGGGACCTCTGTGATGGATGCGTCCGCCAACTGCACCTTCAACCGTCCTTTGGGTCTCAGGGCCCTCCGTGTCATGGACACCTCAGCCCCTGAGTCCACCAGGTACGGCCTGTCATCCACCTTGGTGTAGATCTGGTCGCCGACTCGGTAGGCATTCTCCAGGGTGACTTGAGCCGTCATGTCCGTTACTCTTTCTTCCCTCCTTCAGCCGCCAGCCGGCGAGCTGTTCGAAGGGCGTCCCGCTGTTCTGGAGTCAGCTTCCTGTACTCCTCTGGAGGCAGGTAGCCAGCGCTCTTTTCCCCAGGTTCACCTCTAGGCGGGCGCTGATCTCTGGGTCGGCCGCCTGGTGGGTTGCTCTGTGGGTTGCGTGGGCTAGGCTGTTGTTCACTCCTCCTGGGTTGGTTCTGAGTGTTCGGCTGGGATTTCGGGGGCGTAGTCTTCTGCTGATTGCGTTGACTCTCCTCGACACGCCTATCCGCCTCGTACTTCCTCCTGAGGTCCCATTTTCTCACCGTCTCCATAATCTGCTCAGGTGTGCTTCGCATTGGATCTAAAGTGACAAAATCCATCTCACCTCTCATGTTCTTGACCAGTTTTCTAAGCACCCTGACACTCCTCCCTGGCGGAACCACTCTGTTCAATGTGTACCACACCTGGGTTAGAGTCTGTCCCTGATCCAATCTTCTCAATCTGGGTGTCTTCATCATCGACATCCTCCAGAACAAGTCTCTTATAATGGTCTTCTGCTGTTTCTTCTGACCCGATGGGCTGGCCAGTAACACAGGCCAACCACATCCTCCGGGCCTCATCGTTTCTGGTGCTACTTTTCACCATGGGCCATTTCTGCTTCAGATAATCTTGTAGTGGTTGAGTAGACACTCGATCTTCCACCAGCATTTTGATCTTTTTAAGCTCTTCGAAGCTGGAACCCACTGTCTGCACCGCCGTCGGGTGGCCGTCAGGAATGTTCATGGTTGACTCTGGAGTGGATCTGCTCCTTCTCAGCTGAGGTCTGGTGGTGGAGGGTATCACTGGCTCATCTTCTTCGCTCATAGACATCTCCTGAAGTTGCCTTGCCCGCATTTCTTTTGCATGTTTACGGGCTGCTTTCTTCAGGCGCCGTAGCATGACATCATAACCAATCGCCAGGAATGTAGTTCTGAAATTTTCAGTCAATGGTTTGCAGCCTCTCAGTGTAGGATAAGTGGGCGCCATAAGGAAATTGGCCCACTCCCTCACCGGTGCGTCCACCTGCAGCACCAACCTTTCCTCCAGCTGCTCTCTCCAGATGTCAGGCACGGCGTGCTCCTGCTGACCAACCTCGGGCATGTATGACTTTCGGCCATCTAGTGTCTCTATGTAGCCAAATGAGATGTCTCGGGCCATCTTCTGCGAGGCTTTGTAGACAGAGTAGACAGGGGCTTGTTTCTTTTCCCCTTTCCTCTGGCCAATTCTCAGTTCTCTTGCCTCGGTGATGTCTTCCTGTCTAGGGGACGCCATGCTGCCAGCTCCTCCATCGTCGTCATCTGCGCTGTCGTCCGCTGAATACTGTTCCTCATCAGCTGCCTGGTCCGACGCCTGCCCTGGGGTTCGTTGTTCCACGACAGGTGTTCTCTCCTCGTAGATCGGGCTGCGCGTCCTTCTGGCCGGCTCGTGACAGTAGGTGACGGCTGCCACGCCTGTGGTCCTCTGTGTGTGCATCGCTTCGTAGTCGGGCAGCGGCTCCATCCTGATCCTGTCTGGGATGGGTCCCAGGGTTGTCACCTCGAACCTGGGCATGGCGGCAGATCTCTCCGATGGCGATCGGCTCTGTCGAGGTGCTGCCACCCCGTCCTCGTAGCGCTGGGAAGGTCCTGCCTCCTCGTCCTCGCGCCCTGGTGTGGAGGTGCTCTGGAGTCGCGTCCCAGGTAGAAGAGCAGCTGTCGGCTCCTTCTTTCTGGCTGGGTCCTTCGGAACACTTTGCCAGCTGTCACCACCCATCGTCTTCTGTAGGGTGAGTGAAAGGCGACCTCTACGCTCCTCTCGCTGTTTTCTGGAGGTAACGAGGACCAACTCCCTGATGTTGGACCAAGCTGAAGCCTCCAACATGTGCACACGTCCTGCCATCAGCATCGCCGCCTCGGCCGCCTCCCAGGGTAGGTTACCGGATCTGGCTCCATTTACACACATGACCACCCTCTGGTAGGCCAGGTTGCTGGCTCGGCGAATCCCACTATCTAGGGCTTTAGTCAGTTCTTTTTTGTATTCTTCTTGTGGCGTCGCTGCCTCATAGCCTGGCACTGGAACGTGAATCACTCCCAGATAGTCAGTGTCCCCCCCGTGGGTGAGAACAATGGGGTCATCACCTCGGGCTCGTGGCGACTTTCTCTCCTTCCGCCGCTGCTTCAGATCTTCAACATAGTCTTTCCCAGCCTGGCGCAAGAGGTCTTTTTTAAATTTGCCATTCCATGGGGAGTAATGGGAGTCAGTCAGCACAATTAGCCCATGCCCATCAATCTCCCACGGCTCCCCATCATAGCTGTACATCACCTTCTGGGTCTGACTTTTCCATCTCAATGCCTCCGCAGGCATGGGATGCAGCCGAGGGAGCCAGTCATTGTCGTCGCCCTCTCGTCTCGCTGCCCTCTCTTGGTCGCCTTGCTTATTCGTCCCTGGCGGCCCCTCTTCTTGTGGGTTGATAAGGGTGCAGAGCTCTTTGATTCTGGCCGGAGTATCGGTGACTCGTGTGAGTCTTGGAGGCAGCGCCACCAAGTTCATCAGTCTGTCACAGCCGTCCCAGCTTAGGTCGGCTTCTCCTGTTGGTATCTGTGATGCCTCAGAACCTGCCTCTGAATCACTCCCCGACCCTAGATCACAGTGAGAGCCCTCAATGCTCTCTGGGGGTTCTTCTGTCAGTCTCTCTGCCGTTACTCGAAACTTTTCTAGAATTTGTAACAGCCCTTTATGTTCTTGATAGCGGTTGGCAGCCTTAGATCTGGTGGCCACTGATATGACTGCAGTGCCTGTTGCTCCAGCTATCATCTTGAGAATAGAGTCATAATCTTTGTGTGGGCTCACCCAAGCTGCCACCCGCCTAGGTTGACTTTTCTCTACACCTAGGGGCCACAGCTGTCTTATTGCCCACAGAATCCAGTCCTTTACATCACTCTTCCTTGCCCCCGGCTCAGGTGATGGCACAACACGGACCTTTATTCGGTTGAGTGTCGCTGGGGTCAGGAACTCTCCCTCTTGATGGCAGCCGTCGTCCACTCTCTGGCCCACCTCCTGCTTAGGGATGGAGGCACAGCGCTCGGTTACATGCTGCTGTATCTCTGGCTCCCATGTCTCCCAGCCCCTGCCATGGGGGATGATATGTAGAACCGCTCCTGCAGAGATGTGGCCCTCACGGTGTGCCGCTGCAGCATCCTGGAGGTCCGTTGCCAGCTGCTCCCCGTCCGTGTCGCCCTTCGGATGCCTGGAGGGCGAGGAGTCGATATCCTCCTCTTGCCCTGTAGAGCTGGCTGCGCCGAGGTCCCCCGGTGGGTGTCCCGCCGCTGCGTTGCTCCCTCGTGGCTCTGTAAGCGAGGAGTCGATATCCTCCTCTCGCTTCAGAAGTTGCTCTGAACCGTCCATCGTCGCTCTGACGCCTCCTGGTTGATGAGCGTTGATCTCTGATGCCTCCGCTGTCCCTGGACCTTGCAGACTCTTTCCTTGTCTTTGCCTTTGTCTTTGTCGTCTCGAGTTGCCTTCCCCCAAAGCCGCTCTTCGCGCCTCGAGCCAAGGGATGAGGTTGGGCTGTGCCTCCCTGCAGAGTCGTCTGGATCCTTGTTGGTCGAGGTGCTCCAGCGAAGTCTGCTGCTTACTGTCTGTCTCTGTGCGGCATAGCACAGTACAGACCGAGAGTGTCAACTCGCGTCGGCTGCTCCTACTCCCAGTAGCCCACGGGTGTCTGCTGGTCCGTGCTGCTACTCTTCTTAACCTCGGGTCGTCTCACACGAATGGTAGCCTCTCCGGACTACCTGGGTTCTTCTGTTTGGGCACGACAAACTTCACTTGTCTGTCGGGCCCCACGTTGGGCGCCACGTGTTAGATCCCGGGAAATAATCGTCAGCTCTCCGTCTAAATGGGGTCCCGGTGCCTTAGTCAGAAGGGTATTACCCTAGCATGAATTCTAAAAACACACTACTTAAGCTGAGGGCGGGGTAACTCGCCTGGCTTCTAACCACCGTTAATCCTGACGTCTGCCCTGCTTCCTCCCTCGCACCGATGCAACCACGCAGGGAGGCTTTACCCGCAGCCGGGACCGGTGGAGGGCCCCGTCAGTTGTGGTGGCTTACCCCTAATGGATCTGTGCACTTGGTACGTGCCAGGTTAAAGTTTAACGGCTAGGAAAATAAGCCCTAAGGACATAAATGGTGGTGGACTCCTAAAAACCAGTGTGACCGCTAGAGCTAGATGTTGGAACACGTCAAAAAAGTCATTACCTAGAGTTTTACTTCCATGAGACTGTGGTGTACTATCACTAGGGAAAACAGGAGAATTCTGAATTTTAAAACATTTATTTTATATGCAGGTTCAGCAGTTTAAGCAACGCAACAGCTCTTAAATTCAAATCGAGTAATTCTTAAAAATCCCAAAAATCATCAAAATCATTTAAAATTGCAAAAACTCAATAAAACCGATCAAAATCATCAATCACATCAAAATCTGTAGAAAATTATTCAAATTAGAATACTTATGAGCCGGCTGAATGATGAGGGGTGGAAAAGTCCAATTCTGTTCAAAAATCCTTGTTGAGTAAGATTGAGTGAGCCGCGGGGCCAGGGCGGCCACACCCGATCAGTCACTGCCGCAGCGAAGTCGGTCCGGGGATCCGTCACGGAGAGGTGTGTGTATGTGTTCACACTTCTCCTGTTTCAGTCCAAGATGTCTCTCTTCTCTGTTCTTGACTCAGTACAAAGTCCAAGAATTAGCACTAGCATGCTGAAGAAGCGTCCAACTTCGCCTGCTAAGCAGGGGGAAAACAGACAGAACTTTTTAAGCCAAAATAGCACTGCAGAGGGCTTGGCTCGGTCCGCACGCAGCGCAGTCCTCGTCCGGTGTAGAAATCCCGGGTTGAGCTTACTTACTCAACCTTTTATAGTCCTTTTCACCAAGACAACCTATTTTCCAAACATCATCATACTGCAGATGTTTTCTAACCAATTGTACAACATTTCGTCCCACTGCAGATATATTTTGACCAATGGTCAACATAATGATATCACACACTTTTGAATATGCATTTCTTAGATCATACTTATATCTAATTTCATTAACCATCATGTTTGTCACGTACGCCATGGCAACCCAAATTTCAGTTCCCCATTTGGTGCAACTATGGTGCAATCATCCACCAGATGCATCCTGTTTTTCACCAGCCCTACTGCTTGGTCCACCCTGACCTTTGGGACTTGTGACCATGACTAATTTCTGCCCATTACTTATACACACACACACATTTGTCCTCATATGCCCTTAAGTATACAGAAATATGATCTTAGAGATTTATTTGATTATTATATATTGGATATTTCAACATTTTATGAATCATTACATCATGAATTACTGTCAATCTTTAGGTTAATATTTCAGCCCATAGCTTTCTTTAAGGGGAAGTTAGCCCTGAGATCTCAACTCCACTTGACAGTATGCAGTGTGTGTGTGTATATTCACTTGTATTTGTTTTATATTTGTTCTGACAAATCTGATAAATCATATGAACATTTAAGACTCACTCTGATCTTCATCAAAGAAGCTCCCACACAGAAACACGTTTGAATGCTCATTGTTCATATTATTAAACCATAAACAGGTAAAATTAAAGCTGCAAACAGCATTGCGGGCCCTCGCGCACCTTGCGATCCGCGGGGTCATCGCAGTCTTCTCTCCTATGCTCTCGTCTCCTATACTCTCCTGTGCTATGCTCTCCTCCTCTCATTTCCACAGATATACAACAAACACATGTTTACAACCAAACTTTCCTGCTACCAGTAGGTGGCGCTATGACCGTATCATCCTATTAGCATATATATCTGTTCAGACTCGGGGCTATAGCAGTACTGAAAGATTTTGTCCACATTGCATAAAGTATATGGGTAGTACTGCATAAAACACAGCGAGTTCCTTTGTAATGGCGAATGGTCAACTTTGAGGCCGCTCCCCCGCCACACAGTAATACTTTTGAAAGAGTTTTGGAATGCGTCTATTCCCTATGGTGTCCTGAGTGGACACAGTGAATTTCAGCTCAATTGCAAGAAGTATGTGAGGCGTGAAAAGTTTTGAAGCAGGGTCACAAATAGGCAAAAAATGGCCACAAAAGTCAAAATGGCGGACTTCCTGTTGGGTTTGGAGGGGGGGTCCAAGAGACTTTTTTGTGCGTCTTGGGGTGATACACATGTGTGCTAATTTTCATGATCCTGTGTCAAACTGGCCAGCGGGGCTACGCGTTAGGGAAAAAATACAGGGAGTTCATTTGTAATGGCGAATGGTCAACTTTGAGGCCACGCCCCCACCACACCGTAAGACTTTTGTAAGAGTTTTGGAATGCGTCTATTCCCTATGGTGTCCTGAGTTGACACAGTGAGTTTTAGCTCAATTGGATGAAGTATGCGAGGCGTGAAAAGTTTTGTAGCAGGGTCACAAATCACCAAAAATTAACCGAAATTTCAAAATGGCGGACTTCCTGTTGGGTTTGGAGGGGGGGTCCAAGAGACTTTTTTGTGCGTCTTGAGGGGATACACATGTGTGCCAATTTTCATGACCCTACTCAAAACAGGCCACAGGGGCAGGCAGAAAAACCTATGAAAACACAACATTTTGTGTAGCCAGTAGGTGGCGCTCTGTCAAAGCCTCAATATTGTTGTATAGATGTGTTTAGGGTCAGACTCTGATCATACATGTGACATTTCGTACAGATCGGACAGAAAACGAAGAAGTTATAGAGACTTTCTGTGTCCTCAGAAATGGTCAAACTTTGAGGCCACGCCCCGGCCACACCGTCAGACTTTTGTAAGAGTTTTGGAATGCGTCTATTCCCTATGGTGTCCTGAGTGGACACGGCAAATTTCAGCTCAATCCGATGACGTATGCGAGGCGTGAAAAGTTTGGCAGCAGGGTCACACATCGCCAAAAATGGCCACAAACCTTCAACTGGCGGACTTCCTGTTGGGTTTGGAGGGGGGGTCCAAGAGACTTTTTTGTGCGTCTTGAGGTGATACATATGTGTGCCAATTTTCATAATCCTGTGTCAAACCGGCCAGAGGGGCTACGCGTTGGGGGCGCTATAGAGCCATTTTTATATGTGCATTTCAAAAGTCAGCAAATTTCAAAATTTTTCGGGCGAATGAATTTTTCTACCAAGTTTGGTGAGTTTTTGGGCATGTTAAGGCCTCCAAAAATGCGATCTCGGAGGGGGAAAAAAAAAAATTAAAGCTGCAAGCAGCATTGCGGGCCCTCGCGCACCTTGCGATCCGCGGGGTCATCGCAGTTTTCTCTCCTATGCTCTCGTCTCCTATACTCTCCTGTCCTATGCTCTCCTCCTCTCATTTCCACAGATATACAACGAACACATGTTTACAACCAAACTTTCCTGCTACCAGTAGGTGGCGCTATGACCGTATCATCCCATTAGCATATATATTTGTTCAGACTCGGGTCCATAGCAGTACTGTAAGATTTTGTCCACATTGCATAAAGTATATGGGTAGGACTGCAGAAAACACAGCAAGTTCCTTTGTAATGGCGAATGGTCAACTTTGAGGCCACTCCCCTGCCACATGGTAATACTTTTGAAAGAGTTTTGGAATGCGTCTATTCCCTATGGTGTCCTGAGTGGACACAGTGAATTTCAGCTCAATTGCATGAAGTATGTGAGGCGTGAAAAGTTTTGAAGCAGGGTCACAAATAGGCACAAAATGGCCACAAAAGTCAAAATGGCGGACTTCCTGTTGGGTTTGGAGGGGGGGTCCAAGAGACTTTTTTGTGCGTCTTGGGGTGATACACATGTGTTCTAATTTTCATGATCCTGTGTCAAACTGGCCAGAGGGGCTACGCGTTAGGACAAAAAATACAGGGAGTTCCTTTGTGATGGCGAATGGTCAACTTTGAGGCCACGCCCCCGCCACACCGTCAGACTTTTGTAAGAGTTTTTGAATGCGTCTATTCCCTATGGTGTCCTGAGTGGACACAGTGAGTTTTAGCTCATTTGGATGAAGTATGCGAGGCGTGAAAAGTTTTGTAGGAGGGTCACAAATCGCCAAAAATTAACAGAAATTTCAAAATTGCGGACTTCCTGTTGGGTTTGGAGGGGGGGTCCAAGAGACTTTTTTGTGCATCTTGGGGTGATACACATGTGTGCCAATTTTCATGACCCTACTCAAAACAGGCCAGGGGGGCAGGCAGAAAAACCTATGAAAACACAACATTTTGTGTAGCCAGTAGGTGGCGCTCTGTCAAAGCCTCAATATTGTTGTATAGATGTGTTTAGGGTCAGACTCTGATCATACATGTGACATTTCGTACAGATCGGACAGAAAACGAAGAAGTTATAGAGACTTTCTGTGTCCTCAGAAATGGTCAAACTTTGAGGCCACGCCCCGGCCACACCGTCAGACTTTTGTAAGAGTTTTGGAATGCGTCTATTCCCTATGGTGTCCTGAGTGGACACGGCGAATTTCAGCTCAATCCGTTGAAGTATGCGAGGCGTGAAAAGTTTGGCAGCAGGGTCACACATCGCCAAAAATGGCCACAAAAGGTAAAATGGCGGGCTTCCTGTTGGGTTTGGAGGGGGGGTCCAAGAGACTTTTTTGTGCGTCTTGAGGTGATACACATGTGTGCCAATTTTCATAATCCTGTGTCAAACTGGCCAGAGGGGCTACGCGTTGGGGGCGCTATAGAGTCACTGTCCTATGTGCGTTTCAAACGTCAGCAAATTTCAAAATTTTTCGGGCGAATGAATTTTTCTACCAAGTTTGGTGAGTTTTTGGGCATGTTAAGGCCCCCAAAAATGCGATCTAAGGGGGGGAAGGAAGAAAAAAAAAAAATGAAAAATAATAATCCTAAGGGTTTCAATAGGGCTCTTGCACCATTCGGTGCTCGGGCCCTAATAATTAAAGCTGCAAGCAGCATTGCGGGCCCTCGCGCACCTTGCGATCCGCGGGGTCAGCGCAGTCTTCTCTCCTATGCTCTCGTCTCCTACGCTCTCCTGTCCTATGCTCTCCTCCTCTCATTTCCACAGATATACAACAAACACATGTTTACAACCAAACTTTCCTGCTACCAGTAGGATGGCGCTATGACCGTATCATCCCATTAGCATATATATCTGTTCAGACTCGGGTCCATAGCAGTACTGTAAGATTTTGTCCACATGGCATGAAGTATATGGGTAGTACTGCATAAAACACAGCGAGTTCCTTTGTAATGGCGAATGGTCAACTTTGAGGCCACGCCCCCACCACACCGTAAGACTTTTGTAAGAGTTTTGGAATGCTTCTATTCCCTGTGGTGTCCTGAGTGGACACAGTGAATTTCAGCTCAATTGCATGAAGTATGTGAGGCGTGAAAAGTTTTGAAGCAGGGTCAAAAATAGGCAAAAAATGGCCACAAAAGTCAAAATGGCGGACTTCCTGTTGGGTTTGGAGGGGGGGTCCAAGAGATTTTTTTGTGCGTCTTGGGGTGATACACATGTGTGCTAATTCTCATGATCCTGTGTCAAACTGGCCAGCGGGGCTACGCATTAGGGCAGTAAATACAGTGAGTTCCTTTGTAATGGCGAATGGTCAACTTTGAGGCCACGCCCCCACCACACCGTCAGACTTTTGTAAGAGTTTTTGAATGCGTCTATTCCCTATGGTGTCCTGAGTGGACACAGTGAGTTTTAGCTCATTTGGATGAAGTATGCGAGGCATGAAAAGTTTTGTAGGAGGGTCACAAATTGCCAACAATTAACAGAAATTTCAAAATCGCGGACTTCCTGTTGGGTTTGGAGGGGGGGTCCAAGAGACTTTTTTGTGCATCTTGGGGTGATACACATGTGTACCAATTTTCATGCCCCTACTCAAAACAGGCCAGGGGGGCAGGCAGAAAAACCTATGAAAACACAACATTTTGTGTAGCCAGTAGGTGGCGCTCTGTCAAAGCCTCAATATTGTTGTATAGATGTGTTTAGGGTCAGACTCTGATCATACATATGACATTTCGTACAGATCGGACAGAAAACGAAGAAGTTATAGAGACTTTCTGTGTCCTCAGAAATGGTCAAACTTTGAGGCCACGCCCCGGCCACACCGTCAGACTTTTGTAAGAGTTTTGGAATGCGTCTATTCCCTATGGTGTCCTGAGTGGACACGGCGAATTTCAGCTCAATCCGTTGAAGTGTGCGAGGCGTGAAAAGTTTGGCAGCAGGGTCACACATCGCCAAAAATGGCCACAAACCTTCAAATGGCGGACTTCCTGTTGGGTTTGGAGGGGGGGTCCAAGAGACTTTTTTGTGCGTCTTGAGGTGATACATATGTGTGCCAATTTTTATAATCCTGTGTCAAACCGGCCAGAGGGGCTACGCGTTGGGGGCGCTATAGAGCCATTTTTATATGTGCATTTCAAAAGTCAGCAAATTTCAAAATTTTTCGGGCGAATGAATTTTTCTACCAAGTTTGGTGAGTTTTTGGGCATGTTAAGGCCTCCAAAAATGCGATCTCGGAGGGGGAAAAAAAAAAAAAAATAAAGCTGCAAGCAGCATTGCGGACCCTCGCGCACCTTGCGATCCGCGGGGTCATCGCAGTCTTCTCTCCTATGCTCTTGTCTCCTATACTCTCCTGTCCTATGCTCTCCTCTTATTTCCACAGAGATACAACGAACACATGTTTACAACCAAACTTTCCTGCTACCAGTAGGTGGCGCTATGACCGTATCATCCTATTAGCATATATATCTGTTCGGACTCGGGTCCATAGCAGTACTGTAAGATTTTGTCCACATTGCATAAAGTATATGGGTAGTACTGCATAAAACACAGCGAGTTCCTTTGTAATGGCGAACGGTCAACTTTGAGGCCACTCCCCCGCCACACGGTAATACTTTTGAAAGAGTTTTGGAATGCATCTATTCCCTATGGTGTCCTGAGTAGACACAGTGAATTTCAGCTCAATTGCATGAAGTATGTGAGGCGTGAAAAGTTTTATAGCAGGGTCAAAAAAAGGCAAAAAATTGCCACAAAAGTCAAAATGGCGGACTTCCTGTTGGGTTTGGAGGCGGGGTCCAAGAGACTTTTTTGTGCGTCTTGGGGTGATACACGTGTGCTAATTTTCATGTACCTGTGTCAAACTGGCCAGCGGGGCTACACATTAGGGCAAAAAATACAGGGAGTTCCTTTGTAATGGCGAATGGTCAACTTTGAGGCCACGCCCCCACCACACCGTAAGACTTTTGTAAGAGTTTTGGAATGCTTCTATTCCCTGTGGTGTCCTGAGTGGACACAGTGAATTTCAGCTCAATTGCATGAAGTATGTGAGGCGTGAAAAGTTTTGAAGCAGGGTCAAAAATAGGCAAAAAATGGCCACAAAAGTCAAAATGGCGGACTTCCTGTTGGGTTTGGAGGGGGGGTCCAAGAGACTTTTTTGTGCGTCTTGGGGTGATACACATGTGTGCTAATTCTCATGATCCTGTGTCAAACTGGCCAGCGGGGCTACGCATTAGGGCAATAAATACAGTGAGTTCCTTTGTAATGGCGAATGGTCAACTTTGAGGCCACGCCCCCGCCACACCGTCAGACTTTTGTAAGAGTTTTTGAATGCGTCTATTCCCTATGGTGTCCTGAGTGGACACAGTGAGTTTTAGCTCATTTGGATGAAGTATGCGAGGCGTGAAAAGTTTTGCAGCAGGGTCACAAATCGCCAAAAATTAACAGAAATTTCAAAATGGTGGACTTCCTGTTGGGTTTGGAGGGGGGGTCCAAGAGACTTTTTTGTGCATCTTGGGGTGATACACATGTGTGCCAATTTTCGTGACCCTACTCAAAACAGGCCACAGGGGCAGGCAGAAAAACCTATGAAAACACAACATTTTGTGTAGCCAGTAGGTGGCGCTCTGTCAAAGCCTCAATATTGTTGTATAGATGTGTTTAGGGTCAGACTCTGATCATACATGTGACATTTCGTACAGATCGGACAGAAAACGAAGAAGTTATAGAGACTTTCTGTGTCCTCAGAAATGGTCAAACTTTGAGGCCACGCCCCGGCCACACCGTCAGACTTTTGTAAGAGTTTTGGAATGCGTCTATTCCCTATGGTGTCCTGAGTGGACACGGCGAATTTCAGCTCAATCCGTTGAAGTATGCGAGGCGTGAAAAGTTTGGCAGCAGGGTCACACATCGCCAAAAATGGCCACAAATCTTCAAATGGCGGACTTCCTGTTGGGTTTGGAGGGGGGGTCCAAGAGACTTTTTTGTGCGTCTTGAGGTGATACATATGTGTGCCAATTTTCATAATCCTGTGTCAAACCGGCCAGAGGGGCTACGCGTTGGGGGCGCTATAGAGCCATTTTTATATGTGCATTTCAAAAGTCAGCAAATTTCAAAATTTTTCGGGCGAATGAATTTTTCTACCAAGTTTGGTGAGTTTTTGGGCATGTTAAGGCCTCCAAAAATGCGATCTCGGAGGGGAAAAAAAAAAAAAAAAAAAAAAAAAAAAAAAAAATAATCCTACGGGTTTCAATAGGGCTCTTGCACCATTCGGTGCTCGGGCCCTAATAATAATCCTAAGGGTTTCAATAGGGCTCTTGCACCATTCGGTGCTCGGGCCCTAATAATCCTAAGGGTTTCAATAGGGCTCTTGCACCATTCGGTGCTCGGGCCCTAAAAAAAAAAAATAATAATCCTAAGGGTTTCAATAGGGCTCTTGCACCATTCGGTGCTCGGGCCCTAATTAAAGCTGCAAGCAGCATTGCGGGCCCTCGCGCATCTTGCGGTCCGCGGGGCCATCGCAGTCTTCTCTCCTGTGCTCTCGTCTCCTATACTCTCCTGTCCTATGCTCTCCTCTCCTCTCATTTCCACAGATATACAACAAACACATGTTTACAACCAAACTTTCCTGCTACCAGTAGGTGGCGCTATGACCGTATCATCCTATTAGCATATATATCTGTTCAGACTCGGGTCCATAGCAGTACTGTAAGATTTTGTCCACATTGCATAAAGTATATGGGTAGTACTGCATAAAACACAGCGAGTTCCTTTGTAATGGCGAATGGTCAACTTTGATGCCACACCCCCGCCACACGGTAATACTTTTGAAGTGTTTTGGAATGCGTCTATTCCATATGGTGTCCTGAGTGGACACAGTGAATTTCTGCTCAATTGCATGAAGTATGTGAGGTGTGAAAAGTTTTGAAGCAGGGTCACAAATAGGCAAAAAATGGCCACAAGAGTCAAAATGGCGGACTTCCTGTTGGGTTTGGAGGGGGGGGTCCAAGAGACTTTTTTGTGCGTCTTGGGGTGATACACATGTGTGCTAATTTTCATGATCCTGTGTCAAACTAGCCAGCGGGGCTACGCGTTAGGGCAAAAAATACAGGGAGTTCCTTTGTAATGGCGAATGGTCAACTTTGAGACCATGCCCCCACCACACCGTAATACTTTTGTAAGAGTTTTGGAATGCGTCTATTCCCTATGGTGTCCTGAGTTGACACAGTGAGTTTTAGCTCAATTGGATGTAGTATGCGAGGCTTGAAAAGTTTTGTAGCAGGGTCACAAATCGCCAAAAATTAACAGAAATTTCAAAATGGCGGACTTCCTGTTGGGTTTGGAGGGGGGGTCCAAGAGACTTTTTTGTGCATCTTGGGGTGATACACATGTGTGCCAATTTTCGTGACCCTACTCAAAACAGGCCACAGGGGCAATCAGAAAAACCCATGAAAACACAACATTTTGTGTAGCCAGTAGGTGGCGCTCTGTCAAAGCCTCAATATTGTTGTATAGATGTGTTTAGGGTCAGACTCTGATCATACATGTGACATTTCGTACAGATCGGACAGAAAACGAAGAAGTTATAGAGACTTTCTGTGTCCTCAGAAATGGTCAAACTTTGAGGCCACGCCCCGGCCACACCGTCAGACTTTTGTAAGAGTTTTGGAATGCGTCTATTCCCTATGGTGTCCTGAGTGGACACGGCGAATTTCAGCTCAATCCGTTGAAGTATGCGAGGCGTGAAAAGTTTGGCAGCAGGGTCACACATCGCCAAAAATGGCCACAAAAGGTAAAATGGCGGGCTTCCTGTTGGGTTTGGAGGGGGGGTCCAAGAGACTTT